>NC_134487.1:283146730-283746730 GCF_040206685.1 Ascaphus truei
TTTATCTAAGAGCGTCCCATTATGCCGTATTACTGATTTATTTCAGTTTCCTAACATCACAAACTCTCGAGTGAAGCAAAATGTCGGTTTGGTTTACTACTTAATAAATCGCTTAATTAGCGTTTCCCATTTCCAATGTATTTAGAACATGCCGTTTTGAAACATTTTAAGTCCAAACAGGGTAAGGCTGCGCTTATAGTGCCGGCGACGTCAGGCTGCAAGGTTACTGGAAAAATCGAAATTGAGATGACTTCCAGCGATCGCGACCAAGCCGTCGCTCCGCGCTTACTAGATGTGCACGCGACGGCGACAATGCATTTGTTTTGACACGAGGTCGCGTCGCTGTCGCCGGCACTATAAGCGCAGCCTAAAGCTAAGAACCGGGGCATTTGAAGGATCTTGAGAAAATTGTCGGGACACAGGAACGTTTAATTAAAATCTGGAACTGTCTTGGCTAAACCGGGGCGTATGGTCACCCTAGATATGTATGTACAGTATGTATGTATATATATATTAACACCCAAGGTGAATGGGAGCCCGGAACGCTGGGATTGAGCGGGAGCCCGGAACGCTGGGATTGAGCGGGAGCCCGGAACGCTGGATTGAGCGGAGACCGGGACGCTGGGATTAGGCAGGAGCACGGAACGGTGGGATTGAGCGGGAGCCCGGGATGCTGGGATTAAGCAGGAGCCCGGAACGCTGGGATTGAGCGGGAGCCGGGACGCTGGATTAAGCAGGAGCCCGGAACGCTGGGATTGAGCGGGAGCCCGTACCGCTGGGAATGAGCGGGAGCCCGGAACGCTGGGATTGAGCGGGAGCCCGGAACGCTGGATTGAGCGGGGAGCCCGGAATGCTGGAATTGAGCGGGAGCCCGGAACCCTGGGATTGAGTTGGAGCCCGGAACCCTGGAATTGAGCGGGAGCCCGGAACCCTGGGATTGAGCGGGAGGGGGCCCGGAACTCTGGAATTGAGCGGGAGCCCGAAACCCTGAGATTGAGCGGGAGCCCGGAACCCTGGGATTGAGCGGGAGCCCGGAACGCTGGGATTGAGCGGGAGCCCGGAACGCTGAGATGGAGCGGGAGCCCGGAACGCTGGGATTGAGCGGAGCCCGGAACGCTGGGATTGAGCGGGAGCCCGGAACGCTGGGATTGAGCGGGAGCCCGGAACCCTGGGATTGAGCGGGAGCCCGGAACGCTGGGATTGAGCGGGAGGTCACCCCTGAAGATCACATTTGAAAAGGATTTATATTTTTATTCTTAAAATCTGTTCTGATATTGTAATGTTATAAAGTAGAATACCATAGAAAGCTGTTAGCTGACTAAAGCAATACCCTATTACAGCAATTGTATGTTTAAGTACATGGGATCAGTGCGCTGGCCTTCAGTGGGGTCACAACATGTGTTTATGGACATTATGTATTCTCAAAATGGGTGGTTTAGTGGCAAAGCCTTTGAAGTGGGTGAATCCCAGTATCAGCTCCTGGTGACCTTTGGCAAGTTACTCAGGCACCAACATTAGATTGTAAGCTCTGCAGGGCCGGACTGATGGTAATTCCATGGCAGCAAAGGATTAATAAAATGATGGACTAATAATAACAGAGCAGTGTCTGTCTCTTCCAGAACCCGCACAGCATCGTCTTCCTGTGCGACCTCCACATGCACTTCCCCCCGTCGCTCATCGACTCTGTGCGCAGACACTGTGTGGAGGGCAGGATGGTTCTTTTGCCCCCATGGTCATGAGACTGAACTGCGGGGCCTCTCCAACCAGGCCCGAGGGTGAGACAAGGCCTGCAGGCGTCACTGGTCCCTCCCTGCGTGTCACAGCAAGGGGAAGAGGGACAGAGAGATGTGGTACTGTGACAGAGGGACGTGGTACTGTGACAGAGATGTGGTACTGTGACAGAGAGACGTGGTACTGTGACAGAGATACGTGGTACTGTGACAGAGATACGTGGTACTGTGACAGAGAGACGTGGTACTGTGACATAGAGACGTGGTACTATGACCGATAGACGTGATACTGTGACAGACGTGGTACTGTGACCGAGAGACGTGGTACTGTGATCGAGAGACGTGGTGACAGAGAGACGTGGTACTGCGACAGAGACGTGGTACTGTGACAGAGAGACGTGGTACTGTGACAGAGACACATACTACTGTGACAGAGTGACACGGTACTGTGACAGAGAGACGTGGTACTGTGACAGACAGACGTAGTACTGGAACAGAGACACATACTACTGTGACAGAGTGACATGGTATTGTGACAGAGAGACGTGGTACTGTGACAGAGTGACGTGGTGCTGTGACAGAGAAAAGAGGCAGGGACAGTGAGAAGGTCCTGAGACAGGAGTGTGTGTATTCATATATGTGTGTACCTTTGTGTGTGTGAACCTTTGTGTGTGTGAGTGTATATTACATAGCAAGTGAGGTTAAAAAAAGACGTGTACATTGAGTTCAACCTATGTTAAATTTAGACAACAGATACTTATCCTATATTTAAAATAACAGTATATTGATCCAGAAGAAAGCACACAAAACACCCCAGTGATACATTATCCAATGATATTTCATAAAGGGAAAATATCCAATAATGGCAATCAGACTTCACCCTGGATCAACCTCCTTCCCATGTTTACTTATTTGGTATATCCCTGTATACCTTTCCTTTCTAAAAGATGTCCAACCCTTTTTTGAAGATATCTATTGTATCTGCCATCACAGCCTCCATGGGTAATGAATTCCACATTTTAAGTGCCCTTACTACAGAGCAGGGGTGCACAAAGTTTTTGCGGTGTGCCCCCCCCCCCTGCCTGCCAGCCCAAGCGCTTGCGCCCCCCCTTTCCTGTGAACCAGCATCAAATGACGCAGCGGGTCATGTGACGTTACGTGACCCCGCAGTGTCGTTTGACGCGCGTTACCCTGGCGACGCGTCACATTTCATGCCGTGTTGCCATGGCGTCCAGAAGCCGGCTGAATCGCGGTCAGTTGAGGTTGCAGAGGCCTCGCGAGGTCCCCCCTCATTTCATTTAAATGCCTCGAGGAAGAGCGCGGGGCCTCTGCAACCGCCATACCCCTCACCCCAAAGAAATCCCACTCCTCCCCTGGGGGGTGCGCAAACTGGGGAGCTATAGAGAACACTTTGTTGCAGGTGAAATCTCCTTTCCTCCAACCTTAAGCGATGGCCCTGTGTCCTTTGTACTGCCCGTGGGATTAATAGTTCTTTTGAAAGTTCCTTATTTTAACCCTGAATATATTTGTAAGTAATTATCATATCCCTTCTTTGCCTTTTTTCTAATGTAAACAAATCTAATTTAGCTAGCCTCTCCTCATAAGTCAGATTTTTCATCCCATTTATTAATGTGGTGGCTCTTTTTCTAGTTCCATAATGTATTTTTTATAGAGTGTTGCCCAAGACTGTTCTCCAAATTCAAGGTGTGGTCACCCTAATGATTTGTACAGTGGAAAAATAATGCTTTCTTCCCTTTCATCCATTCCCCATTTTATGCAACATAAGATCTTTTTTTGCCTTTGCAGCTACTGCCTGGCATTGGGCACTATTGCTAAGCCTCCTGTCTACAAGCACGCCTAAATCTTTCTCCATCAAGGATTCCCCTAATTTTGCCCCATTTAATTTGTAAGTTGCCTGTTGATTGGTGTTTCCCAAATGCATAACTATTAAACCTCATCTGCCATTTACCTGCCCAAGTTTCCAGTTTATAAAAGTCCTGCTGTAGAGAAATTGCATCCTGCTCTGATTGTACTACCTGTCTCTCTGATGGAGACTCTCTATGCCAACCCTCAAGGTCATTAATAAACAAGTTAAAAACCAGGGGTTGCAGTACCGAACCTTGGGGAACTCCACTCACAACTTTCCCAATCTTGAAAAGGTTCCATTTATGACAACTGTCTGTTGTCTACCAGTTTTCAATCCAGGTGCAAATATTTTATTGACCAATTTCCTTTGTTTTGTAGGCTAACATCTTGTGTGGCACTGTATCAGGAGCCTTTGCACAATCTAAGTAGACCACATGAATTACATCACTCCAGTTGCAATATTTTGGTGTGTTTGTGGTTAGGTGTGTGTACAGTATATGTGTGTGTATGTGTTTATGGATGTGTGCGTGTGTGTCTATATGTGTGTTTGTGATTGGTTGTGTGTATGTATAGGTGTGTGTTTGTGATTGAATGTGTGTGTATGTGTTTGTGATTGGATGTGTGTATGTATAGGTCTGTGTTTGTGATTGAATGTGTGTGTGTGTGTGTGTGTTTGTGATTGGATGTGTGTATGTATAGGTCTGTGTTTGTGGTTGGATGTGTGTGTGTGTTTGTGATTGAATGTGTGTGTATGTGTTTGTGATTGGTTGTGTGTATGTATAGGTCTGTGTTTGTGATTGGATGTGTGTGTGTGTGTGTTTGTGATTAGATGTGTGTATGTATAGGTGTGTGTGTGTGTTTGTGATTGGATGTGTGTATGTATAGGTGTGTGTTTGTGATTGAATGTGTGTGTGTGTGTTTGTGGTTGGATGTGTGTGTGTATAGGTGTGTGTGTTTGTGATTGGATGTGTGTATGTATAGGTGTGTGTTTGTGGTTGGATGTGTGTGTGTGTGTGTGTTTGTGATTGGATGTGTGTATGTATAGGTCTGTGTTTGTGGTTGGATGTGTGTGTGTGTGTTTGTGATTGGTTGTGTGTATGTATAGGCGTGTGTTTGTGATTGAATGTGTGTGTGTGTGTGTGTTTGTGATTGGATGTGTGTATGTATAGGTCTGTGTTTGTGGTTGGATGTGTGTGTGCTGGTTTATTGGGGTTATAATAGAGGTGGGAGCCTGTCTGCTTTCACTTTTGGGCTGTGGGTCTCATACCCCCTCCCCCACTGCAGGTTACTGGGAGGTGAACGGATTTGGGCTGTTGGGAATCTACAAGTCGGACTTGGATCGGATCGGAGGGATGAACACCGAGGAATTCCGGGAGCGCTGGGGGGGGGAGGACTGGGAGCTGCTGGACAGGTAAGGAACCCTTATATACAGGGGGCTGTGTGAGAGGCCCCTCCTCCCTGTCTGTCACCCGCTCCTCCCTGTCTGTCACCCACTCCTCCCTGTCTGTCACCCCCTCCTCCCTCTCTCACCCCTTCCTCCTTCTCACTCCCTCCTCCCTCTCACCCCCTCCTCCTTGTCTGTATCCCCCTCCTCCCTGTCTGTCACCCCCTCCTCCTTCTCACCCCCACTTCCCTCTCTCTCTCACCCCCTCCTCCCTCTCTCTCTCACCCCCTCCTCCCTCTCTCTCACCCTCCTCCCTCTCTCTCACCCCCTCCTCCCTGTCTGTATCCCCCTCCTCCCTGTCTGTCACCCCCTCCTCCTTCTCACCCCCTCCTCCCTGTCTGTCACCCCCTCCTCCCTCCCTCTCACCCCCTCCTCCCTCCCTCTCACCCCCTCCTCCCTCCCTCTCACCCCCTCCTCTCTTCTCCCTCTCTCACCCCTCCTCCTTCTCTCTCCCTCTCTTACCACCTCCTCCCTCTCTCTCTCTCTGTTACCACCTCCTCCCTCTCTCTCACCCCTCCCTCTCACTCCCTCCTCCCTCTCTTTGTCACCCCCTCCTCCCTCTCTTTCACCCCCTGCTCCCTCCCTCACCCCCTCCTCCCTCCCTCACCCCTCCTACCTCTCTCACCCCCTCCTCTCTCTCTCTCACCCACCTTTCTCCCTTTGCTCTACCACTCAGGATTGTTCTGGGCGGGCTGGAGGTAGAGCGTCTCGCCATCAGAAACTTCTCCCACCATTACCACTCCAAGCGCGGCATGTGGAACCGACGGCAACCCCCTGTAGGGCGATAAGGCAGAATCCGCTGCAACCTGACAGCAGCCAGCAGGGGGAGGGGTCATCAGCAGGACCCCCACATATTTACAGAAGCACCGTGCAGCTCTTTGCTCCAAAACAAGGACACAGGCGCAGGAGAATCCAAGCTATGGGGCGGGAGACTGAACCATCCCGGGCCCCGATCACCACCCGCCTCCCCCTGGATCTGATCTCCTCTCCGCAATGTTACAGAACATGCAAAAAGTAAAGTCTCATGACGAGTGACCGTATGCAGCGCTGGTACCGGACCCCCGCAGGGGACCTGGGGATCCCCCGCCACAGCTTCAGAATAATCATTGCACCTAAATTGCATATGAATAGAATGTTGGGTGGAACCTGTGTGTATGAGAGGGGGGGGGGGGTTTAGGGGGGCACACAGCCTGTGTATGAGGGGGGCTGGGGCACACAGCCTGTGTATAGGGGTGAGGGGGGAGAATGACCCTGTGTATATGGGGGCACACCCTGTGCCCATGTGTAGGGGGGGGGGTGCTGGGGAATGTCACCGCACCCATAACCTGTATCTGGGGTGACACCCTGAACCTGTGTGAAAAGCAGGTGTGGGCAGTCTGGGGGGAGGGGGGGAGCCCTGAGCTTGTGCATATGAGAGGGGCAATTAGCCTGTGTATATGGGGGGGGGGGGCACCCGAGCCTGTGTGTTTGGGGGGGGGCACCCTGAGCCTGTGTGTATGGGAGGGGGGGGCACCCTGAGCCTGTGTGTATGGACACACACCTAGCCTGTGTGTATGGGGGGGGGGGGCACCCTGAGCCTGTCTGTTCGGGGGATGGGTTGGCACCTTAAGCCTGTGTATATGGGGAGTGGGGTGGGGGGGTTACCCTGAGCCTGTGTGTATGGGGGGGGCACCCTGAGCCTGTGTGTATGGGGTGGGGCACCCTGAGCCTGTGTGTATGGGGGGGGAGCACCCCGAGCCTGTGTGTATGGGGGGGGCACCCTGAGCCTGTGTGTATGGGGCACCCTGAGCCTGTGTGTATGGACACACACCCTAGCCTGTGTGTATGGGGGGGGGGTACCCTGAGCCTGTCTGTTCGGGGGATGGGGTGGCACCTTAAGCCTGTGTATATGGGGAGTGGGGTTGGGGGGTTACCCTGAGCCTGTATGTATGGGGGGGCACCCTGAGCCTGGGTATGAGTTGCACCCTGAGCCTGTATGAATGGGGGGGGGGGGGAGGGAGAAGACATGTTATTATATTTCTTTGCCGCTCTGAAAGGGGAGAGATGTTTAGGTCCCAGCAGCATTGGAATCTGTGCCGCGTTCTCTCCCCGGTTACACGCGATGGGAGGAAATTGTGTTGTTTTTGTCTATTTTGTGATATTTATATTGTGCTTTTTGCAGCTGAGCCAACATTGCAGTTATTAAATTTATACTAAATTACCTGCACTATCCACTGACTTACCTGCACTATCCACTAACTTACCTGCACTATCCACGGACTTACCTGCACAATCCACTGACTTACCTGCACTATGCACTGACTTACCTGCACTATCCACTAACTTACCTGCACTATCCACTGACTTACCTGCACTATCCACTGACTTACCTGCACTATCCACTGACTTACCTGCACTATCCACTGACTTACCTGCACTATCCACTGACTTACCTGCACTATCCACTAACTTACCTGCACTATCCACTAACTTACCTGCACTATCCACTAACTTACCTGCACTATCCACTGACTTACCTGCACTATCCACTGACTTACCTGCACTATCCACTGACTTACCTGCACTATCCACTAACTTACCTGCACTATCCACTGACTTACCTGCACTATCCACTGACTAACCTGCACGATCCACTGACTTACCTGCACTATCCACTGACTTACCTGCACTATCCACTGACTTACCTGCACTATCCACTGACTTACCTGCACTATCCACTGACTTACCTGCACTATCCACTGACTTACCTGCACTATCCACTGACTTACCTGCACTATCCACTGACTTACCTGCACTATCCACTGACTTACCTGCACTATCCACTGACAAACCTGCACTATCCACTGACTTACCTGCACTATATACTGACTTGCCTGCACTATCCACTGACTTACCTGCACTATCCACTGACTTACCTGCACTATCCACTGACAAACCTGCATTATATACTGACTTACCTGCACTATCCATTGACTTACCTGTACTATATACTGACTTACCTGCACTATCCACTAACTTACCTGCACTATCCACTGACTTACCTGCACTATCCACTGACTTACCTGCACTATCCACTAACTTACCTGCACTATCCACTGACTTACCTGCACTATCCACTGACTTACCTGCACTATCCACTGACTTACCTGCACTATCCACTGACTTACCTGCACTATCCACTGACTTACCTGCACTATCCACTGACTTACCTGCACTATCCACTGACAAACCTGCACTATCCACTGACTTACCTGCACTATATACTGACTTACCTGCACTATCCACTGACTTACCTGCACTTTCCACTGACTTACCTGCACTATCCACTGACTTACCTGCACTATCCACTGACAAACCTGCATTATATACTGACTTACCTGCACTATCCACTGACTTACCTGCACTATCCACTGACTTACCTGCACTATATACTGACTTACCTGCACTATCCACTGACTTACCTGCACTATATACTGACTTACCTGCACTATCCACTGACTTACCTGCACTATCCACTGACTTACCTGCACTATCCACTGACTTACCTGCACTATCCACTGACTTACCTGCACTATATACTGACTTACCTGCACTATCCACTGACTTACCTGCACTATCCACTTACTTCCCTGCACTATATACTTACTTACCTGCACGATATACTTACCTGCACTATATACTGACTTACCTGCACTATATACTTACTTACCTGCACTATATACTTACTTACCTGCACTATATACTGACTTACCTGCACTATATACTGACTTACCTGCACTATATATTGACTTAAGAAACAAATGTTACAAACTTTACAGAAGCAAAAGATGGGGCACTGTACTGGAATAGTAATAAAATGCAGTGTTATTCTGCACCCCTGAGCAACATCAAATTCAGACGCCAGACAGAAAGTGTTACATAGCTGAGTGGTTTTTCTTTATTGCAACTAATACTGTGAGAAGTGTGGAGTACCGGAGGATCCGGGAGATCACCGTGGGCTGGAATAGAGTTACATTGCAGTACCCGAGAGTAGCCCATGTTCCCCCCCCCTCAGAGATTTTACACTGCTGCTACATGGTGTGGTGCATACCTGCTGGCTCACAGTAGATCTGAGTCTCCCGCATGGTGGTAGGGGATGTCAGAACAGGATTCTGGGGTAACACTGATTCGTACTCACGGTGACAGCGCCTCCATCTCTTGCAGACCCCCGGGATGAGGGGTGAAATCCCTGCAGAAGAACGTCTCGGCCTTCCCTCTGATAGATTTCAGTCTCAGACAGGAAGGTATAATAAACAACTGGAACACTTTATTGCACCTTACAAATGGTACACTGCACAGCTTTACACAGCAACAACTGGATACTTGGGCTCAGGGGCCATTACCCTCAGGATGTCCCTGGACCTTCACACACAGCCAAAGGCACTAGGAGCTGTCCCAGCTCTTCCCTTACTCTCCCTCCACTCCCCTAAGGGAGGGCCACAAACTGACAAAGCCCTGCAAAGCAGGAACCACCCCCGTGCCCCTGATTGGACACAAGGCCTGTTTGCACCGCCCTCTCTGTGACTCACTGAGGCTGCATAGAAGTGGGGAAAACCCATGATTACTCCTGGAAGCCTGCTTTTACTAGGGCTTACTACCAGGAGGAGGGCAGACTGGTAGCCCAAAACCAGCCAGGCCACACGGGAATATGTGGTTTTGTACATGAAGAGTTATTATATCGCTGTGTGTGTTATTCTATATCTGCGTGTTATTCTATCTCTGCATGTTATTCTATCTCTGCGTGTTATTATATCTGCGTGTTATTCTATCTCTGCGTGTCATTCTATATCTCTGCTTGTTATTCTATCTCTGCGTGTTATTATATCTCTGCGTGTTATTCTATCTCTGCGTGTCATTCTATATCTCTGCATGTTATTATATCGCTCTGCGTGTCATTCTATATCTCTGCATGTTATTATATCGCTCTGCGTGTCATTCTATATCTCTGTGTGTTATTATATCGATGTGTGTGTTATTCTATCTCTGCATGTTATTACAGTATATCGCTGTGTGTGTTATTCTATCTCTGTGTGTCATTCTATATCTCTGTGTGTTATTATATCGCTGCATGTTATTATATCTCTGCATGTTATTCTATATCTCTGCATGTTATTATATCTCTGCATGTTATTATATCTCTGCGTGTTATTATATCTCTGCATGTTATTATATCTCTGCGTGTTATTATATCTCTCTGCATGTTATTATATTTCTGCATGTCATTATATCTCTGCATGTCATTCTATATCTCTGCATGTTATTATATCTCTGCATGTTATTCTATATCTCTGCATGTTATTATATCTCTGCATGTTATTATATCTCTGCGTGTTATTATATCGCTGTGTGTGTTATTCTATCTCTGCGTGTCATTCTATATCTCTGCATGTTATTATATCACTCTGCGTGTCTTTCTATATCTCTGCATGTTATTATATCACTCTGTGTGTTATTCTATCTCTGCATGTTATTATATCTCTGCAGGTTATTATATCGCTGTGTGTGTTATTCTATCTCTGCGTGTCATTCTATATCTCTGCATGTTATTATATCACTGTGTGTGTTATTCTATCTCTGCATGTTATTCTATCTCTGCGTGTCATTCTATATCTCTGCATGTTATTCTATCACTGTGTGTGTTATTCTATCTCTGCAGGTTATTATATCGCTGTGTGTGTTATTCTATCTCTGCGTGTTATTATATCTCTGCGTGTTATTATATCACTGTGTGTGTTATTCTATCTCTGTGTGTCATTCTATATCTCTGCATGTTATTATATCACTCTGTGTGTTATTATATCTCTGCATGTTATTATATCGCTCTGTGTGTTATTCTATCTCTGCATGTTATTATATCTCTGCATGTTATTATATCGCTGTGTGTGTTATTCTATCTCTGCGTGTCATTCTCTATCTCTTCATGTTATTATATCACTCTGTGTGTTATTATATCTCTGCATGTTATTATATCGCTCTGTGTGTTATTCTATCTCTGCATGTTATTATATCTCTGCATGTTATTATATCGCTGTGTGTGTTATTCTATCTCTGCGTGTCATTCTATATCTCTGCATGTTATTATATCACTGTGTGTGTTATTCTATCTCTGCATGTTATTATATCACTGTGTGTGTTATTCTATCTCTGCGTGTCATTCTATATCTCTGCATGTTATTATATCTCTGTATGTTATTATATCTCTGCATGTTATTATATCGCTCTTTGTGTTATTCTATCTCTGCATGTTATTATATCGCTGTGTGTGTTATTCTATCTCTGCGTGTCATTCTATATCTCTGCATGTTATTATATCACTGTGTGTGTTATTCTATCTCTGCGTGTGATTCTATATCTCTGCATGTTATTATATCGCTCTGTGTGTTATTCTATCTCTGCGTGTCATTCTATATCTCTGCATGTTATTATATCGCTCTGTGTGTTATTCTTTCTCTGTGTGTTATTATATCTCGCATGTTATATGTCTGCATGTTATTATATCACTCTGTGTGTTATTCTATATCTCTGCATGTTATTATATCTCACATGTTATAGCTTTGCATGTTATTATATCTCTGTGTTATTCTATCTCTGCGTGTTATTATATCTCGCATGTTATATCTCTGCATGTTATTATATCTGCTTGTTATTATATCTCTGTATGTTATTATATCACTCCGTGTGTTATTCTATCTCTGTGTGTTATTATATCACTCTGTGTGTTATTCTATCTCTGTGTGTTATTATATCTCGCATGTTATATCTCTGCATGTTATTCTATCTCTGCATGTTATTCTATCTCTGCATGTTATTATATCGCTCAGTGTGTTATTCTATATCTCTGTGTGTTATTATATCTCTGCGTGTTATTTTATATCTCTGTGTGTTATTATATCGCTCAGTGTGTTATTCTATATCTCTGTGTGTTATTATATCTCTGCGTGTTATTTTATATCTCTGCGTGTTATTATATCTCTCTGTGTGTTATTCTATCTCTGCATGTTATTATATCACTCTCCATGGTCTAATTTAGCTCTGTAAGTTTTTATATCTCTTGAAATGTTATTACATGTCTGCGTGTGGCTGTATCGCGCTGCGTGTTATATCGCTCTACGAATTATCTGCATTTTGTTATCGCGCTTTGTGAGGTAGATCCACAGAGCGCCGTTAGTGACGTAATGATTTGTGCTAACGGGGATGTTCAATGCTCAGTAACACAGGGTTAAGTGCTGATTTCAGCCATATCGAGCCTTTGCGTTACTATAACGGACGTTAGTGCTAATGATATGCTAATGAGGCGTTCCCTCTACCAGCGCATATCCCCAGAGCTCCGTTATAGTTACCGCATGGATTTAACGTTACGTTAGTTAGCGCATCGCTAAAAGTGGCGTTACTCGCACCCAGACCCAGAACCCGGTCTGTCACAGGGTCAGGATAAGTGGAAGACCAGTTAGGTATGATTTACTATCATATAGTTATTTGCCTCTCCTGTCTTCTCTTTTTTTAACTGTAATTAAACACGTATCCAGGGTCTTGACGGGAATAACACCTGACTGTGGAGCCAGCGAGGAAGCTCCCCATCCCTCCCCCAACCCACATATAAATAAACACACAACAAAGGGTCTGGAAGAACAAAGGCCACGGCTTTATTTACACAAACCCTGGTAAGTGCCAACCCTGCCAGCGTGCTCTCCCCCCGGGTAAAGGCAGAGGGCACCCCAACCATGGCCAGCACACCCACCAAGCCGGGCGCCCGATGGAACCCCAACCATGGCCCGCACACCCACCCACCAAGCCGGGCGCCCGATGGCCCGGCTGTTAAGCGATACTGGGCCCAGGGAATCACACACAAATGAGCCCTGCCCACTCGCTACCTCCAGCCGCCACAAGGCTTTAGGGGTTATCTGCACCATAGAGCCCCCGCTCGCAATGTTAACGCACACCTACCCCCTCCCCAACAGCCGCCGAGACGTAGGCAACACAGATCATGGAATGCCCACCTCAAACATAGTTACATCGTAGATGAGGTTGAGAAAACGCACGTCCATCAAATCCAACCTATGCTAAATTTAGACAGATACTCCATCCTGTATCCTCACCTACAGTATTGTGATCCACAGGAAGGCAAACAAAAACCCCAGTGATATAACCTCCAATGATCTCATAAGGGGGAAAATTAATTCCTTCCTGACTCCAAGAACTGGCAATCGGATTACTCCCTGGATTAACATCCTTCCCATGTTTGCTTATTTCTGAAAAGGAAGAAAATACAACATAATGTACAATATATTATACGATTGTCATGGTATTACCCAAACAAAGGGAAGGGCGGGTGGGAACTTCTTTTCAGGGTGCAGGCTGCCTTCCTTCCCCTGTGCTCCTTTGCATCCCCTTAGCTCCGCCACCCCTGTGACACTGGGAAAGGGGAGGGGAAACAGCATGCAATCCAGCCACGCTGGAGGGGAGAGGGGAAGCAGCACGTGGACCGGCACCAAAGGTGTGGGGGAGGGAAGAGAGGGGAGCCTAGCCCCTGCGGTCAGGTGCGCATTAAGTGTATGCTAATGAGATCACTAACGGGTGTTGTTTTTACATATATTTAGCTTTGCAGATACCCAGAGAAGGTAATGGACATTACCTATTTAGGTAACGTTACATTAGTATCCCAGATTTAATGGTGCTCTGTGGATCTACCCCCATGTGCTCTATATCTCTACATGCTATTATATGGCTGTGTGTGTTATTTTGACCGCATAGTCGCTCTGCATATTATTATATCACCCTGTGGTTTAATATCACGGCATGTTAATATAACGCTTTGCATGTTAATATAACGCTTTGCATGTTATTATATCGCTCTGCATGTTCCTTCTCTGCTGGTGCCTCATCTTCACTCGCTCTTCCTGTTGGGGTTCCAGAAGGCTCTGTCCTTGGCTCTCTGCTCTTCCCAGTCTACACATCCTCTCTTGGTGAGCTAATACAATCTTTTGGCTTTCAGTATCATCTCTATGCTGATGACACACAAATGTATCTTGTCTCCTCTGACCTCTCCCCCTCTCTAGTGTCCCGTATCTCCAACTATCTCACCATTACCTGAAGCTAAACAGGTCCAACACAGATCTACTGTAATACTCTTTCCCCTTCCACTGTCGCCCCTACACCCACATTCTCCCTCACTGTCAATAACACCACAATCTTATAAACACATCAAGGCCTATGTCTAGGGGTCATCTTCGCCTCTGTTCTCTCCTACATTCCTCACAATCAGCCCCTCACGAAATCTAGCCGTCTCCACCTTCGAAATATCGCCAAGTTATGCTCTTTTCCCACTTGTGATGCAACTAAAATTCTAGTCCACTCACTCATCATGTCCCGCAGCGATTACTGCAACCTTCTCTCAGTTGGCATCCCCCTTGTCCACCTCTCTTAACTCCAGTCCATCAAAAATCCCGCTTCCAGACTCATCTATCTCACTCAACACTCCACTTCTGCTGCTCCACTATGCAAACCCCCACACTGGCTTCCCATATCTAGAATCAAATATAAAACCCTACAGTATCTCTGACAAAGGTCTCAACGATGCTGCTCCCCTTATATCTTTGCCCTCATCCCCAAATACAAACCTCACCACCCCCTACGTTCTGCCCATGACATCTGAATCTCCTGCCTTATTACCTCCTCTCACTCCCACCTACAAGACTTCTCCCGTGCTGCCCCCTCTCTGGAATTCCCTGCCACAGACGATCAGACTCTCCTCCAGCTCTCAAATATTTGAAAACTCACCTTATCAAGGAATCCTGCTCGCCACACCTCTAAACATCCTACTCCCCTCCCCCTCCAACCCGATTGGGACCAGCTGTGGTCAATCTCCACCCTCTGTAACATTCGCCCCCAAACCTTAATTGAATTAGCTGTCACGATGGGCCATGTTCCAAACTGAGATACACTCCATTCCACAATGAGCAGCCACCGTACCTTCTTGTTTCACCATTGTCCGTCATTCCCTCTAGAGTGTTGAGCTCTCTCGAGCAGGGCCTCATTACCTCTTTGTATCCATTTGTGTTTGTGTGTCCTTATTTGTATTTAACTTTTTATGTAACATACATGACTCTGTAACCCCATAGTACCGCGCTGCGGAATATGCTGGCGCTTTACAAATAAACAATAATATTATATCTCTGCGTGTTATTATTTATCGTTCTGCGTATTATACAGTATTTCTGCATTTCCTTCTCCCCTGGAAGGGCAAGAATTGACTGGTAAGACCCCTGAGGGGTCTAAAAAAAGATCCTACTAATGGCACTAGCTGTAGATATGAAATGAGTGACTGTGAGTCCAAGAAACATAATGAATCTCTACCACTCAAGGTGGATATATCCTCCAACTCTATAACAACTTCCTATAGAGATCAACAGAGAACTAAATGAATGAATGACGCATCATGTGGGAGAGAAAACCATGGAGAGCATACATAGTGTAATACAGTTTAATAAAATATATAAAAACTATAGCGTATAGGTTATCAACTAACACTTTAATAAAAGAATGTACACAGTGAGAGAATTAGGACAGTCTGAGTCTCTCACACTCAGATATGGTAGTCTGCCAGTAGTGGATCTGGCAGAGAGGGGAGAAGCCGGTAGGAGATCGAGATGCGGATCGGTGATGCTACAAAAGCTACCAGGCACAGCTGTGAGACTTCGAGCTGGGAATTACAGCAGAGAGGACTGAGCTCCTGAGACACTCGGGACAGCCATCTGTGATGTACAAAATGGACCCACTACTGACAGACTACCATATCTGAGTGTGAGAGACTCAGACTGCCCTAATTCTATCACTGTAAACAAGAACTGGGGTGCTCCCTATATAAAACGTAAAGCTGAATACTTTCAATACTGAGTATAAAGTGTCGGACCAAAAAAACGATAATATACTGGCCCAAGTAGGTGTTGTTGCTCAACCGAAGGAGGATCTTCCCTTGATCCTCAATAGACACAAGAAATTGTGCAGCGCAAGAGGAGAAGAAAATAAAACAATCGATGTTGTGCTGATAACAATCTACTGTTGCTTAGCAAACAGAATAAGCAAGGTGAATCCAAAAGGGGGAGGGGGGCGGGATATTTGAATGCCCCTCTGTCGTACTTTCTTTCTAAAAAACGTTCCTTTAATAGCTCTGCTTGTTCTTTAAAAACAGTTTGATCTGTACAATTTCGTCGAAGGCGTCTAAACTGACCTGCCGGGATGTTCTCCAGCCAGTTATGATGGTGGCAACTATTCCTTAAAAGATAATTATTGCAGTCAACGGTTTAAAAAAAAAGTCTTGTTTTTTAATTTATTGTCTTCAATATAAATAGTCAAATCTAAAAAGTCTAATGACTGCTTGCTTCTTTGAGACATGACGTTTAAGTTGTTGGTATTAATATACTCTAAAAAACGGTCAAAGTAATTATCGCTGCCTTGCCAAATGAAAAACACATCGTCTATATATCTGTTCCAGAGGACCAGGTTTGCGCTGAAGTTGTGGGTGGACCATATGGTATTCTGTTCCCAAACTGCCATAAAGACATTCGCGTAACCTGATGCAAACCTGGTCCCCATGGCCGTGCCGCGTCGCTGCAGATAATAGTCGCCATTGAAATTAAAAACATTATGTTTTAAAATGAACATGATGCCACCAATTAGAAATGTTTTTTGTTCATCCAGCAAATCTTTGTCCTCATCTAGAGTTCTTCTCACCGCATCGCTTCCCAAACTATGCTCGATGATAGTATAAAACGATGTGACGTCACAGGACACCAGTGTGAATTCTGGCTTCCACTCAACTGTGGACAATAAGTCCAAGACTTGCATACTGTCTCTGAGATAGGATCTCGCACGGATTACATAATGTTGGAGAAAAGTGTACAAATACTCAGATAAATTAGACGTGAGTGTTACGCCGGTGCTGCCCGCAGACCAGACCCGTTCCTTTCACTGAGGTGAGGAACGTATAGAAGCACGCACCCGCAGCAAAGGGAGCGTGTCCGGAGTGTGGTGATTTTGGCGTTGCCAGGCCAGGTGTATTTCGCTAGCAATACTTGCCGGTACCGGTGTAGAAATGCCGTTGTCGTTGCCGTTAGCCAAGGTCTGGGATTGGAGAATACTGGAAGGTCGTTTGTCCAAGCAGGGGTCTAGAGCCAGAGAGAGACGTCCGCCAAGCCAAGTCGTAACCTGAGTGAATGAGAGAGAAAACGCCAGAGTAGTAATCCAAGTGAAAACTATGTCGAGCAATGAATGATAGGAAGGACTGGCATTATAAAGTGTGGCTGACCAATCAGAAGTGAAGGCAGACCTGGAGGACTGCGTGGAGCCATCCTGGATAGGTTCCCTTGATTGGCAGACAGGTGAGGACTCTTGTCTTGACAGGAGATCATATTCCTGTATTGGGGGCGGGTCTTCACTGCCAGAGCAGTGAATAAATTAACTTCGCCCGGCGCGCGCTGTTCAGGCGCGCGCCCGAGCAACATGGCGGCCGCGTGAGGTACTGCTGGAAACCGGGGACGCCGAGGACGCCGGGGAACCCCCAGAACCGACGGAGGTGAGTGGCGCTGGCGAGGTGTGCGCGCCACGGCAGCAGGAGGGAATATATCAGCAGAGGAACCAGGGCGCGGGCGCCGCGATCCCTGATTCCTCACAGTACCCCCCCCTTCAGGATCGGCCTCAGGACGATCCTTCCATGGTTTTGATGGAAACTTCTTACGAAAGCGTTTGAGGAGTCCTGGAGCATGAATATCTTTCAGGGGTACCCATGACCTCTCTTCGGGTCCAAAACCTCTCCAATGGACCAAGAAGTGGACTTTACCTCTTGAAAGACGGGAATCCAGTAGAGCCTGTATTTCATACTCTTCGTTACCCTGTACCATCACAGGATCTGGTTTCGAAGTGTGATCCGGAAAGAGGCTACTGGAGATAAAAGGTTTGAGAAGTGAGGTGTGAAAGACATTCGGAATTCTCATGCTTTGAGGAAGTTGGAGTCGAAAAGAAACCGGATTAACCTGCTCCAAAATGGAAAAGGGACCCAGGAACCTAGGAGCCAATTTGAGGGAAGGCGTTTTGAGACGGATGTTCTTGGATGATAGCCAAACCTTGTCCCCGGGTTTGTATTCGGGTGCCGGACGACGGTGACGATCAGCCTGATTTTTAGATGTCAAGGATGCTTTTTGTAATGCAGATTGTATTCTGGACCAAGAGTCTTGTAGGAGAGCAATATGTTCGTCCACGGCTGGTACCCCAGAGGATTCTTTAGTAATAGGTAGGCGAGCCGGATGGAATCCGTAGTTGATAAAGAAGGGAGTCTCGTGGGTAGACTCATTCCTGGAAGAATTGAATGCGTACTCAGCCCAGATAAGTAATTCTGCCCAGTCATCCTGAGAATTAGAGACGAAGCACCTTAAGTATTTCTCGAGGGATTGATTAACCCTCTCGGTCTGTCCGTTGGATTGAGGGTGATATCCAGAAGAAAAGGAAGACGAGATACCTAGTCTCTTGGTGAAATTTCTCCAGAACTTGGAGACGAACTGGGAACCCCGATCGGACACGATGGATGTAGGAATCCCATGGATCCGGAAAATCTCTTTGGCAAAAATATCCGCAAGGGCGGGTGAGGAGGGTAATCCTTTGAGAGGGATAAAGTGTGCCATCTTGGAAAACCGATCTACTACCACAAGAATGGTATTCATGCCATTCGACCTAGGCAACTCCACAATAAAATCCATCGAAATGTGGGACCAGGGACGCTCCGGAATAGGTAAAGGTAAGAGAAGACCCTGAGGTTTCTGACGAGGAATCTTGTTACGCGCACATACCGGACAGGACCGTGTAAATTCCAGAATGGTTTTAGCCATATTGGGCCACCAAAAGGTACGACGGATGAGGTCCAAGGTTTTCTTGAATCCAGGATGCCCTGCCGAACGGACGGCGTGTCCCCAGTCCAGTATTTCAGGGATAAATTTGGGTTCCACATACAAAGAGTCTTTAGGAACCACAAGACCGGACGGGATGTTCTCTTGAGACTTGATGATCCTCTCCAGATTCTTGAATGCCACAGCTGCTAAGATTCTTTGTTTAGGGAGGATGGACTCAGTGGTTTTCTCTGATCTCTCTTCAGAAGAGTATTGCCGGGAGAGAGCATCCGCCTTGACGTTCTTAGTGCCGGGAATGTATGAGAGAACAAAATTGAATCTAGAGAAAAATAAAGACCAGCGAGCTTGGCGAGGACCTAAGCGACGGGCATTCTCAATGTACAATAAGTTCTTATGGTCCGTAAGGATGGTGAATGGCTCTTTTGACCCCTCCAGAAGATGTCTCCATTCTTGAAGAGCCATTTTGACGGCCAAAAGTTCCCTATTGCCCACGTCATAATTCCTCTCTGCCGATGAAAATCTTTTGGAGAAAAACCCGCAAGGATGAAGTTTATCCTGAGAAGAAAATTTCTGCGACAGAACCGCCCCAGCCCCACAGTCCGAAGCGTCAACCTCTAAGGTGAAGGGGAAATTCGTGTTAGGGTGTCGAAGGATGGGAGCAGAGACAAAAGTTTGTTTCAGTGTCTCGAATGCCGTGACAGCTTCTGGAGACCAAGATGAAGGGTCTGCACCTTTTTTGGTCAGTGCCGTGATAGGAGCGACAATGGTGGAAAAGTTGCGGATAAACTTCCGGTAATAATTAGAAAAACCCAAAAACCGTTGAACAGATTTGAGGGAATTGGGTTGTGGCCAATCCATGACGGCCTTTAGCTTCTCTGGGTCCATGGCCAAACCTTTGTTGGAGATGATGTATCCGAGAAAAGAAGTGGTAGACTGATGAAAAATGCATTTCTCCATTTTAGCAAACAACCGGTTCTCGCGGAGGCGTGAAAGCACAAACTTCGTATGGATGATATGATCCTGTAAGTTTTGAGAAAAAATAAGGATGTCATCCAGGTATACAATGACAAATATATTAAGAACGTCTCGGAAGATGTCATTGATGAAGTCCTGAAAAACTGCCGGTGCGTTGCATAACCCGAAGGGCATCACTAGATATTCGTAGTGTCCGCTACGGGTGTTGAAGGCAGTCTTCCATTCATCGCCCTCCCGGATGCGGATGAGGTTGTATGCCCCACGGAGATCCAGTTTAGTAAAGAGATTGGCCCCCTGAAGTCTATCAAAGAGTTCGGAGATGAGTGGGAGTGGATAACGATTCTTCACCGTGATATGGTTCAGACCCCGGTAATCAATACATGGTCTGAGAGTACCATCTTTCTTTTTGACAAAGAAGAATCCAGCCCCCGCAGGAGAATTGGAATGACGTATGAAGCCCCGCTTAAGATTCTCACGAATATATTCGTCCATAGCTTTGGTCTCGGGCAACGAGAGAGGATAAGATTTGGCTTTCGGCAAGGTATAACCAGGTACCAGATCAATCGGACAATCGTAGGAACGATGAGGAGGTAGAAGTTCAGACTGAGCCTTGCTGAAAACGTCCAAGAATTCGGCGTATGGAGAAGGCAACTCCCTCAGAGAACTTGATGTATTGGCTAATAGAAAGGATGGTTGCTTGATAGAGGAAAAGGGTTTCTCTGACCTTGACCTCCAGTTAATAGGGTTAGGAGACACCCAATCGATGAGTGGATTATGCTTCTGTAACCAGGGCAAGCCAAGCGTGATAGGTGTTCCTGGGGCATGAATAACATCAAAACCCAGAGTCTCTTTGTGAGAATGAGTAGAAAGGGTGATAGGTCCGGTCTCTAAGGAGATATAAGCTGGGGTGAGAGGTCGATTATCAATCCCGACCAAGGCAACGGGAGAGTCCTTCCTGGAAAGCGGAATTTGATTTTGCTCAGAAAAGGTTTGATCTATGAAATTCCCTCCTGCGCCGGAATCGATAAATGCGGCAGTGGAGGTGCGGAAAGTCGGTCCTGAAAGGGAGACGGGAATAGTCAATCTTTTGGGAAGTTCCCTTCTGGGAGGGGGACAAGGAGATTCAGTACCCAGAGAGCGCCCCTTCGTACTCACTGGGCTTAGTCGTTTCCCGGAGATGGAGGATGGTTACGGGTACGCTGCTCAGAAGCTCCGCAATGATGGCACGATTCCCCAGTAGAGCGAAGTTGTCGTGACGGTACCCGAGGTTGCTGAACTCCAAGTTGCATCGGCTCTGGAGCCTCCAGCGCCGGTAACGGGGATACGACGGGTCTCTGGTTAGTAGAGAACCTGGAAAAGGAAGCACGGAAAGGCGTAGCCCGGGGAAGCTGACGCTGAGCGCGGCGTACCTGAAGGCGCTGATCCATACGAGAAGCCAGGGTGATGAGATCCTCCAGTAACTCTGGCCTGGTGTGGGAAGCAAGTTCATCCTTCAGAGACTCCGATAGACCTTTCCAGAAGGCGGCGACTAAAGCCTCCTGACCCCAATGAGTCTCAGCTGCTACGGTTCTGAATTCCAAGGCGTATTGACCCACAGGCCGACGTCCCTGTGTAAGCTCTAGCAGGGTATCAGAAGCAGTCTCTTGACGTGCGGGGATATCAAAAACCTGTCGAAAGTCCCGTCTGAAGGCCGCGTAATCGCGGGTAATATCAGGGCGTAGTTCCCAGATCGGAGAGGCCCATGCCAGTGCATTACCTGTGAGCAGACTATATACGTAGGCTACCTTTTTCCGGCCAGTAGCATACAGCTGGGGAGCCATCTCGAACTGGATCTCGCACTGGTTGAGAAAGCCACGACAGGTGTGTGGATCCCCTGCGTAGGGCCTTGGAGCCGGAATCTTCGGAACTGAAAATGAAGTGGAAGATAAGTCAGGCTGCGCCGGGGGTGCAGCCGCAGGCGGAGCCTGTAAAGGGCGGTCCGATACCTGTTGGGAGAGGAGAGCCACTTGATCCGTTAAGGCCTGTATTTGTTGGTACATGGCCGTCATCATAGAGTCCACAGTCTGGTCTGCGTCTTGTGGGCTCGACATAATGTTACGCCGGTGCTGCCTGCAGACCAGACCCGTTCCTTTCACTGAGGTGAGGAACGTATAGAAGCACGCACCCGCAGCAAAGGGAGCGTGTCCGGAGTGTGGTGATTTTGGCGTTGCCAGGCCAGGTGTATTTCGCTAGCAATACTTGCCGGTACCGGTGTAGAAGTGCCGTTGTCGTTGCCGTTAGCCAAGGTCTGGGATTGGAGAATACTGGAAGGTCGTTTGTCCAAGCAGGGGTCTAGAGCCAGAGAGAGACGTCCGCCAAGCCAAGTCGTAACCTGAGTGAATGAGAGAGAAAACGCCAGAGTAGTAATCCAAGTGAAAACTATGTCGAGCAATGAATGATAGGAAGGACTGGCATTATAAAGTGTGGCTGACCAATCAGAAGTGAAGGCAGACCTGGAGGACTGCGTGGAGCCATCCTGGATAGGTTCCCTTGATTGGCAGACAGGTGAGGACTCTTGTCTTGACAGGAGATCATATTCCTGTATTGGGGGCGGGTCTTCACTGCCAGAGCAGTGAATAAATTAACTTCGCCCGGCGCGCGCTGTTCAGGCGCGCGCCCGAGCAACATGGCGGCCGCGTGAGGTACTGCTGGAAACCGGGGACGCCGAGGACGCCGGGGAACCCCCAGAACCGACGGAGGTGAGTGGCGCTGGCGAGGTGTGCGCGCCACGGCAGCAGGAGGGAATATATCAGCAGAGGAACCAGGGCGCGGGCGCCGCGATCCCTGATTGTGAGAGACCCTATCCCAGAGATTATTGGTCTACCTGGGGGCGCTTTAAGGTTCTTGTGGATCTTGGGCAAAATGTAAAAAAAATACACAATAATCAAACATATACAACAAGCACCTAAACCCTCCCAAATCAAAAATTAAAAGCACTAGCCAACCAATCAATTACCTAAATAAAACCACTAGCCAATCAATTACCTAAATAAAACCACTAGCCAATCAATTAAAGAAATAAAATCACTAGGCAATCGATTAAATAAATAAAACCACTAGGCATTCAATTAAATAAATCACACCACAAGCCAAACAGTACATTTAATACATAAAAGCAGTAACCAACACAGCAATTAATTAATACAACCACCAGGCAACACATCAATTAAAACAAGTAGCCAACAAAACACATAATTAAATAAAAACGCTACAATAAGCATGGCACTGGTGGTTAACCCCTTCATTGCCGCTAAGGTAATGAAGTTGACTGTAAATGCATTTTTATTGCATCTGATTCATGCGGGGGGGTCTCCGGTGGTGATATTAATGGATATCAGCTCCGGAGACTCCCGGCATCAATCCGATGCAGGAAAAATGCATTTTTTTATCTAAGTCCCGTCTCGTCGCTTCTCGGCAGCTTCTCACCACCTTCCTGCCAACTATTTCTTGCGAGGCGATTCTGAGAAGAAATCTCAATTCTAGAGCGACGATTAGCCTCGATAAGCTGATCGGGGCTACTAGAATTGAGCGAGTTTGAAAAACTGCCAATTAGTGGCTTATCGCCGCACGTTTGGCAATTTTTTATTTCTTCGGAAAAAAATTGTCGAACATTTCTATTATCGACGAATTATCGGAGCTTACTGAATAGCAGTACGCTTTTATGATGATAAGCTGCCGATAACTGACTTATCGGATCTTTCTGCGTAGGCCCCTATGTATGCTCTCCATGGTTCTCTCCCATATGATGCTTCGTTGAGACCGAGTACCAAGTATCCATAAAAGACAGTAGGGATCCTGCAGCAAGACGACATCTTGGATAAAGAATCCTTGGTTCCTTCCCAAGCTGATATCACCACTGTTCCGGATCCAATACTTCTGGAGAAAGGCGTTTACTCTCCACTTAATAGCAAGGGCATTCATTACCCTCCTATAGAGGTTAAGTCCAGACATACTACTCTATGTTCTCTCTCCCTCCCCCAAACCCCTTCCTATTCTCTCTTTATTTACACCTAGGTCATTGTGTGTGTATATGTATACAGTACATACGTTGCCTCGGGTGAGTGGACGTAGCGGTCTGTGAGTCGCATAATGGGAGAAAATGACAGAATCTTCATGTTAACAAAATATTTATTAATAATAAAAAGACACGGGGAGTCTGGGGACGTTAGATAGAGGATGCGATGCTGGGTGAGGACCAATCAGAATCTCTGCTGCCGCGCAGACGCTCGGTACCAGCACGAACCTGTGACACAGAGAGTGGGGTAAGGAAAGGGCAGCTATGTATGTATATATATATTTGTGGAGCGCTGCACGTGTGTGTTCTGCACTATCACTGTGTTCTGCGGGGCTTAGGACCTGGCAATGTGCTCTGTGCTCTGCACTCTCACTGCGCTCTGCGGGGCTTAGGACCTGGCAGTGTGCTCTGTGCTCTGCACTCTCACTGCGCTCTGCTGGGCTTAGGACCTGTCAGTATGCTCTGTGCTTACTCATCTTCCAGTGATTGGACCATTTGGATTTTCTTCTCTTCCATCTGTTTGGACTCTATTAGGGACTTTGGACTCTTTTTGGGCGCTGGTCTGTATATGTTTTTTGTGTTTTCTCTGGTGTTGTTCTGCTAGTATTCCTGGCTGCCCTGTACACATTGTGTTATTATTGTTAGTATTTTATTTAATTGATTATAGCGCCTAAGCACTTTCTTTTGTGTTATCTGTGCTGACTCAGTACCTCTGTGCTCTGCACTCTCACTGCGCTCTGCGGGGCTTGGGACCTGTCAGTGTGCTCTGCACTCTCACTGCGCTCTGTAGGGCTTGGGACCTGTCAGTGTGCTCTGTGCTGACTCAGTACCTCTTTGCTCTGCACTCTCACTGCGCTCTGTGGGGCTTAGGACCTGTCAGTGTGCTCTGCACTCTCACTGCGCTCTGTAGGGCTTGGGACCTGTCAGTGTGCTCTGTGCTGACTCAGTATCTCTGCGCTCTGCAATGACGCAAGGCTCACTACCTGTGTGCTCTGCACTCTCACTGTGCCCCACGGGGCCCCCTCATGGGGTACAGGCCGGTTTTCTGCACCCCGAAGGCCGTGATGAAGATGTTGATGAGCACGGTGAGGAAGACCAGGCCGGTAGCCACATTGTTCAGCAGGTCAAGTCGCAGCTGCTTCGAAATGTCGTTCAGGTTCCTGCGTGCTGCAGAGACCAGGGGAGAGGGTGCAGAGCAATAACGTGCGAACATTAACTTTCCCTGTGCACACTCGACCCCACCCTAAACTGTTCTGCAGTGAGGCAATCCCACACACAGCCTGAATGCTGTGCAGTGCGGAGCAATCCCATGCAGAGCCTGAATTGCTGTGCGAAGCAATCACATGCAGAGCCTGAATGCTGTGCAGTGCGGAGCAATCCCACGCAGAGCCTGAATGCTGTGCAGTGCGGAGCAATCCCATGCAGAGCCTGAATTGCTGTGCGGAGCAATCACATGCAGAGCCTGAATGTTGTGCAGTGCGGAGCAATGACATGCAGAGCCTGAATGCTGTGCAGTGCGGAGCAATCCCACGCAGAGCCTGAATGCTGTGCAGTGCGGAGCAATCCTACGCAGAGCCTGAATGCTGTGCAGTGCGGAGCAATCCCACGCAGAGCCTGAATGCTTTGCAGTGCGGAGCAATCCCATGAAGAGCCTGAATGCTGTGCAGTGCGGAGCAATGACATGCAGAGCCTGAATGCTGTGCAGTGCGGAGCAATCCCACGCAGAGCCTGAATGCTGTGCAGTGCGAAGCAATCCCACGCAGAGCCTGAATGCTGTGCAGTGCGGAGCAAGGACATGCAGAGCCTGAATGCTGTGCGGAGCAATCACATGCAGAGCCTGAATGCTGTGCAGTGCGGAGCAATCTCATGCAGAGCCTGAATGCCGCAGAACAGCGACTTTTCAAACCCGCTCTACAGTGCAGCAAACCACGAAGTCCGGGTGAAAGACACTGCCACGTGCGGTGTAACCCCGAGACCTTTCTCAGTAGGTCTGGGGAAGGGGAACGCGGACACGAGGTATGGGGGACACGCAGAACTTACCCATGACAATGAGAAGGATCCCAATGATGACCTGCAGTGTCAGCGAGAGGCTGATGAGGACGAGGAGGGTGATGTAATAGGTGAAGCTCGGGCCCTGCTCCAGGACGCCCTTCAGTTGAGCGGCGTTCGCCATGAACAGCGCCACGTCCAGCATGCTCTCCGCCAGGCTCTTCTTCGTGGCATAGTGGTTGATGTTTATCGCGGATCTCCGGCCACGACCAGGGTTACCTCCAGGCTGAATAATCAATAACACACAACCAATCAATAATACCCAGGACTATCATTAATAACCAACTGATAATAATCCTAGTAACCGATCACCAATCTGTGATAACTCTAAGAATTATAATTACCATGATTATCAATAACCACCAATACTGTAATAATAATAGTTATTGTTATTAGTATATTGATAATTAACTAAATTAAAGGGAACGATATCCCCACTAATGAGAGCACTCAATTGAATAAAGTAATCGAATGATAAGCTGAAAGGGATAGAAGTCCCACTGCTGACACCACTCACATCCTCTGTAGGATAGGAATGATGTACAGTGACATGAATATAAAATACCACAGAACGGTATTAGGAGCCATGCTCAAAAGATAAAATAAGGGTGGTAAATGCACAACGCAGAATAACCAATAAATGAATAGAAGGGTTAAAACCCCTGGGTGACGTATGAATTTGAAAAAACATCTATAGATCAGGTATCTCCTGGCAGTCAGAGTATCTCTCTGGACAACAGTACACACGCAGCAATAGTCTGTGGCTTCAAGAGGATACATCGGCTGCAATTAGAGGTCTTGCCCCTAGTGTGGATACAATGTGGTAATTAAGTTGCCAGTGTCTATTAAATAGCTCAGCGGTGTGTGCGCAAACTGGGGGGTGCGACCTCCAGGGGGTCGCGAGACTGCCTGTGGAGGGGCGCGGGGTTTATAGAGGCCCGGCACGCTTCCCGGAGGCACTTAAATTAAGTGCCGGGGGAGCTGCAGGGCCTCTGTAAGCCTTTACTTACCTTGGTTCCGGTGGCTTCCTTCCCGCGTCGCCGTGGTAAGGGGGGGTGAGGGAGGGGGGGGTGGTGTGAGGGAGGGGGGGGTGAGGGAGGGAAGGGGGGGGGGTGAGGGAGGGAGGGGGGGGGGTGAGGGAGGGGAGGGGGGGGGTGAGGGAGGGGGGGGGCGAGGGAGGGGGGGGGGGCGAGGGAGGGGGGGGGGGGCGAGGGAGGGGGGGGGGGGCGAGGGAGGGGGGGGGGGGGCGAGGGAGGGAGGGGGGGGGGGGCGAGGGAGGGGGGGGGGGGGCGAGGGAGGGGGGGGGGGCGAGGGAGGGGGGGGGGGGGGCGAGGGAGGGGGGGGGGGGGGGGGGGCGAGGGAGGGGGGGGGGGGGGGGCGAGGGAGGGGGGGGGGGGGGGGCGAGGGAGGGGGGGGGGGGGGCGAGGGAGGGGGGGGGGGGCGAGGGAGGGGGGGGGGGGGGCGAGGGAGGGGGGGGGGGGGGCGAGGGAGGGGGGGGGGGGCCGAGGGAGGGGGGGGGGGGGGGCGAGGGAGGGGGGGGGGGCGAGGGAGGGGGGGGGGGGGCGAGGGAGGGGGGGGGGGGCGAGGGGAGGGGGGGGGGGGGCGAGGGGAGGGGGGGGGGGGGCGAGGGAGGGGGAGGGGGGGGCGGGGCTGTCGGCAGGGGGGCGCAGGGAAAAAAAAGTTTAATAAAACCCCTTTACCCCTCCTATTTTATTTTTTGATTTGCTTATTATAAGTCACTTGTCTGTATACCTGACCTGGTCTTATTCTACAGGGACCATGTATGTCCCATGTTTTTAAACAAGAAAACAGGGGGGAGCAAGGGTTAAAAGGAGTAGAAACAGTCTTCAAATATATAAAACCTCATGGGGTGAGATAAGCAGGTGGGGTTTCTCCTGTGCAGGGTTAGTGCCGAGGTTTTCTTGCTGTTTTTATTTTATTTCCATGTTTTTGTAATAAATTGCTCTTATTGCTTACATTTTAAGTGGTTTGAGCTCTTTTTCTCTCCTTTGGTATATTTTGTGGATTGGATTTATCCTCATTGGAGCAGCATATCCCTTAGGCCTCGGACATGGTATGGCAGACCGCGCGGAAGCGTCCGCACGCTGAGCGAACAGACTGCCTTAAGCCAGTGTTCGCTTCCATGTGGCGTGCGCGCGGAGGAGGGAGGGGGGTGCGTGTTGCGTGAGAAATCAGTTAAACTGGTATGGCCAGGGAAAGCACCCGCTCTCCCAGCACTCCCTCTCCCAGCACTCCCTCTCCCAGCACTCCCTTTCCTTCTCCCAGCACTCCCTCTCACTATCACAGCACCCTCCCCTCCTCCCTCATTATTATTATTCATGTGACGCTATATTCCCCTTCTGCACTGAGCGCAGCTGATTGCATTTCCACTCCCACTTTCCACTTCAGGCCACTTGGTGGCAGTATTGTCAAAGCACCACAAATCCTCTTCAAATAGCTCTTCAACTAAGACAGGTTAGAAAGCATTTCGGAGAAGTGATCCGATGTACAGTAAAGTGTGCATATTATAGGGCCATATTCACTAAGGCACTTTATGGCCCCTACAGTCCAGCTGAGTTTAGCACAGCTTAGTAAATCTGGGCCATAAGGTGTAATTGAGGTGAGAAATTGACCTACCCTCTGTGTCAATTTAACAGGTGCTGTGTCCGGCTTCTGTGTTTTATACACATTTATACATATTTATACATATTTATACATGTTTTATACATATTAACCTAAATAAATGAGATTGTGGGAAAAAAAGGGTTACTAAGATGGTGCATTATCTACCGTAGGGGTGAGCAAACTTTTCATGCCGCTCCCCCCCCCCCCCCCCCCCTGCCCCCTGCCCCCTGCCCCCTGCCCCCTGCCCTCTGGCATCTCCTCGTCTGCGACAACACAGCATCATGTGATGTAGCGACGTTGCTTTGTCATTGCAACTCGTCGCCATTTGACGTTGCGGCGTTGTCATGGCGACGCGTCATCACTATCAGAAGCTGCAGGAGGAGAAGCCGGATAGAAGGTAAGAGGCAGCTACAGAGGCCCCGTGCTCTCCCCCAGCAAGCAATTTAAATGTGCGGGGGAAGAGCGCGGGGGAAGAGCGTGGGGCCTCTGTAAATGCCGGGATCAGTTTGGTGCCCTCCATAGAAAATTTCGCCCCCCCCTCCCCCAGCTTGCGCACCCATAATCTTCAGCATGACTTATCAGGAAAGACCACAGACCTTAATATGTGCAGCTTAGCGCAGGGGTGCACAATCTATTCCCCCTGCCGGCTCTCCCCTCCTCCTCGCACCCCCCCCCCTCTCCTTACCTTGGCGCCAGCGTTCTGATGTCACATTGCCATGGCACCGCAGCGCCCCGTGACCACCACGACATCATCTGATGCCGGCAACGCGTCTCCAGAAGCCGTCTGAGCCAAAGTAAGTAAACCCATGCGCCCGCTGCGGAGAATCTCGCGCCTTCCATTTTGCGCACCCCTGGCTTAGCGGACAGGGGTCTCCGCCGCTCGCAGCGACTGAGGGGGGTCTCCGCCGCTTGCAGTGACAGAGGGGGGTCTCCGCTGCTCGCAGTGACAGAGGGGGGTCTCCGCCGCTCGCAGCAACAGGGGGGTCTCCGCCGCTCGCAGCGACACAGGGGGGTCTCCGCCGCTCGCAGTGACGGGGGGGGGGTCTCCGCCGCTCGCAGTGACAAGGGGGGTCTCCACCGCTCGCAGTGACAGAGGGGGGTCTCCGCCGCTCGCAGTGACAGAGGGGGGTCTCCGCCGCTCGCAGTGACAGAGGGGGGTCTCCGCCGCTGGCAGCGACAGAGGACTTACAGAGCAGCTGTATTCATGTGGCACATGTCAGAGCTCGTGTATCTTTACCCGCTGCAAAGCTGCCACTTAGTCTTTGCCCGGATCTTTAGAGTGTTGCGCTGCCCTATAACCCTTAGTAATATCCAGCAACACATTACTGCCCCTGGGTTCCCTGCCGGGCTTTGGAGTCATTACATGGCTGCAGAGCGGGCGTCAGCCGATGCGGGGCACACCGCGGCACGCTGCCCCTCTCCCCACCCTGTAGAAGTAGGTAAGGGAACTTCCCTGCTGGCCGCCCTCCTGCAGGGTACCGGTGCCATGACGTCACGTTGTCATGGTAACACATTGTCCCTTGATGTCGGGTCTCCATGACAACGCGAGGCTGCAGGAGGAGGGCCGCTGCGGAGAAAGTAAGACCCCCTTCCCAACACACACACTGAGAAGCGGTCCTGCGCCGGTCCGACTCCCTCCTCCGGGGCGGAAGTTGGATCTTGGTGCCGACAGGAGGAGGGAGCACCGGGCCCAACCCGAAGGCGCGTGCCAGGGAAACCGCCTCGCTCACCTTGCCCTAACGCCGCCCTGCGGGGGTGATTATTTAGCGATTCCCCTGTAAAGGTCTTCGAGTCTCTCTTCAATCCACAGAAATAATACGAAAAAGGTCCCCAAGTCACACCAAGTCACACCAAGTCACACCAGGTCGCACCAAGTCGCACCAAGTCGCACCAGGTCACACCAGGTCACACCAAGTCGCACCAAGTCACACCAGGTCACACCAGGTCACACCATGTCGCACCGAGTCACACCGAGTCACACCGAGTCACACCGAGTCACACCAAGTCGCACCGAGTCACACCGAGTCACACCGAGTCACACCAAGTCACACCAAGTCACACCACGTCACACTGTTTGGGGGTTTCCTGGGCTCGCTGAGATTGTGTGTTTATTAATCTTCTACAAAACTGTGTAATGTCCGGTTTGTAGGCGGGGGTAAAGTCACGGGGTAGGCACACAAAGCCCTTTAATGCAGGGGTGGCCAATGCCAGTCCTCCAGGGCTACCAACAGGTCAGGTGTTCAGGATATCCCTGCTTCAGCACAGGTGCTTCAGTCATTATGACTGAGACACCTGTACTGAAGCAGGGATATCCTGAAAACCTGACCTGTTGATGGCCCTTGAGGACTGGAGTTGGCCACCCCTGGTTTAATGGACAGGCTCCTAGTGTTGTAACAAACATGAAAGAACATTCCACCTGATACAGGTCCCCATTGTTGGATGAATTTGTAGTAAAATTGTTTGCCCAACACCCAATAATAACAGCAGTGCCGGCCTGACTCCATGTCACTAGGCCCTGTTTTCTGGCTGTGTTGCCATTGCATTCTGGGTCTGTGAGTTTCTATGAGAAATGGGGAATTGGAGAATCAGAACTGGATCACAGGATGAGCTGGAGTGAGGCTGCCCCCTTCACTCCCAAAGAGGTCCGGCACACATCATTTGCTTTTCACTATCACGACTATGCTGATGATATCCAAATCAACTTCTCTCCAGCCTATGAGGCTACTCATGGATGTCCCATCACTATCTCAAACGTAATATGTGGATGTCCCATCCCAGCTAGAGACAGGACCTGAGAGACAGACACAGCAAGAGACAGGACTGGAGAGAGACAGACACTGCTAAAGACAGGACCAGAGAGACAGACACGGCTGGGGACAGGACCGGAGAGACAGACACGGCCAGGGACAGGACTGGAGACAGACACAGCAAGAGACAGGACCGGAGAGAGACAGACACTGCTAAAGACAGGACCAGAGAGACAGACACGGCTGGGGACAGGACCGGAGAGACAGACACGGCTAGGGACAGGATCGGAGAGACAGTCACAGCCAGGGACAGGACTGGAGACAGACACCGGATCTCTCATGGGTCCATTATGAGTGTTCCTTCATGTGTCCTTAAACAGGTTCTCATGGGTCTGTTATATCAGATTCGTATTTTTATGTTATGTTAACACATTTTTATTGCGTGTCCAATTGTCGTGTTTACAATACAGACAGAATCCCTGCCCCAGGGAGCATCATTTGTGGTTACATGAGACACGGTTTTCCCATGGGTGACGCCATCATGCATGCCATATTCTTGGCTCACTGACTTTAGTATTATGAGGTCAGGTCTCGGGCTGAAATACAGGGCTGTCTCCCTCTTCTCCTCCCTTGCCCCAAGAAACCTTAATATGACAAGACATGGGAAATCTACCAAACGCTCCCAGAGAGACTGCAGCTCACACCCTGCTACCCAGACACGGTCTCATGGGATGTCAGCAGACACAGTGACACATCCTGTCTGGCCACAAATGAAGGGAGAAAGAGGACAGGAAGTCAGGAGACACTGGAGCAAAGAGCTGACCATCCTGTGTCTATCATGTAACCAACATGTCACCAACATGTGAAAATTTCATCATTAGCAACCAGGCTTATGGCGCCGTTATGTCATGGTCACCATGTGACTGTCATGTAACAAACTCACTATTTTGTACCAACCTATAACTGCCATCCATGTGACTATGATGGCACTAGTATCTAAACATGTCACTGTCATGAAACTATCATGACATGTCATGACCATATATTTTTCTATCACAATAGAGAGTGAGGGGCAGACTCCATAGGCCACAGGTCCCTTCTGTCTGTCACTGTCACGATGATGGGAAAGGGCTTTCTCCATTGGCGATAAATCCCTCGTGTCTCTGTCGTTGGCCCCCTTCATGTCGGTGATATCGGTTCTCCAGCTGTATGCAGAGTATAGTAAAGCACCGGACTCAGGTTCATGGAAAAGGCAAATATTGTTCACAAGCGCAGAACACGCACGTTGCTAAGATTATGAGTTGAGGGAGCAGCTGAGATGGTCCCGCACTTTACCCGGTGTTACCCCAGGGGACTTACAAAGATCACACACAAGTCTGCCTATTCTGGATGACTGCAACTGTGTGTGTGTGTGTGTGTGTGTGTCGGTCTATTTACCTGTGCATCTTTGTGTATATGTCTTTGTGTGTGTTTGTGTAAGTCTGTCTGTCTATTTTTGTATCTGTGTGGCTGTGTAAAGGCTGGTTCATGTCCGCTTGTGTGTCTTCAAACAGAGTGTGTATTGTTGTGTGTGTGTGTGTGTCTGACCAAAGAGCCTTTGGTGTCGTGAGTGGAGATAACTGTGAACATAACGGTGTCAGACTCACTGCAATCTCCACTGTGTCACACTGTCACATTGTCACACTGTCACACCTTGCAGTGACAAGTTTAATGATAAACAGAAGTAAGGGGGCAGGTAATCGTCACAGACCCTGAACTTTGCATTAGCAAACTTTAACAACATTTAATGGAGACCCATAATGTCCCACTGACACGGTATGTGGATATTTATAAGGTTTTTACATCAAATCATCATTGCTAAAAATCCAATACATATGTAGATCTGCCCATCATGCTTTGTTTTCTGTGGAATATCTCCCGTCAGCCAGACACCTCATCTGCCCCTTTGTGCCCTAACACCCCACCTGCCCATCTATACCTGACACCCTACCTGCCACCCCTGTACCCTGACACCCCATCTGCTCCCTCTACCCCCTGTACCCTGACACCCCATCTGCTCCCTCTACCCCCTGTACCCTGACACCCCATCTGCTCCCTCTGCCCCCTGTACCCTGACACACCATCTGCTCTCTGCCCCCCCCCCCCTGTAATCAGAGAGAGATTGAGGGGGAGAGAGAGAGATTGTGGGGATGAGAGATTGAGAGAGAGGGAAGCGTTAAGGGAGAGGGAAAGAGCCCAGCTAGAGACAGGACCTGAGAGACAGACACAGCAAGTGACGGGAACAGAGAGAGACAGACACAGCTAGAGACAGGACCGGAGAGACAGACACTGCTAGAGACAGGACCGGAGAGGCAGACACTGCTAGAGACAGGACCGGAGAGACAGACACTGCTAGAGACAGGACCGGAGAGAGACAGACACAGCTGGAGACAGGACCGGAGAGACAGACACTGCTAGAGACAGGACCGGAGAGACAGACACAGCTAGAGACAGGACCGGAGAGACAGACACTGCTAGAGACAGGACCGGAGAGACAGACACTGCTAGAGACAGGACCGGAGAGAGACAGACACAGCTGGAGACAGGACCGGAGAGACAGACACTGCTAGAGACAGGACCTGAGAGACAGACACAGCAAGTGACGGGAACATAGAGAGACAGACACTGCTAGAGACAGGACCGGAGAGACAGACACTGCTAGAGACAGGACCGGAGAGACAGACACTGCTAGAGAAAGGACCGGAGAGACAGACAGAGACAGGACTGGAGAGACAGACACAGCTAGAGACAGGACCGGAGAGACAGACACAGCTAGAGACAGGACCGGAGAGACAGACACTGCTAGAGACAGGACCGGAGAGAGACAGACACAGCTAGAGACAGGACCGGAGAGAGACAGACACTGCTAGAGACAGGACCGGAGAGACAGACACAGCTGGAGACAGGACCAGAGAGACAGACACAGCTGGAGACAGGACCGGGGAGACAGACACTGCTAGAGACAGGACCGGAGAGACAGACACAGCTGGAGACAGGACCGGAGAGACAGACACTGCTAGAGACAGGACCGGAGAGACAGACACAGCTAGAGACAGGACCGGAGAGACAGACACTGCTAGAGACAGGACCGGAGAGAGACAGACACAGCTAGAGACAGGACCGGAGAGAGACAGACACTGCTAGAGACAGGACCGGAGAGACAGACACAGCTGGAGACAGGACCAGAGAGACAGACACAGCTGGAGACAGGACCGGAGAGACAGACACTGCTAGAGACAGGACCGGAGAGACAGACACAGCTGGAGACAGGACCGGAGAGACAGACACTGCTAGAGACAGGACCGGAGAGACAGACACTGCTAGAGACAGGACCGGAGAGACAGACACTGCTGGAGACAGGACCGGAGAGACAGACACTGCTAGAGACAGGACCGGAGAGACAGACACTGCTGGAGACAGGACCGGAGAGACAGACACTGCTAGAGACAGGACCAGAGAGACAGACACAGCTGGAGACAGGACCGGAGACAGACACGGCTGGAGACAGGACCGGAGAGACAGACACAGCTGGAGACAGGACCGGAGAGTCAGACACTGCTAGAGACAGGACCGGAGAGACAGACACTGCTAGAGACAGGACCGGAGAGACAGACACAGCTAGAGACAGGACCGGAGAGACAGACACTGCTAGTGACAGGACCGGGGAGACAGACACTGCTAGAGACAGGACCGGAGAGACAGACACTGCTAGAGACAGGACCGGAGAGACAGACACTGCTAGAGACAGGACCGGAGAGACAGACACTGCTAGAGACAGGACCGGAGAGTCAGACACTGCTAGAGACAGGACCGGAGAGACAGACACTGCTAGAGACAGGACCGGAGAGACAGACACTGCTAGAGACAGGACCGGAGAGACAGACACTGCTAGAGACATGAACGGAGAGACAGACACAGCTAGAGACAGGAGTGGAGAGACAGACACTGCTAGTGACAGGACCGGGGAGACAGACACAGCTAGAGACAGGACCGGAGAGACAGACACTGCTGGAGACAGGACCGGAGAGACAGACACAGCTAGAGACAGGACCGGAGAGACAGACACTGCTAGAGACAGGACCGGAGAGACAGACACAGCTAGAGACAGGACCGGAGAGACAGACACAGCTGGAGACAGGACCGGAGAGACAGACACAGCTGGAGACAGGACCGGAGAGACAGACACTGCTAGAGACAGGACCGGAGAGACAGACACAGCTGGAGACAGGACCGGAGAGACAGACACTGCTAGAGACAGGACCGGAGAGACAGACACAGCTAGAGACAGGACCGGAGAGACAGACACTGCTAGTGACAGGACCGGGGAGACAGACACTGCTAGAGACAGGACCGGAGAGACAGACACTGCTAGAGACAGGACCGGAGAGACAGACACTGCTAGAGACAGGACCGGAGAGACAGACACTGCTAGAGACAGGACCGGAGAGACAGACACTGCTAGAGACAGGACCGGAGAGACAGACACTGCTAGAGACAGGACCGGAGAGACAGACACTGCTAGAGACAGGACCGGAGAGACAGACACTGCTAGGGACAGGACAGGAGAGACAGACACTGCTAGAGACAGGACCGGAGAGACAGACACAGCTAGAGACAGGACCGGAGAGACAGACACTGCTAGAGACAGGACCGGAGAGACAGACAGAGACAGGACTGGAGAGACAGACACAGCTAGAGACAGGACCGGAGAGACAGACACAGCTAGAGACAGGACCGGAGAGACAGACACTGCTAGAGACAGGACCGGAGAGAGACAGACACAGCTAGAGACAGGACCGGAGAGAGACAGACACTGCTAGAGACAGGACCGGAGAGACAGACACAGCTGGAGACAGGACCAGAGAGACAGACACAGCTGGAGACAGGACCGGGGAGACAGACACTGCTAGAGACAGGACCGGAGAGACAGACACAGCTGGAGACAGGACCGGAGAGACAGACACTGCTAGAGACAGGACCGGAGAGACAGACACAGCTAGAGACAGGACCGGAGAGACAGACACTGCTAGAGACAGGACCGGAGAGAGACAGACACAGCTAGAGACAGGACCGGAGAGAGACAGACACTGCTAGAGACAGGACCGGAGAGACAGACACAGCTGGAGACAGGACCAGAGAGACAGACACAGCTGGAGACAGGACCGGAGAGACAGACACTGCTAGAGACAGGACCGGAGAGACAGACACAGCTGGAGACAGGACCGGAGAGACAGACACTGCTAGAGACAGGACCGGAGAGACAGACACTGCTAGAGACAGGACCGGAGAGACAGACACTGCTGGAGACAGGACCGGAGAGACAGACACTGCTAGAGACAGGACCGGAGAGACAGACACTGCTGGAGACAGGACCGGAGAGACAGACACTGCTAGAGACAGGACCAGAGAGACAGACACAGCTGGAGACAGGACCGGAGACAGACACGGCTGGAGACAGGACCGGAGAGACAGACACAGCTGGAGACAGGACCGGAGAGTCAGACACTGCTAGAGACAGGACCGGAGAGACAGACACTGCTAGAGACAGGACCGGAGAGACAGACACAGCTAGAGACAGGACCGGAGAGACAGACACTGCTAGTGACAGGACCGGGGAGACAGACACTGCTAGAGACAGGACCGGAGAGACAGACACTGCTAGAGACAGGACCGGAGAGACAGACACTGCTAGAGACAGGACCGGAGAGACAGACACTGCTAGAGACAGGACCGGAGAGACAGACACTGCTAGAGACAGGACCGGAGAGACAGACACTGCTAGAGACAGGACCGGAGAGACAGACACTGCTAGAGACAGGACCGGAGAGACAGACACTGCTAGAGACATGACCGGAGAGACAGACACAGCTAGAGACAGGAGTGGAGAGACAGACACTGCTAGTGACAGGACCGGGGAGACAGACACAGCTAGAGACAGGACCGGAGAGACAGACACTGCTGGAGACAGGACCGGAGAGACAGACACAGCTAGAGACAGGACCGGAGAGACAGACACTGCTAGAGACAGGACCGGAGAGACAGACACAGCTAGAGACAGGACCGGAGAGACAGACACAGCTGGAGACAGGACCGGAGAGACAGACACAGCTGGAGACAGGACCGGAGAGACAGACACTGCTAGAGACAGGACCGGAGAGACAGACACAGCTGGAGACAGGACCGGAGAGACAGACACTGCTAGAGACAGGACCGGAGAGACAGACACAGCTAGAGACAGGACCGGAGAGACAGACACTGCTAGTGACAGGACCGGGGAGACAGACACTGCTAGAGACAGGACCGGAGAGACAGACACTGCTAGAGACAGGACCGGAGAGACAGACACTGCTAGAGACAGGACCGGAGAGACAGACACTGCTAGAGACAGGACCGGAGAGACAGACACTGCTAGAGACAGGACCGGAGAGACAGACACTGCTAGAGACAGGACCGGAGAGACAGACACTGCTAGAGACAGGACCGGAGAGACAGACAGAGACAGGACTGGAGAGACAGACACAGCTAGAGACAGGACCGGAGAGACAGACACAGCTAGAGACAGGAGTGGAGAGACAGACACTGCTAGTGACAGGACCGGGGAGACAGACACTGCTAGAGACAGGACCGGAGAGACAGACACTGCTAGAGACAGGACCGGAGAGACAGACACAGCTAGAGACAGGACCGGAGAGACAGACACAGCTGGAGACAGGACCGGAGAGACAGACACTGCTAGGGACAGGACAGGAGAGACAGACACTGCTAGAGACAGGACCGGAGAGACAGACACAGCTAGGGACAGGACCGGAGAGACAGACACAGCTAGAGACAGGACCGGAGAGACAGACACAGCTAGAGACAGGACCGGAGAGACAGACACAGCTGGAGACAGGACCGGAGAGACAGACACAGCTGGAGACAGGACCGGAGAGACAGACACTGCTAGAGACAGGACCGGAGAGACAGACACAGCTGGAGACAGGACCGGAGAGACAGACACAGCTAGAGACAGGACCGGAGAGATAGACACAGCTAGAGACAGGACCAGAGAGACAGACACAGCTGGAGACAGGACCGGAGAGACAGACACTGCTAGAGACAGGACCGGAGAGACAGACACAGCTGGAGACAGGACCAGAGAGACAGACACAGCTAGAGACAGGACCGGAGAGACAGACACAGCTAGAGACAGGACCGGAGAGACAGACACAGCTAGAGACAGGACCGGAGAGACAGACACAGCTGGAGACAGGACCGGAGAGACAGACACAGCTGGAGACAGGACCGGAGAGACAGACACTGCTAGAGACAGGACCGGAGAGACAGACACAGCTGGAGACAGGACCGGAGAGACAGACAGAGACAGGACCTGAGAGACAGACACAGCTGGAGACAGGACCGGAGAGACAGACACAGCTGGAGACAGGACCGGAGAGACAGCTTTGGTGCTGTGCTGTATAATTGAATGAGGTCTGTAGAAAGACTGGACAGGAGCCTCATCACACTGTGACCTGGAGCTAACTGGCATGTATGGCGTTGGGTGGGGGAGCAGCCGAGGGGTTAATGGAGCTCTGTCCCGCTCTGGGTGTCTCCTGTCTGCCAGTTCCTATTGGGTGAGGCTCCCTGACCCTCCCAGGGAAGGACCTGGAGGCTCTCCAGCCTGTGTCTGCCCTCACCCATTAGGCACAGCAGACCTGGCACTGAGAGCATGGGGAGAGGGGGAGAGAGGGAGGAGCAGGCCGAGTGTGGAGTGTGCAGGGGCAGAGAAGTCATTAATCACGCCTTCATTACAATGCTAATAATAATTAATAAAGGAAGCAGTTTGTGCATGCATGTATACACAGACACTGCCCTGCGCATGTATACACAGACACTGCCCTGCGCATGTATACACAGACACTGCCCTGCGCATATATACACAGACACTGCCCTGCGCATGTATACACAGACACTGCCCTGCGCATGTATACACAGACACTGCCCTGCGCATGTATACACAGACACTGCCCTGCGCATGTATACACAGACACTGCCCTGCGCATGTATACACAGACACTGCCCTGCGCATGTATACACAGACACTGCCCTGCGCATGTACACACAGACACTGCCCTGCGCATGTATACACAGACACTGCCCTGCGCATGTATACACAGACACTGCCCTGCGCATGTATACACAGACACTGCCCTGCGCATGTATACACAGACACTGCCCTGCGCATGTACACACAGACACTGCCCTGCGCATGTATACACAGACACTGCCCTGCGCATATATACACAGACACTGCCCTGCGCATGTATACACAGACACTGCCCTGCGCATATATACACAGACACTGCCCTGCGCATGTATACACAGACACTGCCCTGCGCATGTATATACCGACACTGCCCTGCGCATGTATACACAGACACTGCCCTGCGCATGTATACACAGACACACACTGCCCCGTGCATGTATACACAGACACTGCCCTGCGCATGTATATACCGACACTGCCCTGCGCATGTATACACAGACACTGCCCTGCGCATGTATACACAGACACTGCCCTGCGCATGTATAGACAGACACTGCCCTGCGCATGTATACACAGACACTGCCCTGCGCATGTATACACAGACACTGCCCTGCGCATGTATACACAGACGCACACTGCCCTGCGCATGTATACACAGACACTTCCCTGCGCATGTATACACAGACACTGCCCTGCGCATATATACACAGACACTGCCCTGCGCAAGTATACACAGACACTGCCCTGCGCATGTATACACAGACACTGCCCTGCGCATGTATACACAGACACTGCCCTGCGCATGTATACACAGACACTGCCCTGCGCATATATACACAGACACTGCCCCGCGCATGTATACACAGACACACACTGCCCTGCGCATGTATACACAGACACTGCCCTGCGCATGTATACACAGACGCACACTGCCCTGCGCATATATACACAGACACTGCCCTGCGCATGTATACACAGACACTGCCCCGCGCATGTATACACAGACACACACTGCCCTGCGCATGTATACACAGACACTGCCGTGCGCATATATACACAGACACACACTGCCCTGCGCATGTATACACAGACACTGCCCTGCGCATGTATACACAGACACTGCCCTGCGCATGTATACACAGACACTGCCCTGCGCATGTATACACAGACACACACTGCCCCGCGCATATATACACAGACACTGCCCTGCGCATGTATACACAGACACTGCCCTGCGCATGTATAGACAGACACTGCCCTGCGCATGTATACACAGACACTGCCCTGCGCATGTATACACAGATGCACACTGCCCCGCGCATGTATACACAGACACTGCCCCGCGCATGTATACACAGACGCTGCCCCGCGCATGTATACACAGACACTGCCCTGCGCATGTATACACAGACACTGCCCTGCGCATGTATACACAGACACTGCCCTGCGCATGTATACACAGACACTGCCCTGCGCATGTATACACAGACACTGCCCTGCGCATGTATACACAGACACTGCCCTGCGCATGTATACACAGACGCACACTGCCCTGCGCATGTATACACAGACACTTCCCTGCGCATGTATACACAGACACTGCCCTGCGCATGTATACACAGACACTGCCCTGCGCATGTATACACAGACGCACACTGCCCTGCGCATGTATACACAGACGCACACTGCCCTGCGCATGTATACACAGACACTGCCCTGCGCATGTATACACAGACACTGCCCTGCGCATGTATACACAGACACTGCCCTGCGCATGTATACACAGACACTGCCCTGCGCATGTATACACAGACACTGCCCTGCGCATGTATACACAGACACTTCCCTGCGCATGTATACACAGACACTGCCCTGCGCATGTATACACAGACGCACACTGCCCTGCGCATGTATACACAGACGCACACTGCCCTGCGCATGTATACACAGACACTTCCCTGCGCATGTATACACAGACACTTCCCTGCGCATGTATACACAGACACTGCCCCGCGCATGTATACACAGACACTGCCCTGCGCATGTATACACAGACACTTCCCTGCGCATGTATACACAGACACTGCCCTGCGCATGTATACACAGACGCACACTGCCCTGCGCATGTATACACAGACGCACACTGCCCTGCGCATGTATACACAGACACTTCCCTGCGCATGTATACACAGACACTGCCCCGCGCATGTATACACAGACACTGCCCTGCGCATGTATACACAGACACTGCCCTGCGCATGTATACACAGGCACTGCCCTGCGCATGTATACACAGACACACACTGCCCTGCGCATGTGTACACAGACACTGCCCTGCGCATGTACACACAGGCACTGCCCTGCGCATGTATACACAGACACACACTGCCCTGCGCATGTATACACAGGCACTGCCCCGCGCATGTATACACAGACACTGCCCTGCGCATGTATACACAGGCACTGCCCTGCGCATGTATACACAGACACACACTGCCCTGCGCATGTGTACACAGACACTGCCCTGCGCATGTATACACAGACACACACTGCCCTGCGCATGTATACACAGACACTGCCCCGCGCATATATACACAGACACTGCCCCGCGCATATATACACAGACACTGCCCTGCGCATGTATACACAGACACTGCCCTGCGCATGTATACACAGACACTGCCCTGCGCATGTATACACAGACACTGCCCTGCGCATGTATACACAGACACTGCCCTGCGCATGTATATACCGACACTGCCCTGCGCATGTATACACAGACACTGCCCTGCGCATGTATACACAGACACTGCCCTGCGCATGTATACACAGACACTGCCCTGCGCATGTATACACAGACACTGCCCTGCGCATGTATACACAGACGCACACTGCCCCGCGCATGTATACACAGACACTGCCCCGCGCATATATACACAGACACTGCCCTGCGCATGTATACACAGACACTGCCCTGCGCATGTATACACAGACACACACTTCCCCGCGCATATATACACAGACACTGCCCTGCGCATGTATACACAGACACTGCCCCGCGCATGTATACACAGGCACTGCCCTGCGCATGTATACACAGACACACACTGCCCTGCGCATGTGTACACAGACACTGCCCTGCGCATGTACACACAGACACACACTGCCCCGCGCATATATACACAGACACTGCCCTGCGCATGTATACACAGACACTGCCCTGCGCATGTATACACAGACACTGCCCTGCGCATGTATACACAGACACTGCCCTGCGCATGTATACACAGACGCACACTGCCCCGCGCATGTATACACAGACACTGCCCTGCGCATGTATACACAGACACTGCCCTGCGCATGTATACACAGACACTGCCCTGCGCATGTATACACAGACACTGCCCTGCGCATGTATACACAGACACTGCCCCGCGCATGTATACACAGACACTGCCCTGCGCATGTATACACAGACACTGCCCTGCGCATGTATACACAGACACTGCCCTGCGCATGTATACACAGACACTGCCCCGCGCATGTATACACAGACACTGCCCTGCGCATGTATACACAGACACTTCCCTGCGCATGTATACACAGACACTGCCCTGCGCATGTATACACAGACACTGCCCTGCGCATGTATACACAGACACTGCCCTGCGCATGTATACACAGACACTGCCCTGCGCATGTATACACAGACACTGCCCTGCGCATGTATACACAGACACTGCCCTGCGCATGTATACACAGACACTGCCCTGCGCATGTATACACAGACACTGCCCTGCGCATGTATACACAGACACTGCCCTGCGCATGTATACACAGACACTGCCCTGCGCATGTATACACAGACACTGCCCTGCGCATGTATACACAGACACTGCCCTGCGCATGTATACACAGACACTGCCCTGCGCATGTATACACAGACACTGCCCTGCGCATGTATACACAGACACTGCCCTGCGCATGTATACACAGACACTGCCCTGCCCATGTATACACAGACACTGCCCTGCGCATGTATACACAGACACTGCCCTGCGCATGTATACACAGACACTGCCCTGCGCATGTATACACAGACACTGCCCTGCGCATGTATACACAGACACTGCCCTGCGCATGTATACACAGACACTGCCCCGCGCATGTATACACAGACACTGCCCTGCGCATGTATACACAGACACTGCCCCGCGCATGTATACACAGACACTGCCCTGCGCATGTATACACAGACACTGCCCTGCGCATGTATTCACAGACACTGCCCCGCGCATGTATACACAGACACTGCCCTGCGCATGTATACACAGACGCACACTGCCCCGCGCATGTATACACAGACACTGCCCTGCGCATGTATACACAGACGCACACTGCCCCGCGCATGTATACACAGACACTGCCCTGCGCATGTATTCACAGACACTGCCCCGCGCATGTATACACAGACACTGCCCTGCGCATGTATACACAGACACTGCCCTGCGCATGTATATACAGACGCACACTGCCCTGCGCATGTATACACAGACACTGCCCTGCGCATGTATACACAGACACACACTGCCCTGCGCATGTATACACAGACACTGCCCTGCGCATGTATACACAGACGCACACTGCCCTGCGCATGTATACACAGACACACACTGCCCTGCGCATGTATACACAGACACTGCCCTGCGCATGTATATACCGACACACACTGCCCTGCGCATGTATACGCAGACACACATTGCCCTGCGCATGTATACACAGACGCACACTGCCCTGCGCATGTATACACAGACACTGCCCTGCGCATGTATACACAGACACTGCCCTGCGCATGTATACACAGACACTGCCCTGCGCATGTATACACAGACACTGCCCTGCGCATGTATACACAGACGCACACTGCCCTGCGCATGTATACACAGACGCACACTGCTCTACGCATGTATACACAGACACACACTGCTCTACGCATGTATACACAGACGCACACTGCCCTGCACATGTATACACAGACGCACACTGCTCTACGCATGTATACACAGACGCACACTGCTCTACGCATGTATACACAGACGCACACTGCCCCGCGCATGTATACACAGACACACTGCCCTGCGCATGTATACACAGACACACTGCCCTGCGCATGTATACACAGACACACACTGCTCTACGCATGTTCTGTATACACAGACACACACTGCTCTACGCATGTTCTGTATACACAGACACACACTGCTCTACGCATGTATACACAGACACACTGCTCTACGCATGTATACACAGACGCACACTGCCCTGCGCATGTATACACAGACACACACTGCCCCGCGCATGTATACAGACACACACTGCTCTACGCATGTATACACAGACACACACTGCCCTGCGCATGTATACACAGACACACACTGCCCTGCACATGTATACACAGACACACACTGCTCTACGCATGTATACACAGACACACACTGCCCTACGCATGTATACATAGACGCACACTGCCCTGCGCATGTATACACAGACACACACTGCCCTGCGCATGTATACACAGACACACACTGCCCTACGCATGTATACATAGACGCACACTGCCCCGCGCATGTATACACAGACGCACACTGCCCCGCGCATGTATACACAGACGCACACTGCCCCGCGCATGTATACACAGACGCACACTGCCCTGCGCATGTATACACAGACGCACACTGCCCCGCGCATGTATACACAGACACATCATGCTATACACATACATCCAGAAACTTGTTCTGTAATCTGATTTTATACTGACAGTGTATAGAGCTGTGCAGGTTAAGTAACATCTGCACCTGAAGAGCTTACAATCTAATGACAGTGTCAGACACATGGAGACGGGGTTGGTAGGTGCTGGCAATCTTCATGTCAATGGTCCGCAGGAAAACCATTCGTGGCTTAATTCACTTCACCTCCTGTGAGGTCATCTAAAGGTTAAAGAAACCCTTTGTAAAGTTACATAGTAGATGAGGTTGAACAAAGATATACGTCCATCAGGATCAACCTATGCTGAATTTAGACGACAGATACTGTATCCTATATTTGCATTTACAGTATTTTGATTCAGAGGACTGGAACCCCCCCCCCCCCCCCCCCAGTTTAACATCATCCAATGCTGTCTCACAAGAGGAACATTACATTCCTTCCTCACTCCAAATAATGTCAAGCAGATTTCTCCCAGGATCAGCATCTTTCCCATGTTTACTTATTTGGTGTGTCCCTGTATACCTTTCCTTTATCCAACTTTGTTTTGAAGATATCTATTGTATCTGCCATCACAGTCTCCATCTGTAATGAATTCCACATTGTAACTGCCCTTACTGTAAATAACCCTTCCCTTACTTGCTGATGGAATCCGCTTTCCTCCAACCTTATGAGATGACCCAAAGTCGTTTGTACTGCCCTTGGGATGAATATTTTGAACGCTCTTTGTATTTCCCCCGAATATATTTGTATATAGTTATCATATCCCCTCTTTTCTAATGGAAACAAATCTAACTTAGCCAGCCTCTCCTCATAAATCAGATTTTTTCATCCCCTTTATTTGGTGGCTCTTCTCTGCACTTTTTCTAAATCTATCATGTCTTTTTTATGGAGTGGTGCCAAAACTGTACTCCATATTCAAGGTGTGGTCTTACTAATGCTTTATAGAGGGGTATAATTGTGTTTACTTCCCTTCCATCCATTCCCCGTTTAATGCCAAATAAGATATTATTTGCCTTTGCAGCTACTGTCTGACTTTGGGCACTTTTACTAAGCCCGCTGTCTAGAAGCACTCCTACATCCTTCTCCATCAATGAATGACCTAACTTTGCCCCCATTAAATTTGTATGTTGCCTGTTTATTCTTGTTTCAATATGCGTAACCTTACATTTATCTGTATTAAACCTCATCTGCCATTTACCCGCCCAAGTTTCCAGTGTAACCAAGTCCTTCGGGAGATAAATGTCATCCTGCCCGTATTCTACTACCTTACACCATTTAGTGTCAGCAGCAAAGATAGATACTTTGCTCTCTATGCCAACCTCAAGGTCAATAATATACACATAAAGCAGGGGGTCCTAGTTCCCATCCTTGAGGTACTCCACTTACCCCTCTCCATTTTAGACCATCCTGAAAACGTTCAATTTCTGACAACTCTGTTGTCTATCCTTCAACCAGTTTTCAATCCAGGTGCAAATATTTTTACCGAGTCCAATTTGCTTTATTTTGTACACTAACCTTTTTTTGTGGAATCATAACAAAAGCCTTTGCAAAATCTAAGTAGACCACATCAACTGCATTACCCTGGTCTAAATTCCTACTTACCTTCCTCAAAGAAACTAATAAGATTAGTTTAGCACAACATATCCTTCATAAATCCATGCTGAATATTACTAATAATTTTGTTAACTATTAGGTATTCCTGAATATTATCCCGTACTAACCCTTCAAGTAGCTTCCCCACTATTGATTGCTCCCTTTATAAATATAGGCACCCCGTCTGCTTTACTCCAATCTTGGGGTGCTGAGCCTGTGGAAATGGAGTCCTTGAATATTAAATGCAATGGTTTGGCTATTTCACTTAGCACCTTAATAAATGTAAATTTTAAAGTCTATTTCTTCACTATATTAATGTGTGTGTGTGTGTGTGTGTGTGTGTGTGTGTGTGTGTGTGTGTGTGTGCACATCTGGGGCAGGTTAGGTTTTATCCCAGCTCTGCTGCAAAGGAATTTCCAATAAGGAGACAACTTTATGTAAAAGAAAGAAACAAAGAAGAGGGTGGGTGCAGGGCGAGAGGGTGGGTGCAGGGCAAGGGGGCAGGTGCAGGGCGAGAGGGGTGGTGTGCAGGGAGAGAGAGAGGGAGTGCCAGAGAAGAGAGAGTGGGAGAGATGCAGAGTAGAGCACAGAGAGAGAGGTGCAGGGAAAGAGAGAGACAACATAGAAAGTGTCAGATTGAGGTGCAGGGAGAGAGAGGGAGAGGTGCAGGGAGAGAGGTACAGGGAGAAAGAGGGGAAAGGTGGAGGAGAGGGTTGCAAGGAGAGAGAGGGAGAAAGAGGAATGAAGTCATTATGTGATTTATACATATAACGCATAATTTGTAGTGTGGAATAAATATTGATGCATTGTATGTGTGTATAATTTTATTTAGATAGGGCCACAGTGTACGCAGCGCTTTACAACATTACGACAGGTAAGTGTCAACATAAGGCAAGTGGAGACCCTACCCGAAGAGCTTACAATCTAAGTGATTGCAGAATTACGTGTATGTGTTATAATAACCACTGCGAAAATAATACATTTTGTTAACCTACATTATGAAACACCTGTGCTGCGCCAAATGCACCTTTATTTGCATTTTATTTATACCAGTTTCAATTTGGTGGCCAATTTTGACTTAGGTTCAACAATTGTTATGGTGCACAGAAACAGTTATTTTATGTACATACCATTTACATCTTTGCGTCATCCGACTAAAAACATTTTTTTAAATGTTTTGAGAAAAAAGGCTTAGTACATAAACGCACACAAATGCAATATTATTTGTCATTTCTGTGCAACAATTCAATGAGAGAGAGAGAAAGAGAAAGAGAAAGAGAAAGAGAGAGAGAGAGAGAGAGAGAGAGAGAGAGAGAGAGAGAGAGAGAGAGAGAGAGAGAGAGAGAGAGAGAGAGAGAGAGAGAGAGAGAGAGAGAGAGAGAGAGAGAGAGAGAGAGAGAACCCCTAAAACAGATAGGGAGAGAGAGAACCCCCAAGTAAAATAGATGAGACAGAAAGAACAATTTAATCTAAAGGAAAGAGGAAAAGAAGTATAAAAAAAAGGAGGGAGGGGAGTGCCGGAGGAGTCTGTGTGGGTGACAGAAGGAGCAGGAAGCAGGAGTCATATTTCCCTGCAATGGGGGGAGGGGGTTCCTCTGTCTCTTCTCCCCTTTGCCCCCCCCCCCCCCCCCATCTTCCCTGTGATGCCTTCTTCACATTAAGAAGTTAATGACTCTGCAGCTGATGTGGAACCGAGGGCAGATTTGGGCACATAGAACACTAAGATCCCAAATACCCAGAGGAGGGTTGGGGGGGATCGTGTGATTCTCCCCCTCCCCCCCAGGTGTACTCACCTCCATACTGATGTGCTCCCCCTCTGTACCCATATTCCGCTGCTGCTCTGGCTGCGTGTTGGGGCTGTGGGCTGGGAGTATTTCTCTGGGTGGGAGCACAGCTGGATGCACAGATGTGCCATTCATCTGGCTGGAGTGGGACGCGGTCCCGGAGAACCGAGCGAGGGGGGGGGGGGGGGGGGGGATGGCAGCGCATAGATTCCTCATTGTCTGCACGTGAAAGCGCTCATACATGTAACACTTTCTGCGCTGATACAAAGGTTTGTTTATTAGTTAGAATTCATTTAACACAATCAGTGCAACATGTATGTGGGGCAATAGGAGGAGTTGTAGGGAGGGGTAATATGGGGCAATAGTAGGGTTGCCAGGTGGCTTCTCCAAAAATACTGGACTCAATGGTGAAAGGTGCGTGAGGTCTCTATGACCAGGGAGGAAAATACCGGACACATACATGTCCAGTATTACAGTACCTCTCATTTTTTACTGGACAGAGTATCCAAATACAGGACAGTCCGGTTCAATACCGGACACCTGGCAACCCTAGGCAATAGGAGGAGTTATAGGGAGAGTGGTTATATTGAGCAATAGGAAGAGTTTTAGGGAGCGATTATATGGAGTAATAGAAGTTATAGGGAGAGGTTATATGGAGTAATAGAAGTTATGGGGAGAGGTTATATGGAGTAATAGAAGTTATAGGGAGAGGTTATATGGAGTAATAGAAGTTATAGGGAGAGGTTATATGGAGTAATAGAAGTTATAGGGAGCGGTTATATGGAGTAATAGAAGTTATAGGGAGAGGTTATATGGAGTAATAGAAGTTATAGGGAGAGGTTATATGGAGTAATAGAAGTTATAGGGAGAGGTTATATGGAGTTATAGAAGTTATAGGGAGAGGATATATGGAGTAATAGAAGTTATAGGGAGAGGTTATATGGAGTAATAGAAGTTGTAGGGAGAGGATATATGGAGTAATAGACGTTATAGGGAGAGGTTATATGGAGTAATAGAAGTTATAGGGAGAGGTTATATGAAGTAATAGAAGTTATAGGGAGCGGTTATATGGAGTAATAGAAGTTATAGGGAGAGGTTATATGGAGTAATAGAAGTTATAGGGAGAGGTTATATGGAGTAATAGAAGTTATAGGGAGAGGTTATATAGAGTAATAGAAGTTATAGGGAGAGGTTATATGGAGTAATAGAAGTTATAGGGAGAGGTTATATGGAGTAATAGAAGTTATAGGGAGAGGTTATATGGAGTAATAGAAGTTATAGGGAGAGGTTATATGGAGCATTAGGAGGAGTTATAGGGAGAGGTTATATGGAGCATTAGGAGGAGTTATAGGGAGAGGTTATATGGAGTAATAGAAGTTATAGGGAGAGGTTATATGGAGTAATAGAAGTTATAGGGAGAGGTTATATGGAGTAATAGAAGTTATAGGGAGAGGTTATATGGAGTAATAGGAGGAGTTATAGGGAGAGGTTATATGGAGCAATAGGAGGAGTTATAGGGAGAGGTTATATGGAGCATTAGGAGGAGTTATAGGGAGAGGTTAAATGGAGCAATAGAAGTTATAGGGAGAGGTTATATGGAGCAATAGGAGGAGTTATAGGGAGAGGTTATATGGAGCAATAGGAGGAGTTATAGGGAGAGGTTATATGGAGCATTAGGAGGAGTTATAGGGAGAGGTTATATGGAGTAATAGAAGTTATAGGGAGAGGTTATATGGAGTAATAGAAGTTATAGGGAGAGGTTATATGGAGTAATAGAAGTTATAGGGAGAGGTTATATGGAGTAATAGAAGTTATAGGGAGAGGTTATATGGAGCATTAGGAGGAGTTATAGGTAGGGTGGCCAGATTTGTTCCGGCAAAAAACGGACAAATGTCACGCATGCGCAGTCGTCGCTTGCAGACTGTGCATGCGCAATTGGCAATTCCCGGCTGCTCGTGCGCATGCGCGATCGGAGCTTTCCAGCTAGACAGAAAACCGGGACAGAGCTCGAAAACCCGGGACTGTCCCGGCTGAACCGGGGCGTCTGGTCACCAATCTAAGTGATTGCGTCATGATGGATACCATTTAAATTAAAACAGAATTATGTGTATGTGTTATAATACCCACACTGCGAAAATAATACATTTTGTTAACCTACATTATGAAACACCTGTGCTGCCCAAATGCACCTTTATTTGCATGTTATTTATACCAGTTTCAATTTGGTTATAAGGAGCGGTTATATCGTGCAATAGGAGGAGTTATCAGGAGGGGTCATATGGGGCAATAGGAGACGTTACAGGGAGAGGTTATATGAAGAAATATGAGGATTTTTAGGAGAGGTTATATGGAACAATAGGAGGGTTTTTTGGAAAAGGTTATGGAGGTTATTGAGGCAAAAAGTTACACTGTGTGCTCATTTGCATGTCATTTCCCAGAATCCCTTGCTGCAGTGGAAGTGCTGTATGCTGGGTGATAATGGGGAAAGGCGGGGTTGCAGACCTGCCTAAGACATGCAGATGAGCATACAGTTATATTTGCATATTTGCTTTCCTGTGGAGGTTTTTTGTCACTTTTTTTACTCACCATAACTTAACTCAGTATTATGGTTTAGCCTATCCCATAGCCTCTCTTGCATTCCCAGTAAAATCAACCCCACACTGATGAGACCCATCAAGGTCGAAACAGCTGTCTGTGGGTGGTTTTCTGGGTATGCACCTTAACCCTGGCTGTGCTCAAAGCTGTGACCATGCAGCAAGCTTAAGCCTATAGGGAACCATGTTAAAAATGGTTATTGAGGCAAAAAGTGACACTGTGTGCTCATTTGCATGTAATTTCCCAGAATCCCTTGCTGCAGTGGAAGTGCTGTATGCTGGGTGATAATGGGGAAAGGCGGGGTTGCAGACTTGCCTAAGACATGCAGATGAGCATACAGTTATATTTGCATATTTGCTTTCCTGTGGAGGGTTTTTGTCACTTTTTTTACTCACCATAACTTAACTCAGTATTATGTTTTATATATATATATATATATATATATATATATATATATATATATATATATATATCTTTATATCTTTATTTGTATAGCGCCATCCATGTAAATAGGAGACATAATGGGAATAAGGTCTTCATATATAAAAGTAGACACTAGAAAAAGCCGTCACTCCCCCGAACAGCTTACAATCTAAGTTTATATGGAGCAATAGGGGGAGTTATAGGAAGAGGTTATATGACGTAATAGGAGGAATTGTAGGGAGTGGTTATATGGAGTAATACGAGGAGTTATAGGGAGCGGTTATATGGTGTAATAGGAGGTGTTTTGGGAGAGGTTAAATTAAGTAATAGGAGTTATATGGAGCAATAGGATGTGTATAGGGAAAGGTTATATAGAGAAATAGGAGTTATAGGGAGCGATTATATGGAGCAATAAGATGAGTTATAGGGAGTGATTATATGGGGCAATTGGAGGAGTTGTAGGGAGCGGTTATATAGGGTAATAGGAGGAGCTATAGGGAGCGGTTATATGAAGCAATAAGTGGAGTTATATGGTGGGGTTATATGGAGTAGTAAGAGGAGTTATAGGGAGCAGTTATATTGAGCAATAGGAGGAGGTATAAGGAACAGTTAAATAGAATAATGGGAGAGGTTATATGGAGCAATAGGGGGTTATAAGAAGAGGTTATATATGATGTAATAGGAGGAGTTATAGGGAGCAGTAATGTGGGGCAATAGGAGGAGTTATGGGGAGCAGTAATGTGGGGCAATAGGAGGAGTTATGGGGAGCAGTAATGTGGGGCAATAGGAGGAGTTATGGGGAGCAGTAATGTGGGGCAATAGGAGGAGTTATGGGGAGCAGTAATGTGGGGCAATAGGAGGAGTTATGGGGAGCAGTAATGTGGGGCAATAGGATGAGTTATAGGGAGCAGTAATGTGGGACAATAGGAGGAGTTATAGGGAGCAGTAATGTGGGGCAATAGGAGGAGTTATAGGGAGCAGTAATGTGGGGCAATAGGAGGAGTTATAGGGAGCAGTAATGTGGGGCAATAGGAGGAGTTATAGGGAGCAGTAATGTGGGGCAATAGGAGGAGATATGGGGAGCAGTAATGTGGGGCAATAGGAGGAGTTATGGGGAGCAGTAATGTGGGGCAATAGGAGGAGTTATGGGGAGCAGTAATGTGGGGCAATAGGAGGAGTTATGGGGAGCAGTAATGTGGGGCAATAGGAGGAGTTCGTAGGTTAGGTTCACACTTTTCTACCTTGATGACATTTTTCTACATGCTGTGTGTCTGACGGTTCTTCACATCTCTCCTCCTCCCAAGGTTTTGCAGCCAGAAAGAGAGGTTTGTATGCACACAGCACAGAGAGGAAGCTTGTTACCTCGGCCCTTACTGTATAAAGTGCAGTAAGAATCTCTCCTGAATTTATTTCCCAAATATAAATACACAGCGATCTCCCTCCCTCCCTGTGTAACCGCAGTAAGCCATCGGGATGTCAAGCACTTTTTTTATTTAACCTCTTAACTACTAGATAGTGAAAGGGTTAATACTCCTTAACCATGTAGACAAGGGGAGAGAAGGCCTGGCGGAGATAAGGGACAATCACTGAAATAACAGTAAAAATCATTCTTATTTATACAGTGAATGGATCTTCTCACATCACCCTCATGTCTCTAACCTCCCCTCTTGGCTCCGAGGGCAGTTAACTACCTCAAACCCCTAAGCATTCTGGTTCCTTAGAAGATCTGTCTCAGCATCTCCCCTCCTGAAATCCCTCTCCTGGCTTCCGCTCAAATCCCGCATCTCACACTCCATTCTTCTCCTCACTTTTAAAGCTTTACACTCTTCTGCCCCTCCTTACATCTCAGCCCTAATTTCTCGTTATGCACCATCCAGACTCTTGCGTTCTTCTCAAGGATGTCTTCTTTCTACCTCCTTTGTATCTAAAGCCCTCTCCCGCCTTAAACCTTTCTCACTGACTGCCCCACACCTCTGGAATGCCCTTCCCCTCACCCTCTCTATCCACTATCACCCTCTCTATCCACCTTTAAGACCCAACTTAAGACACACTTGCTTAAAGAAGCATATGAATAGCACTGTGGATATTCTGAACACATGATACATAAAGCTTGGCCCCCTGCAGACGCACTTACCAGAACTCCCTCCTACTGTCTCTGTACGTTCTCCCTACCTACCAATTAGACTGTAAGCTCCTCAGGGCAGGGACTCCTCTTCCTTAATGTTACTTTTATGTCTAAAGCACTTATTCCCCATGATCTGTTATTTATATTATCTGTTATTTACAATACAATATTTCCCAGAATGCACGAGTAGGAGTTAAAAAAATAATATAGTGCTACACATACATCTAGTGGCAGAATGAGAGAGGTGCCCACTCACAGTCCCCACTGCAGGTGGCGGGAACCGCTCACTCAGAGCAGAGCTGTGGGGTCACATTGGATATTACAGGCTGTGTTATGAGAACGGGGAGGAGGGACGCGGGTTTTGGGAGCTGTGGTGCCTTTCTGTTATTTGTTCGGTCTGTGCTAAAAATGAGAGGGGACCTGGAAATCCTAAAAATAGAAGCGTGAAGCTCAAAAAGAATGTAACACGTGTGAGAGAGAAACGCAGCAGAAGGACCGCACGCTGCACCGTACAGAGCACGGCCTGGAGAACAGACAGAGCAATATCACATGGATAACTACATGTCACTTTTATGTCTGAAAGCACTTCTTCCCATTGTGTTATTTGTATTATTTGTTATGTATATGATTATCACGTGCATTACTGTTATGAAGCGCTAGGTACATGAATGGCGCCATATACATAAAGATATACATACATACATACGTACAACTCCAAGACACTGGAGATAGTGAGAGCAAAGATAGTAAGGACTCAGACACTTCCATCCTTTCTTGCCATCAAATACTTTCTGGGCAAGCTACCCATCTATCTGAACAAGCTCCTCACTCCTACCACATGCAGCACTTATCATCTGAGATCTGACTACAAAAGACGGTTCATGGTCCCAAGGTTCAACAAAGTATCCGGCCGCTCCTCCTTCTCTTACCGTGCACCCCACAACTGGAACAGTCTACCGGAGACTCTCACATCCACCACCAGTCTGAGTTCTTTCCAAACTAAAGCCGTCTCACATTTTAATCTGGTCTGTAACTGTTACATACGCCTATAATATATATTATCTCTAACTGTGCACGCAATGTCTTGTATATAATGTATACCCTGTTCATTTATGTAACTATGTATTTGTAACCATGTATTATTTGTCATCTTAACTCTATGCCCAGGACATACCTGAAAACGAGAGGTAACTCTCAATGTATTACTTCCTGGTAAAACATGTGTAGCCCTTTTTCTGACGCTCCCAAGAAATACAACAACACACATATGAATGCAACCAGTTTTACTGTAACGTAACATTACCTTATCACTTTATCATATTAACCGTGGCAATAACCCATAACATATACCTTATACTATAATGCAATATAACCTTAGTGGCTCGGCCACTCTCATCAGGAGTAACGTCTCCGTCCCCTCACCGCGTGCCCCACACACCGTGTCCATGTATAGTACTATATTGGTATAGGCTCAGTCCTTTGGCCCCTTCGCTAGGGTCCCCAAAGAGTTACGCCTAAGGCGGGATCAGCAACTGTTGACCGGTGTTGGTGCACTTGATGTAAATAATACCTTCCGGTCACGGCGGTGACCGGCAACCACTTCGCAAAGGGTCAGACGAATCAGCGGCCTGCCTCCTGGGTCTCAATGTCCAGCCGTCGGGTCCCAAACAACTCGCCACAACCGCAACTCTGTGCTTTGTCCCTAACTGGTACTCAATAAGGGTGATGCTCGCTACCACTATAGGGCGTCTCTGCAGCACAGCAACCTACGGTGACTTCAGGGATACTCCTAGGGGCCTGCGGGGAAGAACTGTCCTATGCAGGCGGGTCCCTGACCCCCTGCACCCACACTACCTCTTTCTTCACCTCCCGGATCCCCTCTCACTAGCTTCTCTGCTTAATACCTGCAGCAACCCACTGCACTCAACCTAATACCTGCAGCAACCCACTGTACTCAACCTAATACCTGCAGCAACACTGCACACACACTGTGCCTTCTTGTCAGCGCTCACAGCACTGACAGCCGTGACACTGACAAGACTGCACACACACTCACACCTAAGGGCAGGGTCCCTACCTTAGGGGCCTTCCCTCAGAAACTACCCACTATCCTATTGGGGATTGGGGCCTGCCTGGGACCTGGGGATTACCTTACCTGGTGTAGGAGCCACTTGCTCCCTACACCCTGCCTTCCCCTTCCTGCTCCCAGATCCAACTAACGTTGCCCTAAGCCCGCGAAAAGTATCTATCCCTGCTCTAGGGAATCCTGGCCTCTCATTGGCCACTTAGGGCAAAGCACCCCAGGTGTCCCCAAGCCTCATGGGAACTGTAGTCCCGTGGAGGCCTCTATAGCATTGGGGCCGTGTGCGCACTTGCCCTGCGCATGCGTGAGTCCCTAATGGCCGCCGCAACCCCCGCACCTTACTGCGCATGCGCATACACGCGCAGACTGTCATGGCGGCCCCCGCTAGCCGGGTGTGCCGCCGAGGCTCCGAGGACTCGGAGCGCTCCCTGCTCCGGCCCCCACCTTCTCGGCACCCCGGCGGGTCCGTCGCTGCCTCCGGCGGCACCCGCAACCGCTCGGAGCGCAGAACTGGGGGTCGCTGAGGAGTAAAATAGACCAGGGTTACACATGTTATAAATAAAAATAAATAACGAGTACACACACGCACACACACAACACGCAAACTCAATCACCCCACACACACTCAATCACAATCACAACACACACTCAATCACAACACACACACTCAATCACAACACACACACTCAATCACAACACCCACACCCACACCCACACACACAACATACATACTCAATCACAACACACACTCAATACACACACTCAGAAGTCATACACTTTCACCTGGGGAGTACTAAGCATGCTCCGGTGGGGAAACAGACAGGAGGAGGAGGAGGGGATGTCTGTGTGCAGAGAGAAGCTCCGCCCCCGCAGCACAGAGAAAGAAGCAGACAGCACAGAGAAGACCCGCCCCCGCAGCAAGCCACAGAAACAGCAGCACAGAGCTTGGCCGCTCGTGCACAGCTCTGCCAGCCCCCAGGTTTCCTCGCACGCAGCCTGCACCCCCCTAAAGAATCTTGGGGGCCGTTTGCGCACCGCTGCGGCCTGGAGTACCCCTCACTCGGCGGGCGGGAGGGGTGCTCGACGGCGGGTCACTGTGGGGGTGGACGGGAGGGAGGGACGTGACGTCACCCCGCCTTGGCGACAGCCATTGAGAGCCAAGGCCCGCCCCACACTCAGCCAATGGGAGCGTGCACAAGCCCACAGACAAACAGATTTTGAGTTTTATATATATAGATTAGTATAACATGCAGATATAACATCAATGGTATAACATGCAGATATAACGTTAGTATAACATGCAGATATAACATTAATGGTATAACATGCAGATATAACATGAATGGTGTAACATGCAGATATAACATTAATGGTGTAACATGCAGATATAACATTAATGGTGTAACATGCAGATATAACATTAATGGTGTAACATGCAGATATAACATTAATGGTGTAACATGCAGATATAACATTAATGGTGTAACATGCAGATATAACAAGAGTTTTATATGCACATTTTTGTGCGCTCTTAGATGCGTCAATTCAAGCGCTTTTATTATATTTAATAACTTTATATTTATCATTTTAATTTAGACTAGATTCATTGGTTTCCATCATACTATAGTTTTCAAATGTAGTACTATCAGGTCAAACTTTATTTATATATTTTATTTAAGGTTTCTTAAACTGTATAATTGTCTATCCGATCCTATATGATCAGGATTCAAATTCTATATAGGGTCCAATACCATTAGACTTATGTATATCTTTAGAAGTCCGATTAATATAATTGAACTCATACATTTATTAAGTCATATTGTTGATTATTTGTTTAACATTTCATTTCCCTGTTTTTGTCATTTTTGTTACTGTTCAAGTGGCTAACCACTGGCAGTGGCATTTTAATACTAATATTATTAGTAAGCTTTTTTAAATTGTATTATGTTATGATTAATTAAAATGAGTATTTTAGTGTAGCTTAACTGATGTAATTTGTGTATTATCTAATATTGTGCATATCTTATACTATATTAGTGAAAGCACTGTATGCCTGTCTGCATGGCCTGTGTCCCTAGGGGAAATCTCATTGGTCCCTTGGCCCGCCCGCCCCCGCACACCTCTCATTGGCCTGAGGCGGAGTGACGGGCCAAAGGACAAGGACAAGGACACACACACACACACACACACACACACACACACACACACACACACACACACACACACACACACACACCCTCTCTCTCTCTTCCCCCTCGGCCACACATACACTCTCTCTGTCCTCTCTCCCCCCCCATCACAATCACCTCCCTCCCCGGAGCTCCACTCACCTCCCTCCCCGGAGCTCCACTTACCTCCCTCCCGCTCCACTAACCTCCCTCCCGCTCCACTCCCTCCCGCTCCACTCACCTCCCTCCCGCTCCACTCACCTCCCTCCCGCTCCACTCCCCACTCACCTCCCTCCCCGGAGCTTCACTCACCTCCCTCCCCAGAGCTCCACTTACCTCCCTCCCGCTCCACTCACCTCCCTCCCGCTCAACTCCCAACCGCTCACCTCCCGCTCCACTCCCTCCCGCTCCACTCACCTCCCTCCCGCTCCACTCACCTCCCTCCCGCTCCACTCACCTCCTGCTCCACTCACCTCCCTCCCGCTCCACTCACCTCCCTCCCGCTCCACTCACCTCCCCTCCCTCCCACTCCACTCACCTCCCCTCCCTCCCCCTCCCCTCCCGCTCCATTCCCTCCCGCTCCACTCCCTCCCGCTCCACTCACCTCCCTCCCGCTCCACTCCCGCTCCACTCCCGCTCCACTCACCTCCCTCCCCGGCGGGGGGACACGTGGCCACCTAAGATGGCGGCACCCGGAAGGACCTCCTTCCTCCCTCGCGGACTAACTAAGACCGCTCCACTCCCTCCCACTCACCTCCCTCCCGCTCAACTCACCTCCCTCCTGCTCCACTCACCTCCCTCCTGCTCCACTCACCTCCCTCCCGCTCCACTCACCTCCCTCCCCGGCGGGGGGACACGCGGCCACCTAAGATGGCGGCGCCCGGAAGGACCCCCTTCCTCCCTCGCGGACTAACTAAGATGGCGGCGCCCAGAAGAAGAGGTGACGTGTGTGTGTGTCACTGTGTGTGTGTGTCACTGTTTGTGTGTGTCACTGTGTGTGTGTGTGTCACTATGTGTGTGTGTGTCTCACTGTGTGTGTGTGTGTGTGTGTCACTGTGTGTGTGGGACACTGTGTGTGTGTGTCACATGGGGGGGCAGGAGCGGAGAGAGAGGGGGGAGCGGAGAAACATACAGGGGGAGTGGAGAGGAGAGACCCGGACATTTTAAGCAACCCACCCCCCTCCTGTCCACTGTCCCCCCCTCCTGTCCACTGCCCACCCCCCTCCTGTCCACTGTCCCCCCCCTCCTGTCCACTGTCCCCCCCTCCTGTCCACTGTCCCCCCCCTCTTGTCCACTGTCCTCCACCCCCTCTGTCCACTGCCCACCCTCCTGTCCACTGCCCCCCCCTGTCCACTGCCCCCCCCTGTCCACTAACCCCCCCTCCTGTCCACTGCCCCCCCTGTCCACTGTCCCCCCCTCTGTCCACTGTCGCCCCCCTCTGTCCACTGCCCCCCCTGTCCACTAACCCCCCCTCCTGTCCACTGTCCCCCCCCTCCCGTCCACTGTCCCCCCCCCTCCAGTCCACTCTCCCCCCACCCTCCCGTCCGCTCTCCCCCCACCATCCCGTCCGCTCTCCCCCCACCCTCCCGTCCGCTGTCCCCACCCTCCCATCCGCTGTCCCCACCCTCCCGTACGCTGTCCCCCCCCACCCTCCCGTCCGCTGTCCCCCCCCACCCTCCGGTCTGCTGTCACCCCTCCCCCGCCGCCCTCCTCCTAGCGGGAAATTTAACTCACGGGCAATGCCGGGTCTCTCAGCTAGTGTGTATATATTTTTGATTGTTTAAATGGATGTTATTCGCAAGTTAGTATTAATTACTATAGCTAAATCCCAAGTCCTTGAATCAGCATGTGTAGTGAATAGGCTGAGCCAATTTACATTGTGGGGGTGTAAGGTAGAAATAGCAAGGGATAAGGGAAGCCTAACAGAACCCTAAAAAAGGCCGACGTGCGGGCGAAACGCGTAGGGTTTTTGGAAACCGGAGGCCACTGTATCGGCAACTGAGCGCACAGACGTCCAGGAGCCTAGCCTTGCTGTTCCGACACTGAGGGAGACAGACCAGGAAAGCGTGTGCACGCGGAGGACTGGGACTGACACGACCAGAGCCAGGCTGGAGTGCGCCTTAAGTTACTCACTGCGAGAAACCAGTGGGGAGATTGTGAGTGTGTCCTTTCCCCCTCTGTGTTGTTTGTTTTATGAGTAAAGGTTGTCTGCATAAGATGTGTGGATGGGGGAGAGGATGTGTGGATGGGGGGGGGAGCCTACATTAAACGTGTGCATGGGGGGGGAATCCTGTGTGAGACGTATGGATGGGGGGGGGGGAGCCTGCATTAAACGTGTGGATGGGGGGGGAAGCCGGTGTGAGACGTATGGATGGGGGGGGCGGGATCCTGCATTAAACGTGTGGATGGGGGGGGGGGGAGCCTGTGTGAGACGTGTGGATGGGGGGGGGGGGGTGAGCCGGCATTAAACGTGTGGATGGGGGGGGGGGGAGCCTGTGTGAGACGTGTGGATGGGGGGGGGGACGGGATCCTGCATTAAACGTGTGGATGGGGGGGGGCCCTGCGTGAGACGTGTGGATGGGGAGGGGAGCCTGTGTGAGACGTGTGGATGGGGGGGGGAGCCGGCATAAAACGTGTGGATTGGGGAGGGAGCCTGTATGAGACGTGTGGATGGGGAGAGCCTGCATTAGATGTGCTTATGGACTGTTAAGTGTACTTTGCCTTTAATTTCATTGTCATTAAAATCAGGATCAGCCTCTTACACACTTTAGCTGAATTGAATGAGCCTCTTAAAAGACAATAATGTCCCTCCTCCGGAGTGAGTAGTTTCAGAGCCATGATTCCAATAAGGACATGTGTGTGTCAGTGAGAAGCTTGTGTGCTGGGGCAGGGAACCCGTCCCACGGATCCCGGGCAGATGAGGGACAGACAGCAGGCGCAGTGCTGTGTCCTGGCCGTGTGACTCGTCTGTCCCCGTCTCTGCCTGTCACTGCTTGGTCGTCACTGGGGGAGATGGGAGTCAGTATAATGTGTAAGTTGGGCATCTCTCCACCCCCCCCCCCCCCAGCTGTGCTGTGCCCAGGACAGAGAGTAGAGCCTGTGCATGGACAAGCACAGCGCCCTCGTGACCCCCTGCAGAGCACAGGCTGCTCCACTCTGCAAAGAGTGGGTGAGGATTTATCAGGGTGCTTGGCCACCTTTTAGCACCCCTGCTGGCCCTCCCCACTATATGGGCTGCTATATAGCCGGACATGTGACAAGCAGCTTTTAACCCCTTCACTGCCCGCATGGCCTGCAAAGCAATATTATAACATGCAGATCAATGCGGTGCTGGCCCCTCTGGCAGTTACAGGGTTACGGCAACACGTGAAGGTCTAGATCCACAGAGCTCCGTTAGTGACTTAACGAGACGTTAACGCCTCGTTAAGTGCTAACGGAGATCCTCAAAGCTCATTCAACGAGGTGTTCAGCAGTAACGAGCCCATGCGTTACTGTAATGGACGTTAAGGCTAATGATATGCACAAATGGTGTTCCATGTCGTAACGCCTATCCACAGAGCTCTGTTCTAATGAGACGCAGGGATTTAACAATGCGATAGTCCGGTCAGAGCAAAACTTGCCCGTACACTCATCCAGACCCTGAAATACGTCTGTTACATATGACGAGGCAGAGGCCCCAGCATGGGGTCGTAGGCTCCTTAAGAGCTGCGACGTCCTGATTGGCGTGAGCTGGGGGGGTCGGCTAACCCCCCCCCCTTCCCCCTCGGAGTGGGGAAAGCTGCTTGTCCCCTCCCATGCAGGGGGAGGGGGGAGAGGGTATAAAGAGTGGGGCCCCAGGGGAGAGAGACAGAGCTAACTGAATTCCCACCCACCCATCCCCAATGTTTTGCTATTGTATTGAGCTGTTGGAGTGTTATATTAACATGATTTTGTATCAAACAGGAGCAGTTTGTCTCCTCGTCACAGCGGAGCTGCCGCGCCAGCCAAGCTCAGGAGACGGAGAAAGGGCGAGGACTTTAGGGTCTGGCCCTCAGCTGGAGCCCCTAGAACAGCGCGGCAGGCTGGAGGCGCCGGCTGTAGGGCCGGGCCGGCCGATGCCCAATCAACGCTGGTAAAAGGCTGGGTGCCAGCTTTAGGGCTGGGCCTAAGCTGAACCTAGGGGCGGGATGGGGAGGGAAGCAGCCCAACATCGGCTGAATGAGGATCTCCCCCTCCCATCTTACAGTGCTTTGGGCGGGGGGAGGGAGCGGGCCAATTGATGGCTGCCTGGGCAAGGATCTCCCCCCCATTCACATGCTACGGGCGGGGGGGGAGGGAGCGCGGCCAATTGCTGGCCGCTGGGCAAGGATTTTCCCCCCCATTTCACATGCTACGGGCGGGGGGAGGGAGCGCGGACAATCGCTGGCCGCTGGGCAAGGATCTCCCCCCCATTTTGCATGGAGCATGCTTGGCTGGCAGGCGGGCAGGCTGGTAGGATTTTAACAGCGGATGTTAAAATAAAGCTGTGACCTTTTCTTCCAACATTGTGTGGTCTCCATTATTTGGTTTAGCGTCACAAAGGAGGGGCGGCGCATAAAGCCTTTAAGTGAAAGGCCACAGTTAGGTATAACTTAACTATTATATTGTTATTTACAGGGCTCTTCTCCTATCTTCCCTTTGTTAATTTTAATTAAACACGTATTCAGGGTTTGCGTGGAAGTAACGCCCCTTTTGGGTAAGACAGGTTAACGCCATGTTATTTGAAGCTAAGTTAAGTGTATGCTAATGAGATCACTAACGGGCGCTGTTTTTGCACATATTTAGCTTGGTGGATACCCGTTAAACTGCGGAAAACTAACAGCCTTACCTATTTAGGTAATGTCACGTTAGTAGCCCAGATTTAACGAAGCTCGGTGGCCGTACCCCTCCGTGCACCCACACATTTCACACCCCAGGCCTGTTCCCGTGTCTTAAATACCAAATGCATCGTTAACCAGCTCACTGACAAAGAAACCTGCATTGAGATGTCATTATCTATTCTAGCACTGACGGAGTTAAATTGAAGGGGACTTGCAAATAAATACATTATGTGATTGGGGGGGGTTGTAAATCCAAAAGAAAAAATTTCCGATTTATTGTCACCATCATCATCTCGGGGACATCCGTCTGAATTGTATATATTTTTGATAAATATATAGTGTTATGTTTTGCACCAGGATTTCATTCCTGTCCCAAGTCATTATGGGCAACATGGCATCCTCCGGGAGATGGAGGCAAACATTCTCAGGGAGGAAATGGCAAAATAATCAATTTTTCAGCAGAGCCTTCCTGATAAATTAGGGGAGTTGGTCAGTATAAAGACGGGGAAAGACCAGAGATGTTTAGCGGCCCAGAGGAGCCTGATAAAAGATCTGTATGAGACCGGACACATATCCTTCACTGCTCTCTAAGGGCTCGCTCAGACCGGCTGCTGCGGGACCCTGCTTGCGTTCGCGCCTCCGCCGCGCGCTCCTGCAGCCCAGCGATCTCTTCTCAAACTGAAGGCGTTGGGTCACGTCATTTGGGGGCGTGGCGGGGGCGTGCAACGGACACGTCACGAAGCTGGTTCGCCTCTATTGGCTGAACCAGCTCACGTCACGCGACAGTAGCACCAAATTTAAATTTTGGTTGTGGCGGCAAAATGTCGCAGCGACAACGCTGCACTTTGCCGCCGGTGGAGTTTTCAGTTTGAAAACTCCCACCGAATAACCCAAAATTGCGACGAACAAGCGCGCGCACGTCGCATCGCGTTCTGTCTGACCTGGCCCTTATAAAATGGAAGAGACTGCACTAAGGAATCTGTGCGTCCTGCATGGGAAACGCTGTTGCATTGTTCAGAGATTTTTTCACACCTACTTTGTTTTCCCCAACATATGTTCTTCTTAACATCATCATTGCCAGCAGAGCCTGCCATGCATTGCTTCTCATATTTGCATATATTGCTCTACAATGCGTTGCATGCCCCTTTGGTAGCTAAGGGGTTAAGCATCTTGCCCAGGCTGCAGAAGGAATGCACATATATGTGTGTGTGTCTGTGTGTTATGTGCTTCTTGCAGTCTACATGGGGCAGAGTTTGTGTCACCATAAAATAACTGGTCTCATATAGTGAACCCAGTACATACGATTTGCTAATCCCTGCTCGGATAGTCTCAGGAGCCCAGCTGTTGGTAAAAACGTCACCTGCTGAGCTGGGCTAGAGTCCTGTGCCCGAAATCTGACCAACTGGCACCAGGTCACCTTTACACTTAAAAGTTTCCTTCTCCCTGTCCCAAAATGTAATCTTCCTCAATGTTAGAGGCCAGTTGAATATAACTGTAACTGCATGTATGTATAACATACAGCTCATATTTTATGGTTAAAGCTCCTTTGCACCTTCCACACCCATGGGAACTTGCATCCAGTTTGATTGTGACAAATCTAATACAAAGGGCTTTTCCTGGTATTATACAGGTTAATAAGAGCTTCAATCAGACTTAGAACTATGCAACTAATTTTGACAGATTTATTATAAATCATTCTTCCTGGTAATGTACAGGTTATTAAGAATCTATTTTAGTGTTAGGACCCTTGAGACGTGGTCTGCCGTGTAGTGGCTCAAGGGCTTACAACACTTTGGCCAAAGAGTTAAACTAAAAGACCATTTTATTCAAAAGATATATATATATATATATATATATATATATATATATATATATATATATATATATATATATATATTTAGGCACTATACCGTGTATTAGTGTCTTTGGATGTAGCAGTGTGCTCTATCTGTGTTTCATGTTCTGTCTCTGGTTTTAAATGTATGTATGTATGTACAGTATATATATGGACCGGATACGGTGTGGGGACCGAAACGTTGCCCTATTTTCTTATGGTTTGCCATGTAGTATTAAGTAAATTCCTTTGGTGAGTGCTGCAGATTCTTTGTGCTCTATATTTCCAGGACTGGGTTGTGATCCTTGTCCTTCTGCGTGCACCCCATTCCAAGATAAGTATTTTTCCATTCATACAGTTGTGTGCACCAGGCACTTGTTTGTGTGTGTGTGTATATATATGTATATATACAGTCGTGTGAAAAAGAAAGTACACCCTCTTTGAATTCTATGGTTTTACATATCAGGATATAATAACAATCATCTGTTCCTTAGCAGGTCTTAAAATTAGGTGAATACAACCTCAGATAAACAACAACACATGACATATAACACCGTGTCATGATTTATTTAACAAAAATAAAGCCAAAATGGAGAAGCTATGTGTGAAAAACTAAGTACCTTATGATTCAATAGCTTGTAGAACCACCTTTAGCCACAATAACTTGAAGTAATCGTTTTCTGTATGACTTTATCAGTCTCTCACATCGTTGTGGAGGAATTTTGGCCCACTCTTCTTTACAACGTTGCTTCAGTTCATTGAGGTTTGTGGGCATTTGTTTATGCACAGCTCTCTAAAGGTCCAGCCACAGCATTTCAATCGGGTTGAGGGAGATCCTCAGATCAGCACATCAATAAAGCAAAGCATGAAGTGTCTGGGTCACCGCCATAAGCTCCCACTCAGTGATGTGCTGATCTGAGGATCTCCCACAATCTGCCATACAGTATACAAGGAGACTTTGTATTATATCTATCTCCTGCTTGCCAATGATTTTCTCATGAGGATGAACAATATTTTTTTTTCCTGTATTATCAAATATGGACTTTTGTTCTCTTTGGACTCACCAGATATATTGTATCTTTATAACTCATGGATCTCCTTGATTTATTTCATACTGAGACCTCTGCCTCCTTTTCATCTCGCTGGCTTCTTCTATTTGTATGTATGCTTGTCATGCTAGTATTTTACCTCTGTATATGGCATGTATTGACTTCTATGTGAGTAGACACTAGTACTCAGATGGTTTTATCTCTCAGGTCTTTTTGCACATATCTATGACCGGCTGGTCTTGCACACCCAGGAAAATTCACTTTTTTCCTGCTGAGGTTAGCACAGTATTATTTATTGTGTCCACCTATTTGTAGGTTGGTTATGCAGTATATACATCCTGCCAACTTTATTATTTGACGCATGTAGTGTATATTTTGGGTCCCAGCCTCCCCTTCCTTTTTGTATTTAGGTTTTATACTTTTTAATACATGTTATATTAAACATTAAAGTTTGATTATTCAGTAGTGGATATTTTGAGTGCTCCTTTTTTGAGATCTTTTTTGTCTCTTTTTTTTGTTATATATATATATACCTGCCTAAGACATGCAGATGAGCATACAGTTGTATTTGCATATTTGCTTTCCTGTGGAGGGTTTTTGTCACTTTTTTTACTCACCATAACTTAACTCAGTATTATGGTATAGCCTATCCCATAGCCTCTCATGCATACCCAGTTAAAATCAACCCCACACTGATGAGACCCATCAAGGTCGAAACAGCTGTCTGTGGGTGCCTTGGCCTTTTGGCTAGAATCAAGGCGATATGAATGCTCCTCTCGGCCTGCACAGCTATGACCAAATGCAGTACCATCCTATCTGGGGCTTCAGTAGGAAAGGTCTGTGGCAAGCATTTGGCCCTCTAGCTCGTTGAGAGGTGGTGTCCAGGCCCCGGACCACAGAACCCCTGAGCCTTCGGGCTAAGGGGGGATGGCATTCAAACAACCAGCCCTCGAAAGAGGGGAGATGACGCGAACTCCCTTGCGGGCCTCGGGCCAGAGGGAGGAAGAGACGGATGTCCTGAATCCTAACGGAGGAAGGCATCAATGTCCCTGGAGACCTAGGCTTTCGGGCTGAAACCTTCAGGGAAACTGTGCACTGAGGGCGAGTTTGACTTCGGTTGGACTGTCCAAGGGCAAGATCCCTATCCACTGAAGTGGACTGGGATCCGATGAGCGAGAGGGTGCAACTCTCTCGGGAGGAAAAAAAAAAAAAAGCTGTCTGTGGGTGGTTTTCTGGGTATGCACCTTAACCCTGGCTGTGCTCAAAGCTGTGACCATGCAGCAAGCTTAAGCCTATAGGGAACCATGTTAAAAATGGTTTTTGAGGCAAAAAGTGACACTGTGTGCTCATTTGCATGTCATTTCCCAGAATCCCTTGCTGCAGTGGAAGTGCTGTATGCTGGGTGATGATGGGGAAAGGCGGGGTTGCAGACCTGCCTAAGACATGCAGATGAGCATACAGTTGTATTTGCATATTTGCTTTCCTGTGGAGGGTTTTTGTCACTTTTTTTACTCACCATAACTTAACTCAGTATTATGGTATATATATATATATATATAGAAAACAGAATACAATCAGCGCAAATTCCAAACACTTAGTGGGATTGTAGTAATGAAAATATTAACTACCCCTTGCCAATCAGTCAAACAGGAGGTGTTATACCTTACAGTCTATTCTTGCTTGAATGCAGCCAATTAGGTCTGCGGCTCCACACTTGCCGCAATGGATAATGTAGAGAAGAAATGACCTAGGCGCAAATATATATATATAATATGCAGAGCTATATATCTGTATGTATATTCTTTGTATTATATAAACTTCGGCATGAAGTAACAATCTCTCCCGGGTATTTGTCTCTATGGGAAGACGATGCCATTTGCGAGTAGCAATCAAAGATGATTGAGTGTGTTAGATTATGCAGAGGTCTTAAAGAGGGTTAATAGGTTATGGCATCTGCCAATTGCTGGATATCTCCTTACTCCACATGCTGTGATCCCCCATCCACCCCCTTGCACGTCCGTGCATCAGGCAAAAAACATCTATCTACCGCTGAGCCACAGGGCCACCGCTCCCAGGGACAGCTGGGAAGGGCAGAGTGCAGGGGCAAGATTCCAGCCTCATCTCACTGTATCAGGTTCAGTTCATCACAAGTTCTATTCACAAGATGCAGCACAAAGCGAGAAGTACATGAGGACGTTCTGTGCCAATGTCACATTCCTGGACACTCTATCCCCGTTCCATGCTACGTTACTACTGTATGTTACCCCCATTTACACAAGGTTGTATTTCATGTTGTAGAATGCTACACAGCAGCACATCAGAGTAAAACATTTCAAAGAAATGCTGTGCGTCCTCCTTAGGCGTGTTTTATAGTTGGCGCGCGCCCATGTGCTAATGCTCGTGCACGTGAATCACACTTTATGTGTGTATGGTCTGTGCTGTGAGCGACAGCTGGGCGTGCCTGTGACGCAAATGTGTAGGTGTGACCATGTGGGTAGGCCATGACAAAGAAAATGGGTAGGCCATGACAAAGAAAAATGTGTGTAAAGTGTGATGGAAATTAAATAATAAACACCATTGTATTTGTATATAGTGCACCATCCATGTACTCTGCGGTTCACATAGAAAAGGAGACTTAACAGGGGTATATTATACAAAAATTGGATCAAAGAAAGGAAACTGTGGGTGAACGTACCTCAACGAGGTTCTGATCCAACCTCTCAATAGAAGTATGTGTATGTCAAATATTAAAACATATACAAATGAGAACTGCAAGTGACAAGATAACCGGTTTGCTATGCTGGCAGAGTTGAGGGGTTATGTACCGGATCAAAGTCTCACGGCTGCAAAACAGGGGCAAGAAGTAGAGCAACATACTGTATACTGCAGCACCGGATTTATCAAAGCAAAATTCCATTTACAGCTATGGAGGTTTTGTCTTTGCCAATTATGCTGTTGTTTGTCTACATTGTGCAGCCGAGAGACTCTCGTGCAATCGCAGCCTCACTGTGATTGGTTAATAGAGCGTGACGTGCAATGGCAGAAGCGCGAAAAGACAGGTTTCATGTCTTTCCTCCGATCTGCCGGCTCAACGCTCACTGCCGTGCGCCCGCGGCTGAAGTATAGAACGTCAGGTTTGACACAGTCAATTATAATTGACGCGTGCGGGCACGGTAGCGCATGCGCGCATACTATATTACACGCCTTAGACGTGGCAAAGCGTTGGAAATGCAGATTCAGGGCTCGCTGGTTCCCAGCCCCGCCGCCCATGACCTGCTTCTCCACCACCTGGAAACGAATGGGGTTAAATTCTATATATGCGGAAGCAGCCGAACATGGAAGTCAAGGGGTATTTTTATCTGAAAAATGCCCCAACAGGTTGCTTGGGAAAATATAGGATTTACCACTGAGCGTGAAATATACGGGTGTATTCCCACGGGGAAGAGCGCTTTGACAAAGCGCCGACAGCGCGAAACATGTTAGAGTATCCTCTACCGTGGAATAGGGATCGGTATGAGACTGCAGAGTCCAGGAACAAAGCACCCTCAGCTCACCAGGTATGATGGACTTTATTAGATATATTCTTTGGCTCTCCGTTTTGAGCTTTGAGCAGCTTTTTTTGGCTTCTATCCTCTACCGTGGCCTGAGGATGAGGTCTTTTCATTGTGCTGTTATGGTGGAATAAAACTTTTTCATGTGATCCAGCCTCCATCCTCTCTTTTCGGCTGTGCACTGCTCTACTTTCCCCCGTGGGAATACACCCGGATATTACTTCTACTTTGCCGTGTTCGCGCTGACGCCGGAGACTAATCGCTGGACGGATCATGTGGAGGTCGTGAGCACTTAATGCTTCATTTATACCATTTTCACTGCAGTGCACTCCAGGTGACACCGGCCCCTAGTCTGATGAGTGTCTGCCCTTGTGTCACGGCCGTGATTACATCGACAGCCCCCTAAGGCAACATCGTGGAACCTGTGTTTTCTACCCTAATAGGAGATACCTACACTGCAGGTTGTTTGCTGACCATACCACACAAGTGTCTGGCCTTTCACTCCATTATTTCATGCAGCCATCTCTGCCTGGGTAACCCATTATTGTTGAAGATTTTTTCTGATGCACTGACCCTGGACTCTGTTTGGGGATTCCCTAAGCGGGAAATATATCCTGCACTGGGTGCGGATCTGCTGTCCCTTGAACTCCCAAGATGTTTACACTTTTTCATGCTGGTTTTCGATTAATAAAACTCCAAATATGGCCCCGGGTGGCACATAGAAAGTAGCAGCGCCATTTCCTGCGGCTTCGTGGCTTTGTGTAGGCTGTCGGAGTGAGCGCACCCTGCCCGCCATTAAGCCTCTGCTTGGCAATGATTCTTGAGGTTAGGGACTGTAGGCCGGTCCTACGTAACCGGTAATATTTTTTTTTTTTGACGAGTACCTCCAAATCTTCATTGTTTAAGTTACTGCTGATCTGTCACTTCTCACTGATTGGGAGTGAGTCTCACTGATTGGGAGTCTCACTGATTGGGAGTCTCACTGATTGGGAGTGAGTCTCACTGATTGGGAGTGAGTCTCACTGATTGGGAGTGAGTCTCACTGATTGGGAGTGAGTCTCACTGATTGGGAGTGAGTCTCACTGATTGGGAGTCTCACTGATTGGGAGTCTCACTGATTGGGAGTGAGTCTCACTGATTGGGAGTCTCACTGATTGGGAGTCTCACTGATTGGGAGTGAGTCTCAGTGATTGGGAGTGAGTCTCAGTGATTGGGAGTGAGTCTCAGTGATTGGGAGTGAGTCTCAGTGATTGGGAGTGAGTCTCACTGATTGGGAGTGAGTCTCACTGATTGGGAGTGAGTCTCACTGATTGGGAGTGAGTCTCACTGATTGGGAGTGAGTCTCACTGATTGGGAGTCTCACTGATTGGGAGTGAGTCTCACTGATTGGGAGTGAGTCTCACTGATTGGGAGTGAGTCTCACTTATTGGGACTGAGTCTCACTGATTGGGAGTCTCACTGATTGGGAGTGAGTCTCACTGATTGGGAGTGAGTCTCACTGATTGGGAGTCTCACTGATTGGGAGTCTCACTGATTGGGAGTGAGTCTCACTGATTGGGAGTCTCACTGATTGGGAGTGAGTCTCACTGATTGGGAGTGAGTCTCACTGATTGGGAGTGAGTCTCACTGATTGGGAGTGAGTCTCACTGATTGGGACTGAGTCTCACTGATTGTTCCTGTAACACAGGAGTGCACAAACTTTTCCCTGTGCACACCCCTGCCTGCTCTCCTCGGTGCCTCGCGCCCCCCCCCCCTGCTCGGCCCCAGTGCCCCGCGCGGGGTCATGTGACATCACGTTGCCATGGTAACGTGATGTCACGTGACCTGAGGCGTCATTTGATGCCGGGTTACCATGACGAAGCGTCACTGGAAGGGGAGGTAAGTGTGTTATAGAGGCCTCGCACGGTCCCCGGCATTTAATTTAAATGCCTGGGGGGACAGGATTCAAGAATTCAGCCCGGGCGACAGGGTGTGGTTGTCTTCTAAAAATATCTGCCTCAAGGTCCCTACGCTAAAATTGTCACCAAGGTTCATGGGACCCTATACCGTGGTGGAGAAAGTCAACCCAGTGGCATACCGCCTACGTCTCCCTTTGTCTATGAGGATCCCATCGGTGTTCCACGTCTCCTTGTTGAAACCAGCTATCTGGGATCCTCGTTTCCCCAACTCGTCTCTGGCTCCTCTCCTCATACAGGGCCAACAGGAGTACGATGTTCATTCCATCTTGGATTCCAGGATTTCCATGGGGATCGATCCAGTATCTGATACACTGGAGGGGCTTTGGACACGAGGAACGGTCCTGGGTTGCTCACCATCATCTTCATGCCCCCAGGCTTGTCTGGCTCTTCCGCACAAGACCTTCCTGAGACGCCCAGAGGTCGCGGGGTTCAGCGTGGTCAGCGCGCTCCAGCACCGTGTTACTCACCATCATCACGGACCCTCCCCACACCTGTCTCCTGCACCGGAACTGCCAATCCCAGCACGCGCTGTTGATGCGCCTCCACTCTGCTTCTTCCTCATTGGTGCCGGTCTCCTTTATATGCTCAGCCGTAACACTGGCAATTCGGCTGAGCATAAACCTTTGTTTGTTCGAAGTGTTCACTGCTATCCTTACCTCCACAGCCTTGTCTTGTACTCCGGTTCCTTTGTTCCTGACCTCGGCTACTCTTCTGGACTCCGCTCTTCTAATCTCCTGACCTCGGCTACCAATAACGATCCGCACCTCTCCAACCCCGACCTCGGCAAAGTACCACGACGATCCGCATCTCTCCAATCCCGACCACGGCTAAGTACCTGCAACGTTCCGCACCTCTCGAACCCTACCCTCGGCAAGTACCTCTGACTATCCTTACCTCTCCAATCCTGACCCGGCTACCTCGACCTATCTACACTCCATACGCACCCACACGGCTGCGGGTTGCTGTTATATATCTAACCCCACCTCGGCCTCGCGGTCACGCCTTGTTTTTGGTGAGCACTCCGTTGCACAGGGACACTGAAAAGCAGCTATTTCCTGCCTTTTACACCCTGCTCAATCAAACGTTTCGCACATCACACGCACGAAACTCGACACCAATGCAAAAAGTATGTGTGCTAGGTAGCACTCCATAAGAATGAAAATTCGTTGAAAAGATAAACAATAAATGAGGGTCAGGGGAACAGGGAGGAACCTCAAACCCTCCAAAAACTAGTCACAAATATATATAATGGTTCCCAGAACACAATCAGAGTCAGACAAAATGTCAATTCGAAAAAATTGCAAATTGTATTTAAATATGGAAGCTAGCCCCAATGTAGGCCTGGAGAGAAATTCTCACGGAGCAGTGAGTACAATATACATAAATAGGAGGGAGAGGAGGGGTGGAGGGGAGACAAGGGATTGAAAAAACAAGAACAAATGGGTAGGGAGGTGGTGAAATGCATACAAAAACATGTAATGAATAGGGTGATAAAATACAAGGGGGGAAACATTTCGGGGCTTAAATCGCCCCTTCTTCATGCCCGTTCCCACAGACTGATGCAGTCTATGGTACTTCCCTAATTATACACCTCCATCCAAAAAAACTCTCAACTAAACAGGTAAGTGATGTGAAATATATAAGTATATATTTTCTTTAACTGTGCACGCAATGTCTTGTATATAATGTATACCCTGTTCATTTATGTAACTGTACTTGTAACCATGTATAATTTGTTTTACTCTGTGCCCAGGACATACTTGAAAACGAGAGGTAACTCTCAATGTATTACTTCCTGGTAAAATATTTTATAAATAAATAAATAAGAAGAATAAACCGAGTATATCTACTACACCTAAATCGAGCAATATATAGCACCACAATAAGACAGTTAATGTCAATAGAATATATGGGGGCTCAAAAAGCACCAAACCATAGCCCCGGTATCTGGAGACTTAGATAATAACAGATCTAAGAACCAAGGTAATGACCAAATAATAACAGTGTCGGATACACTATATGCTCATAGAAAAAAAGAGTGAACAAGTAACTGCTGCAAGGAGTACTGTAAAGATAAGCTGATAAAGCAGTGATTCCCAACCAGAGTTCCGTGGAACCCTGGGGCTCCTTGAAGCAGTCTCAGGGGTTCCTCCTACGGACCACAGACCCCCCCCTGGGGGTGTTTTTTTTTGGTATGTATTTTTTAGGGTGGATTGAGTGAGGGTGGGGTAATTGACGGAAGGTAAGGACGAGTGAGAGAAGAGAGGGGGGCTGGAGGGAGTGAGTGAGGAAAAGAGGGAGTAAGAGTGGAAGAGAGCAAGGGATAAATACATGCGAGGCGGGAGGGGGGAGAGTTAGTGAGATGGATGGGAGAGAAATACATGGGCAGAGGGTGGGAAATAGAGGTGGCTCATGAGGTGTGAAATTTTGTGACTGACCCCTCTCGAACCTAATATGTTTCAGCCAGATAGGGGTTCCCCGAGATTTTTCGAAATACTTCAAGGGTTCCTCCAAACAAAAAAGGTTAGGAACCACTGTGAAAAAGCAAAAAATGAGCGATATCATGGTTAGTGTCAGCAGCTCTCATGGAGTCATCTTTGGTGCCTATCTGACACCAATGCAGTTTCCTGCCCTGTATAGAGAGTTTAACTCCTTGTCTCCCTTACACGGCTGAACGGCATTGAACAGCTTTTTTCCAGCCTCTTGCAGTGCATCGCCTATTTTTGTTCTTTAACTGATTTTTAACGTAAGCCTCTCAGACTTTAATGTAGTGCAATAAAAATCCTCACTTTTCCATTAAAATGCCAACAAAGATTTTAACAGCCGATAAGAACCATTTGGGTCACCATGTTTTCAGCCAAAGGGTTTTGGTCGCTGGGAGTTCCCCTCTGTGATTAGTTCCTGGCAGCTGTGTACATTGAGTCCTTCCTATATTTCCAGAAATAGCCAACACCAACAACCCACACAAGTGAGATTTTGAGATTCTGGACCAAAACAAATGTCATTTATTGGAACATAACTGTTTTTTTTATCAGTGAGAGTACTCAGAGGTCTATAAACAAGCTGAGGTCAGTATTTTCTGAGAGTCTCGGGGGTGATGTATCACAGCAGATTTGGAGCACAATTGCACTATTTTCATCTTGCGTCTCTGTGTCAATGGGACAAGGTGTTCGCTCCAAGTTTTGCTCTGTTTGCAAAAGAAAAAAAAAACCCTCTTCACAGTGCACTCTAGATTAACCTTAATTTATTCACCATGGGTCAAAATAAGAAAGAGTGGCTGCTCTGTTAAACAGTCCATAGGTAGAAAATAGGGGTAACAACCCCCCGGTGATGCTCTCACTATACAAGGAAGTCCATAAACAATGAAAAACATATGTCCATAAAACGTTGTACAATGCAAATAAATGATGCGTAGATTGTGGAGTCCAGTGGGTAAGCCGATGGTGTGTGTGCCTGAATACCCCCACCTCACCTGTATGCTGCCGTAGGAGAAGTCTCGCCACGCCGATGGAAAACACTCGTCCCCACCGAATGCTGTTAAATGGGGTAAGTAAACCTCCTCAGCCGTGGATATGGTAGCCCGGTGAATGGGGACTGGCTGATGGGAATGGAGATCTGTACGCAGAGTCTCCCGCCATCTCCCCCGAGTACCAGATCGATGTTCTCCGAGGTGCCGGGTCGTGGCTGTCGGTGGGGTCAGTGATGGCTGCTGGCAGTGAAGACAGGGCAGGACAATTCACTCCTCCGTAGGATGTCCGTCCGCGGTGTTGTTTCCCGGAACAGGTGAGGGGAATGGTTATCGGCTACACACTGGCAGGAACCCCGGAGCTCCGCAGCTAGGAGAGGAAATCCTCTAGATGTAAACAGCTGCTCCGTGATGCAGATACCGGCGTGCTTCGATACTAAGGGAAAAAATCAGGAACAGAGAGAAAAAAGTAGAGCACTGCTAATAAAATAAGAAAAAAGGGCCAGTAGCAAAATGATTATTTATTAGGCATATAAGCCAAAAAAGGGGACAAACACACTAACGTTTAAAAACTCTGACGCGTTTCCCGCCGTGGCCCTTTTTTCTTATTTTATTAGCAGTGCTCTACTTTTTTCTCTCTGTTCCTGCTCTGTTAAACAGAATGTGTGAGTGGATTAAACAGTGACTTAAATACTGATAAATAAAGTGTATAGATTAGGCTCAATGCCACGAAAACACTGTTAAGTCAACATTAATTATGTAAACTATTCTAATAATGACAAAAGAGCGAGTGATCACAGATGTGAACGGGAGTGACGTAATAACAGTAAAAAATATAGAAAACCTTGATGTGTTAAGGGTCCAGACAATCGGTCGGTATGTGCTAAAACAATAAATGCTAGCGGAGAAACACTGCTTGCTCAGCTAGCAAAAATAAGGAGACGCATGGTCATATAGTTAAAAGGTGCAAAACAGGAATAAACGTATAGGAGTAGCAAGAAAGAAAAGTACTGTGTGTTGCACTCATTAACTAAATAAATGATGATATAATGGTAATGATTAAAAAGAAACTTTTATTGGGGTATTAAAGCAGCTGTCAAAGGGGTTCACTAAATGGCAGTACAAAAGAAATGCACTAAAGAGGCAAAGCTCTGTGGGGAAGATAATGTGACCAAGCAGTCACTAGATACAATTGGTGCACTGCTAGAGAGTGGGCATGGCTTAAAAGGGGGTATGTCAGAGCTTGTTTCAGAATAGGAAGGGGATGTGACTTTGTAAATGGTTGCTATAGAAACAAAAATTGTTGTTACATTATAATACATTAAAAATGTAATTCAGAGTTGTTTTTTTTAAATGCTACAAGTATGTTCTCATAGGTCAGACCTGATTGATTAAAAAAACACATGTAGGTTATTGTTTGGTCTGCAGCTTTAATATAAAATAAATGTCAAGATTGAAAAGTCTATGAATAGTAGTAGTAAACATATATTCACAAATAGCCATGTAGCCCATCTTCTTTTAGCTCTCAGACTTATGGCTATTGCAGAGGCGGGGGCCTGAGTCCCTATTAGTAACTTACTGGGCCACATGTCAGGAAAAATACAGACACGGTATGGGTGATACAGCTAGTTTACTTATCCACTAATAACCCCGGTACCTTGTGATACTCAGTCTAGGATCACTACACACAGTACACAAATATAACACAATCCCCAATAACGCTGCGCGGATGTGAATCAGTAGGGGATTAGCCACCCAGTCCTAGGTATGTTGGCTTATGATGGTGCCAGGATACTGTTGGAGCTCGTTGGAGTACTAACTGTTGCAGGCCTGTGCTTCGGTACCACTGTGCTCTATAGCCGTGAGGGTCCCCTCCGACGACGCTTGAACTCTCGTCCACGTCTGGCGCTGTAACTCTCAGCTCCTTGTGCACTCTCTGCAAACCTCGACCGGACCTGATAGCACTCAGGTACACGCAGATCTGACAACATGTCCGCCCTCCTTTTTAAAGGCTCCTCTCCCGCATAGTCCCTCCTCTAGCAGCCGTTCTCGTCGGCTGCAGTGGCGGATTTCTCATTAGGCCCGGGCCTAGGGCGGCAAAATTTGGGGGCGGCATGCGCGATTGGTGCTTGCCATCTGCGCATGTGCGAGTAGCGCTTGCCAACCGCTCGTGTGCATGTACGATTGGCCCTTTGCTATCCGCACGTACGCGCGATCGGTGCTTGCCAATCGCGCATGCGCGGCTTGCAACGTAACATCACACGGTGACGTATTGCTAGGGCAACAGGACGGAGCGGTGCTGGAAGAGGGCGGCACCAGGTAGGTGCCTTAGGGCAGCATTTTTTTTTAAATCCAACACTGATTGGCTGCTCTCATGTCCATTAAAGTCACCACATGTTCAGAGCACACTGGAGAGGAACCTACCAGGAGGCAGTGTGTGCGTGTTTGTGGAGCTCATTACACAGGGGATTACTGACACAAATGATCAAATATATAAAAGTTTTAAAGTGTCATTAGGCCAGGAGCAGTTAGTGAGGTGTTGATGTGTGGCACACCAGTACTAATAGGGTTAAACTAATAGCAGCCCTATGGTAGCAGACATAATTGACAAATATATAAAAATGAACAATTATCAATTAGATTGTAAGCTCTTCGGAGCAGGGACTCCTCTTCCTAAATGTTAATTTTTATGTCTGAAGCACTTATTCCCATGTTCTGTTATTTGTATTATTTGTTCTTTATATGATTGACACCTGTATTACTACTGTGAAGCGCTATGTACAGTACATTAATGGCGCTATATAAATAAAGACATACAGTACATACATACATTAACAAGTATACCTTGACAAGCTAATGGTAGCCTGGGTAGCAGTATTCACTACTAGAAGGTAACTGGGATAGGCATACCAAAGTACACTAGCCTGAGAGTAGTAGTCCTATATTACTGATTGTAGGAACGTATACATGGAGAACAGCTCTAGTATAAACCCTGATAAAATCATGGGAAGAGAGGTCCCTGAAATCACTAGTCTAGTATATATCAGACCTGTCTGCTCCGTGGGAGCTATACTTTTAATGTAACATTGCATTTTTATAACTCTGTGCCCAGGACATACTTGAAAACGAGAGGTAACTCTCAATGTATTACTTCCTGGTAAAACATTTTTATAAATAAATAAAATACCACTTGCAAGGACTCTGTTGGCCGCGGGAACCACCGGAGACGCGAGCAATGTGTCTGACTGCCCGGAGGCTTCACACGCTGATATGACGACTTCAGAAGCGCTCCTTAACCATTTGCAGCCAGGGAGCACTATATTTGTTTATCTAAGCCAGATGCTTGGTGTATTAACTGTCATTGAAAGAAATCCGTATGGGATGTGGTCCATTAAAGCTTGTAAACTTTTTGAAAGCAAGTGGAACACAAATTACAATTTAAAGGTTACATTACAAATGAAAATGCTGACACTTCATAAATACATAGTTTCTAAGTGTTTCAATATTTTAATCTTAGTGTTGTTGTACACATCATTTTCTTTATTAAATATAAGTACTGTACCTGAATTTGTATGTACATTCCAAAGCATTAGGTAAATCAATAGTTGTAAACTAAACTATGAAAAACCTGGTCTTAAGTTCTAGTATAATGTGCTTAGAGACAATGGATGAGTAATGGAGTTACCTTCAACATTAATCTGCCCCTGAGGTTGTATATTAACCCTAGAAGTACTAGCACTGTACTGTACGTGCTAAAACAATGTTCAGAAAATGTTCCTTCCTGGTCTGCAGCTTCTCACAGAGGTTGGCTCCACAATGGGAATCTAAAGAAAAAAAAACTAAAATGAAAACAGAGCGCACAATCACCTTGAAGACGTCAGTCAAAGAGTTCTCCCACTCGGCTAAACTGGAGAGTACATATGTCCTCATCAGAGTGCCCAGAATGCACTCTGAATAGTGGGCTCTCTAAATAATTAGGAACCATAGGACAGGGGTGTGCAAACTTTTCAGTCTGTGCCCCTGTCCTTACCTTGTCTATGGCGCAAAATGACGCCGCGTTGCCGAAGACAAGGCAAGGGAAGTCGCAGAGGCCTCACGCGATCACCCGGCATTTACTTGAAATGCTTTGGGGAAGAGCGTGGGGCCTCTGTAACCGCCATGATACCCCATAAAAATCTTGCGCCCCCACTTTTGCGCACCTCTGCCATAGGACATCAACAACTGTGTGTGCAGTCCAAACGCCACTAAACGTATGAGGCAGAAAAAATCCCATGCGTTTCGTGGCAAAGCCTCCAGCCACTTTATCAGGGAATCATTTTGATGATGTGAGGAGCCTTCACCTCGAACTGCGTAGGATTTTTTCTGCCTCTTACGTTTAGTGGCATTTCGACTGCACACACAATTGTTGATGTCCTATGGTACCTAATTATTTAGAGAGCCCACTCTCCACAGTGCATTCTGGGCACTCTGATGAGGACATATGTTCTCCCCAGTTTACCCGAGTGTGAGAACTCGTTGACTGACATCATCAAGGTGGTTGTTACATCTATCGAGAGGATCTGTCATTTTCGGTATCTACTGGACTTCTGAAGTGCCTCGCTGGTTTCCTCGTCCGATGAGACTGAGGAGAACGAAGACTGCACAAATCTATAGCCCCGAGCGACTGCTGCTGAGCTGTGGAATTGCCATCAACACACAGCACCCAGGCTGAATCTTTGCACTATATGCACTTTTATTTTTACCTTGGTGTATGTGCCACACTTACACCTTGCATATGTGAATACACTTTTTTATTCATACTACACATTGAATGGTTGTGCGCTCTCTCTTTTAATTTTTTCCCTCTTAATTTATTCACAATGGTTATTAAAAAATATATATCTATATCACAGGATGGCAAAAATTCACAAATCACATATAAAAAAAAAAATCATTGGAATTGTGTCACTATTACTCATACATAGCCGCATTCATGTGAGTTCCCTGTTCACGGTATTAATACAACAATTAGCTCTTAGGCTGCGATTATAGTGAGCGCGACGGCGTGTGCGATCTCACGCGCTGTGCGAACAAAGTGCAGCAGCTGATACGGGCCGGCCATAGTGAGCGCGGGCGCGATGTATAACGACCAATCAGCAGATTTTTCAAAAGACAAATCATTTTGTTTATTCGCGCGACGGCCGCGTCAGGTGAACGGTTCAGCCAATGAGGGCAAACCAGCCTGGTGACGCGTCCACCGCACCTCCCCACCGCCTCCAGCCTCAGTGCAGTCATCGCTTGGACGAGAGGCGCACGTCCACTATAATCTTAGCCTTAGATTGTCAGTGCAATAAAGTGCAGAGGACACATTGGTATATAGCAGGATTGCAAACCTAAAAGGGAACAAAGTTTCCTTTTAAAGAGACTCATAACGGGGTAAACAATGTTGTAATTCGCCATATCCTTACATAAACCTCATATTATTTATTCAAATGAAGAGAAACACATAAGCTCTTACTGCCATTGCAAACCTTCTATTTACCAATGCATTCTTTCTCTGCACTTTATTCCACAGACACGTTAATCAGTCATCAGAGCTCATTGTTGTAGTAATACTTTGAATAAGGACTACGAAGAATGGGGCTGTATACTGTATGAGTTAGTGACACAATACCAGTGATTGCGATATCTGATTTGTGAATTTTTGCCACCCTGTGATATATATATATTTTTTGATATTGCGAATAAATTAAGGTTAATCCATAGTGCAAGCCAGGGTTTCTTTGTCTATTTTTTGCCATTTGTTATCCCCTGATCTGCACTGTTTTATATAGATACATTTATAAACCTTTAAATTCAATCTTGAGTTCGTACGTAGACTCCTTTTCTATTATTTGCTCTGTGTGCACCAGCTTGCAATTTAGGGAGTGTAACTAGGAGTTACATGACACGCAGATTATGATGTGACGCATCAAATTCTGTTACTCCATTGATATATCTTTTATTTGCATTTTTTTTTTTTAAATCGATCAAATTTTACTGCACGTTTGTTAATCTTTCAGCTCAATATTTAGGTGTTTTTTTTTTCAGTATGTTAATATCTATGATAGTGATAATATGTATTTTTGTGTCATTTTCATACATGTAATTTAAGATGGTTAAAAATATGTTAAACAAAGAATTTACAAAAAAAAAAGTCTGTCAGTCTCACACGTAGAAAACTCTTTCTTAGACTGGGGCCATGGTGCCTTTGCCCGCGCTGAAGCGTGCGGAGGCTGGGATGTGACCCGCGTGAAGCGGGTGCTTTCCCTGGCCATGGTGGATGGGCCGTGGAGGGCATTCCCGGGGGCGTCACGGAGCTGGTCCGTCCTCATTAGGCTGCGGTCCCAGTAATGTCTGTGACACGCGCGCCTGGCGGGGGGGGGGGGGGGGGGGCGGCGCGTGTCACAGCGCTAACCGCGATCTGCGGTCTGTGAGGAGAGGAGAATCTTGCGACGGGAGGGGGCGTGGTTGGGGATTTGCGGGGGCGTGGCCATTACGTCACGCGGCTGGTTCGCCCTCATTGGGTGAACCGCCGGTGGGGGCGTGACCACGCCTCCGTCGCTTGGAGTAAACTCAATTTTATTGAGTTGTGAAAAATCCTGCCGCACGGCGCGACTGCACCTTCTGCGTGACGGTGCGTAGTGGGTCCAGCCCCATTGAGGGGCAGTGCTTACACGCACAGTGCACGCCGCGCCGTGCGCACAGGCTGTACTGGGACCGCAGCCTTAGGCGGCCTGTCGCTCCAAGAAATCAGTGTCAACTAATTTCTTGCGCAACGCGAGCCCCCTCCAGCACGCCGCACGGACGCGATTACTGCCTTAAAGGCAGTCTGATCGCTCGGGACGCGTCCGCATGGTGTGGGGCACCATGGCCCCAGCCTTAAACTTGACGCAAACATAAACAGAATAGAGCAGTGCGTAAAAATAATACTGTATTTGCACGTTCTTTAGGTTGACACATCTCCCTGTCTCTTTCTGCCCCTCATACTCCTGTGTAAATATATCATAACAACTTGGTACTATATATTCTATTGTAACCTCGATTCATTTAATAGTTACCGTGCATTTCTTCACAATGAATGTGAATAGGGGCCTATACATACTCACATACTCACTCACTCACTCACTCACATGCAGAAAGGTGAATGGAGCACTCAGTAGACTACAACTTCCAAGGTGGCTTTAATGACACTCCGAATCCTGCGGACTCGCGCGAGACTCAAGCACATTCCCCGGCCAGAACTACATATCCCGGCATTCCGCGCGGCCCGGAGGGCAGGGAGTGGTGTCGCGCAGGCGCAGAGCGGTCAGTGCCAGGGGGTAGGGCGGGAGCACAGCGCTGCGGCTCGCTGTGTGGTGGTTTCCCGGAGGGGGGCGTGTCACGGCGCTCGGTGTGTGTGTCAGGGTCCGCGCCGCTGAGCGCCATTTGACGGAGAGTGTGAGGGAAGCGGCCTTATAGCCTGACACGGAGCTCGTACCGGCTGCTCCCCCGGGATCACACGCACACAGGCCGCTGCCGCCAGGGCGGACACATCTCCCCCTTCCGGACCTGAAGACTGTCAAGAGATCCCGGACCTGACATCTCCCCCCACCCCCACCCCCGTCTCCTCATAACGACCTCCCCCCAAACACACAGTCTCCTCATTACTATCTTCCCCCCGGTCTCATCATAACTACCCCCCCCCCCCAACACACACAGTCTCCTCATAACTACCCCCCCTCTTAATAACTATCCCCCCCCCCCTGGTCTCCTTATAACTACACCCCCGTCTCCTCATAACTACCCCCCCCCGTCTCAACTACCCCCCCCCGTCTCCTCATAACTACCCCCCCAGCCCCTCCCACCAGGTCTCCTCATAACTACCCCCACCCCGGTCTCATAACTACCCCCACCCCGGTCTCCTTATAACTATCCCCACACCGGTCTCCTCATAACTACCCCCACACCGGTCTGCTCATAACTACCCCCACACCGGTCTGCTCATAACTACCCCCCGGTCTCATAACAAACCCCCGGTCTCATAACTACCCCCCCCCCTCTGTCTCCTCATAACTACCCCCCTAGTCTCCTCATAACTACCCCACCTCTCTCGTATACCTTCCTCCTCCTCTCCCCGGTCCGATTTCCTGGTGTTTTCCTTTCCTACCAGGCTCATGTCGATCCTGCCCGGCTCACCGCTGCAGCATGTCCGGTGACCCGGCTCTTATCCCGCTGCCCCCGCAGGGCCCCGACCCCCGGCCCAGCTGAGACCTCTCTCCCCCCACCCCCTTCCTCCTCACCATGTCCTCTGCCCCTGGACCTTCGCACTTCCTGGCCCCTCCGCGGCCCTCCAATGGCTCCAGCTCGGACACATGTGTCGGGGACCGCTTGGCCGTCCCCGGGGAGGAGGAAGGAGGCCGGCCCGAGGAGATCCGCCGCCGCCGGCACACCATGGACAAGGACAAGGCCGAGCACCGCTTCTTCCGCCGCAGCGTTATTTGCGACTCCAACGCCACGGCCCTGGAGCTGCCCTCCAACCAGGCCATCGTTGGCTCCCCACCCGAGTCCGAGACTGGCCTGCGGCTGCACATGTCCGGAGACATCCCCGGTCTGACCCAACCGGAGCCTACGGGGCCCGATACCTTGGATCAAGGAGCAGGCCAACAGGAGGCACCCACTATCCAGGAGGCAGAGCCGGCCCCACTGGAGCAGCAGCAAGCCGAGCCCGTGGAGGGCAAGCCCGGGAAGCCGGCGGAACCGCCAGAGGAGAGCAGCCGTAGCAGCCAGGACAAGCCGGCGGATGATAACGAAGAGCTGGAGACAAAGGCAGTTGGCTTCTCCCCTGACGGACGGTTCCTCAAGTTCGACATAGAGATCGGGAGAGGATCCTTCAAGACGGTGTATAAAGGGCTGGACACCGAGACCACGGTGGAGGTGGCTTGGTGCGAGCTGCAGGTGAGGAGCCAGGGATAGAGCGAGAGATGGGGGGCAACATGTAGAGGTGGTGACATGGTAAAGGAGGGGTGAGGTCCGAAAGGGATGTCCCATGGTGGACTAATATAAGAATAACCCAAGGCACAGCAGAGGTTTCTAAATGCTATTTAGTGAGCCAAAAACGTTGGCTCATTAAATAGCATATAGAAACATCCGCAGTCTTATATTAGTGTATGTTTTGGATTTCCAGCAGGACTTCTTTCAACACAAGTGCACCGGTAAATATGAATGATTTTGTATTATATGGGGGGCAGTGGTAATTCTCCTTTTGCAATATGTCCCATGGTGAGACATGTGAGGGCACAATGTTATAGGGTGGGTCACTTCTAGAGAAAGTGTCACTGTCTGCCCAGGGGGCTTGCTGTTTTCTTATCAGTTGGGTTGCTGCATTCCTGTGGGATTCGCTGGATGCCGCTGGCGGTTCCACAGATAAATGAGTAATAATGGTGAAATGAATTGGATTCCTTTTTTTATTTATTTTCTACTTTATTTATTTATTTTCTTATCCACTATTCAGTACTATTCTAATTAAAGCTTGAAAGGTGTTCATATAAGGCTGGAAACACTGGGCATAGGGATCAGTGATGGGAGGACATCTGTGTGATGGTAGTGGGAGTTCTAGATATTAAAGGGGGTTTATCTGACAAGCATGCTAGCGATCGTCCTTGTGTTGTGGATCTAACTGAGCAGGGACTTCATGTGACTGAGCTCTCCGGCATAATCAGTCACATTATCTTCTAGTTCACTTGATACTTGGAGAAAGTTTCTCTCAGTCTTCTGGGGGCCTGATCACTCAGGAGTTTCGATCATTATTGGCTGAATTATTTCCAGGTGTTGTTAAATTTCATCTTTTAAAATCATTCCTTATGTAGTACAGACCGCATTTCCAGTTTAACATTTTGGGAACATAGAAAATACATGGGATAGCTGGTAAACTAGATGCATACATGTATTGTTGCCTCCAAATATCCTATCAACTAAAGTGTTAAGGAAACCGACTGTAAAAATAGAAATAAGCTTTTATGAGTATCTGCACAGCACGTTTAATTGGAATCAGTTGCTACATGTTTTTTCCTGGTAACATTTTATTAATAAATAAATAATAACATGTCTGCTCTGAAATGCAAATCAATACAAGTTTTAGAACTGGGAATGCCAGAATTTACATTTGCACTATTTCTCAAGAAGGTACTTACTTTGTACTCCCTGTCTTCTGTAAAAATGTGACATGGGGGAGGATGCCCTAAAATAATAGTTGTTTGTAGGGTTGATTAGTGCTGTTACTTCTTGACTATTGAAATGCTACCCTCCCCCCCCCCCCCCCCCCCAAGTGGTGTCTTCAAAACGTTGTTACTTGTTCAGAAGTACTACATCAAGCTGCACTCAAGGGGTTAGTTGGCATTTGATGGTAGGAAGAGATTAGTGAACACAGTAAAGGATACTTTGGCTATGAGAGGCATAGACAGCTCGTGTTGTCGCAGTCAGCATGTGCTGCAGTGCAATATAGTCCATGATTATTAGCTGTTTGAAACATTCTCTGAAGTTGACAAATATTGGGCACTGCATGAAACACGTGTAAAAAGGGCAATATTCACAATGGCAAAGCCCTACATTTATTTATTTATTTATAAAATATTTTACCAGGAAGTAATACATTGAGAGTTACCTCTCGTTTTCAAGTATGTCCTGGGCACAGAGTAAAACAAATAATACATGGTTACAAATACAGTTACATAAATGAACAAGGTATACATTTATATACAAGACATTGCATGCACAGTTAAAGAAAATATATATTATGAGCGTATGAAACAGTTACAGACCAGATTAAAGTGTGAGACAGCCTTAGATTTGAAAGAACTTAAGCTGGTGGTGGATATGAGAGTCTCTGGTAGGTTGTTCCAGTTTTGGGGTGCACGGAAGGAGAAGGAGGAACGTCCGGATACTTTGTTGAGTCTTGGGACCATGAATAGTCTTTTGGAGTCTGATCTCAGGTGATAGGTACTGCATGTGGTAGGGGTGAGGAGCTTGTTCAGGTAGCTGGGTAGCTTGCCCAGAAAGTATTTGAGGGTGAGACAGGAAAGGTGAACTTTGCGCCTAGACTCTAGTGATGACCAATCTAGTTCTTTGAGCATTTCGCAGTGATGTGTGTTTTAGTTGCATTGGAGAACAAAACGACAAATTGAATTGTAGAGGGTGTCAAGTTTGCTAAGGTGGGTTTGAGGAGCCGAGCCATATACTATGTCTCCATAGTCAATAATTGGCATTAGCATCTGCTGTGCAATACGCTTTCTGACCAGGAGACTTAGGGAGGATTTGTTCCTGTAAAGTACCCCTAGTTTGGCATAGGTCTTGGTTGTCAGGGTATCAATGTGCATCCCGAATGTTAAGTGGGAGTCAAACCATATGCCCAGGTATTTAAAACTAGTGACAGGTGTTAGGGTGGTTTTAGCGTTGGTTCTAATCAGGAGCTCAGTCACTGGAAGCTTTACAAATTTAGTCTTGGTCCCAAATACCATTGTTACAGTCTTGTCAGTGTTTAAAAACAGTTTGTTTTGGGAAATCCAGTTTTCGAGTCTCAAAAAGTCAGACTGAAGTATGTGTTGAAGGTCAGAGAGGCTATGGCTGTGTGCATACAGGATTGTGTCATCTGCATACATGTGTATTGAGGCTTCCTTACAAGCTGTGGGAAGATCATTAATGAACACTGAGAAGAGTAGGGGCCCCAGAACAGAGCCTTGCGGGACACCACAGGTGATATCCAGGGGGTTGGAGTTAGAGCCTGAGATGGACACATGTTGGGATCTTCCTGATAGGTAGGACTGAAACCAGTTTAAAGCATGTTTCCCTATTCCAGAGCTCTGGAGTTTGTTAAGCAGGATAGCATGATCAACTGTGTCAAAAGCCTTTGCAAAATCTAGGAATACTGCACCAGTGAGTTGTCCCCGTTCCATTCCACACTGGATTTCATTGCAAACTTTTAGCAGGGTAGTTACGGTGGAGTGTTTGGACGAAACCCAGACTGGAATTGGCTAGGGAAATTTGTCTTGGTGTAGAACTCGCTTAATTGGGAGTGGACACATTTTTCCATAACTTTGGATAGAATTGGGAGAAGTGAGATTGGCCTGTAGTTTGAGACAGTGTTTTTGTCCCCACTTTTGAAGATTGGGACAACTCTGGCAGTTTTCCAGGTCTTAGGGATATGGCCTGCAGACAGGATAGAGTTGACTATGGACGCAATTGGTTTGGCAATGGCTGGGGCACCAAGTCGTAGGAACCTAGATTGTAGTAAGTCGGGTCCACATTGGCTGCTTAGTTTTAGTTTGAGGAGCGCTTGTGTAATCTGCTCTTCAGATACTGGGCTAAATTGAAAATTGTGGGCAGTGTTGGGAGGGGGTGGGACTATAGGGGTACTCCCAGGATGAGATTCAGGTTTGGGGTTTGTGCTGCGTTTCGCTAATAAGTTAGTGGCACACCCCACAAAGTAATCATTGAATGCATTTGCAATGTCAGTGGGGTTTGTCAGAGTAATATCCCCCTTAGTGATATTACTTGGTTGTTGATGGTTAGGAGGCTGGAATATATTGTTGATAACCTTCCAGAAATTAGCTGGGTTTGATGTATTCTGGAGGAGATTGTCAGAGTAATATTGTGCTTTTGCATGCCTTGTTTGCCTTGTGCACACGTTCCGCAGGCATCTGTAGTGATTGAGATCCTTGGTAGTGCCAGTTACTTTGTAGCTTTTCCACAAGGCATCCCTGAACTGGTAGAGTGCTATAAGGTCAGGTGTAACCCATGGAAGGTGGGCCCCCCGTACCCTTATTTTGCGTAGTGGAGCATGGGTATCGCAGAGTTTTAAGAACTCGGATTGGAAATAGTCGAGCGCAGAGTCAGGGTCGGGAATTAAATCGATTCTGTGCCATGGGCAGTTGGTAAGGTCATCCAGAAACTGTTGTGGGTTAAAGTTTTTAAATGTTCTAGTGAGGAGAACTTTGGGGCTTGAATGGGGCGGTTTAATTTTCCTTACACAGTACACTATTGCATGGTCACTGAAAATGTCAGGAAGGATGCCAGAGGATTGGATTCTGCTGGGGTTTGAGGAGAGAATCCAGTCTAGCAAGGAATGGTTATGCGACTTCAGGTTTATTCGTGTGGGTTGGGAAATGAGTTGCGATAGGTTAAGTGACTTGAGTTGTATCTGGATTTTGTGGTTTTTAGGGTCAAGCCAATTGAAGTTGAAATCCCCAAGAACTAGCAGCTCACTCTTCTCATTCAGAGAGGAAATGGAGGCAAGAAATTGGGTGATATCAGTCAAGGATTGTAGAAGGGCTTTAGGGGGGCGGTAGATGCCAGCAAGCAAGATGGGCTTAGAAAAGGGGAGGCAGATTTTGCCAACTAGAGTTTCAAAAGAGGGTGGACTTGGTGGGCAATGTAGCAGTGTAAATTGTAAGGTGTCTGCAATATAAAATAACACCCCTCCTCCTCTCTTTGACCTATCTCTCCTAAAAATGGAGTATCCCTGAATGGCGATATTTGCATCAGGGGTTTTAGAGGATAGCCATGTTTCTGTAAGAACGATGGCTTTGGGTTTATGCATAAGGCACCATGCCCTTAGTTCGTCTAGTTTGGGCAGCAGGCTCCGGATGTTTATATGGGCGACAGATAGCCCTTTTTGGAATTTAAAGGTGGAATTCTCAGGGGCATGGGACAGAGCTGAAATGGGAGGACCTGGGTTAGTTTCAATATCACCTGCTAGAGAGAGTAATAGTATGAGAAGAAATTTGGGTAGTTGTTTACAAGTTGTAAATTTGTGGTGTTTTCCATTAGAGTGAGCAGTGGTTGGTGTGCTGGTTTTTAGAGTTCTCCACCAACATTCAGTAGATAGTGCAAGGCTTTTGAGTAGTCCAGGGTGTATGGTGATGTTGGGTGCGGGCCAGGATGGAGGAGTTTGTAGTGGATAGAGGGAGTAACATCTCCATGAGGCCAGGAGAAAGAAAAAAGTTAGAAGACATAGCAGGTTCATGATGCCAGAGGTAGGCAGTGTTGCATGGAGCTGTTATGAGCAGAGTGAGTGTGTGCAGACTAAACAGCAGGGGTGAACCTGTACCTTGTCATGTGTTTTGGATCCAATAAGGCGCTGGGCACGTCTTTGTTGAAATTCTCATACTTTCTGGAGATGGTAAAGAAGTGTTGTGGTTGTGGGGTTTTGCCAAACTTGTAAGCATATGCAAATTATGTAATATTTGCAAAACACCAAATGCTCTTCCACGGCTGCTAAGTGCAGTGATACGTTGGCTAACAAATCTGGGAGCGCTTTTTCACATCTCACTATGACTCTGTAGCATCCAGAAACGGGATAGAAATAACAGGATGCAATATCAGATACAATGGCTGAGTGTCTCCTCTCTGTAGTTTATAGTCAAAAGGTGGCAAATCATTGAAGGCAGTGATTACACCTGCACATCAGCCTGAAGACTCCTTCCATGTCTGTTTCTGGATCTTGGCATAAACACAGTTGGTGGCAATTTATAATGAAATATAATTATTATGCTAATTGTCGAATAATTGCCTTGGTGCTCATGAAATACAATTCATATTTATATAGCACCAACCAGGGATATACTGTAGTACTGTAATATATACTCCACTGCAAACAGTGATTGAACAACTATTAACACAAGTGTGAGGATGATACTTTAAAGTTATAGTTACCCCCCACATGTTAGTTTTTTATTAAATATCACCCTTATTGTACAATATTGTGTATTTTCACCTTTCTACATTTTCCATGCTCACTGGGTTTGAAACTGTTCATCAGAGGATAAGAGTTTAATTATTTCGCTGAAGTCTGCATAGTGTGCTGCGTGGTGGAGTATACATATACAGCAAAAGTTGCCATGTGATTGGCCTTTAAAAATAAATAAATGGCAAAATAAAATGAAAAAAGGATTGGGTGGGGGCGGGGGGAAAGGTAAGGTTGGTATTCTGTTTTAATCACTTTGCTTCACAAAAAGCAACATTAAAACAGAATCAGGCACTGTAACCAGCCACAGAGACTGACCGGTTAAGGCCTTGATTATAGTAGGTCCTGCTCTGCGCGCCCTCGTGACATCACGCGCGCAATGCGCACACCCCGCACTGCAGGCTGGTGGTGACAGGGAGGCATGGCGGAGGCGTGGCCCGACGTCTTGTGAGCGGTTTGCCCTCTTTGGCTGAACGGCTCACGTGACTCGGCCGTCACTCGGAAAAATCAATTTCAGATGCCTGCTCAAAATTGGCGTGCTTGGACGCCTCGTTCGGCGCACTCAATTGAAAATATGCATTTGTTTTGGCGGTGGCGCGCCACAATTATAATCACGGCCTAAGTCACAGCCGCTCTTTGAGGAGTGCGGGGGAATCGGAGAACAGGAGGCAGAGGGCGAGCACCCCAAGTCCACCCCTGCTCTCAATATACACTATGGTTGGGAGATGAGTGCCAGACCCCATTATGTAGTGTTAAGAGACCACATGGAGCTCACTTTCAATATAGGACACTTTGTGTGTGTGAAAGGAGGATTCGCATGCATAGATATGTTTATAGTCTTAGGGATACAAACACTTTCTAACCTTGTGATCCATAAATGAGATAATTAAGATGTTTGGAACAAAACACGAGTTACGTAAACAGTCATGTTGAGAGAACAGTTAATTTTTACATAAATACAGGACTCATGATGTTTTCCCAGCAGAATTTTTGATTTATTAAAGGGCAGATCAGATGGTTTTACTTAATTCCCAAATTCCCTGTTTTTACTAAAGAGATATAAATAGATTTAGGCCACTGTTTTAATGCAACAATCCCTCTTATGCCGCGCTTATAGTGCTGGCGACAATGCCAGTGACGTCACTAGAAGGGGCGGGCCGCACAATTTGATTGGTTTAGACACAGTCACATGTGGCGACTCTCTAAAAAATCAAATTTACCCGGATTTCAATTTTTTTTAGACGCACCGTCGCACTTACTATAAGTGCTTGTGACGTAGTTAATTTATTTTGGAGCGCCGTCACAAGGCACTATAAGCGCAGCCTTAGTAGCCCTATAGAGGAGTTGTGCTATCTTTCCCCCTCAGCATGTCCTGCTCTTTCAAAAAACGCTGCTCTGGGGAGAGCTTTATTTTAAATTCCTTGACACTTAACACTTCAAACTCTTGTGAACGAAGCACCAGAGTTAATAAATTAAAACCACATTGGGAAAGTAAGAAGAGATCTTCTCCTACTTATAGTAAGTGCGACGGTGCGTCTAAAAAAAATTGAAATCCGGGTAAATTTGATTTTTTAGAGAGTCGCCACATGTGACTGTGTCTAAACCAATCAAATTGTGCCCAGGACATACTTGAAAACGAGAGGTAACTCTCAATGTATTACTTCCTGGTAAAATATTTTATAAATAAATAAATAAATAAATAAAGGAAGTACATTTTGCGATCAGCATGAACTGCTGCATTAAACAACCATCTATTTCTGTGGTTTCCAACTTTCTTTTGGTTAAGTAATTCTGAGGAACCCTAACCAACCCACTCCGATCGCGCGTCTGTGATCAGATGCATTGTAAATTCGTCTGTATTTGATACAATTTTTAAATGACCAGAAAATTGCAGGGAACCCTTTAGGGGATGCCTGGGGAAACCAAGGTTTCCTAGGAACCCTGGTTGAAAAACACTGAATCTATATAATGTAAAAAAAAAAACCTATCACTGCACAGGCAGGAGAGCAAAATCAGTTGCTAATGTGTTGGACCCATGGGGACCTCGTTTGAGCATGGCTCATTTCCTGTGTGTCTTACTAATCTAAATTGGGAAAGAAACATTCTGGTTCCTGTAGCCATGCCCTTGGTGTAACCCTGTTGAGATCACTAGTCCGTTTCGCACGCCCTCTCATGGCCTTGGTTTGTTAATCCCAGCGCACACTGGGTTCCCGTGCAGAATACTCCTGTAATCCCTGCCTGGCTGTGTTTGGGGGGGTCTAAGAGGCACATCATGGCTGACCACGTTACTAAACCTAGGTCAACGTTGCCGGGGCAGTGACTGGAGTTTCCTTGGCTTTTTTTCCTCGCTGTAAATGATCGTTTGGTGCTGGGTGGGTTTGTTAATCCATTACATCACCTGCTTATCTATTCAAGTCCACAAAGTGCCAGTTTGCGACATTGACTGTCACATGTGGCCGATTGCGAAAGGAAGGTGACAAATCCACAAGTGGAGCAAGGAACTGGAAGTGCTGAAGGAAGCCGAACGGATGTTGGTTTCCTCCTCACCCGGAGCAGTAAGAATGAGCTGTAACAAAGAATGAGCATTTCCACCACACTCTGCTATGAATGAGCAGGAAAGGGAGGTTATCAGAACTTGGCCCCAGGTGTGCAGGTGAAACTCAATATTTGGACTTCTCAGCATTACCAGTGAGTCAGAGTTCTAGGGAGTGTAACAACAATTATATTCGTTTGCAAATACTGTGTTTAATTGGCCCTCGTGTAACGTTTGCAGGAATTCCAAACTGATTAAGGGAGTTGATATATTCCTATTTATACTAAAATAGTGTATAAAATGGGAATCTTATTGTTCATGCACTTTCCAGTAATAAATTGGTTTTACTCTGGAGTTGCAAGTTAAAAATAAGCTTGCTTTTTTTTTTCTTCGATTGTTATGAATACAAACTCTCTAGCCTGGTGATCCAAACATTTTCATTCTACCTTATGGAACAAAAGCCAACCATATAATAATAATAATAGCATGTTCTTGTATAGCGCTACTAGTTTTATGTTTACAAGTTTACAGAGACATTTTGCAGGCACAGGACCCTGCCCCATGGAGCTTACAATCTATGATTTTGGTGCCTGAGGCACAGGGAGATAAAGTGACTTGCCACAAGGAGCCGACACCGGGAATTGAACCAGGCTCCCCTGCTTCTCAGTGCCAGTCAGTGTTGTTACTCACTGAGCCACTCCCTCTCCACCATATAAACAGACATACATCTATATCATACACAGATTGAGGGAGGAATATCCATTTTTAATAGTGCTTTGCGGCCCAGGGGAAAGATGTATTTGTATAGCCCCCTCTTGGAGGACTACTAGTTTCTGTAAAGGATTGATTGCCTTAAGGGGTTAACTGATGGTTACTCCCCCCTCCCATCATGTGATGTATAATGTCAATTCTAGTGTATATATAACTGCCCCATATGTTCTAGAATGGGGTTCTTCAGAGTTCTGCCTGGGGTCCTCGCTGTGAGTCCTGTAAATAGGTTTGTGTGTTTAAGATGTCCTGTCATCCGTTGTTGTTGTTTTCCAGTTGGTAACGTGCCTCTTCAAAGCTAGTGCCTGTGGAAGGAACAGGAAACCTACGTTTGTGGGAGAGAGATGCCAATTGCCCTGGTCTCATAGGGTTGCCCCTACCACAGCCTGACCGCCACTGTCCTAGGTTTGCTGTTACTGCAGCCTGCGCTCACATTGAACCAGCCCATCCAGTAGCGTCTCATTGCTTCCTAACCAACCAGCAAGCTGTTTCCACACCATTCTTCTCAATGGGTACTTAAAGCTGCAGTTCAGTCTTTTTTTTATTTTATTTATTTTTTTACTTCAATAGTTTTATGTGTGCAATCTCTAATTACCTAAAGAACTGTATAGCTGCCAGTCAATTCGTTCTCCGTGTATTGATAGGTCAAAATTTGGTGACATAATTAGTGAAGGGATCTTTTTATATTCTGCTTGTCTGTCAGTGGAAGCTCATGAATATTCATGAGCATTCCTGCACTGACATGTGCTAGAGGGAGGGCAGGGCTGGGCTGACAAAGGGGTGTGCCAGAGCTTGTGACAGGACATGAAGGGGCAGTGCCTTAGCAAATGGCTGTTAAAATAGAATACAAGAAAATTGGTCTTTCAAAGTTGTTTTTTTAAAAACAGAAAATGCTAAAAGTATTTTTTCTTACTACAGAACTGATTTATTAAAAAAAAAAACCACACATGCAGGATATTGACTGAACTGCAGCTTTAAGTCATGCAATACCCCTGAATAGGACTGCGACCTTCCAGGGGAGGAAGTCCCGAGTATTATTGTTTTCCACGAGTTTTGTCACAATGTTATCGTATGTCAGTTTGTTAAGGCTGCGTCCATAGTAGAACGCGCTAGCTTCCGCGCTCTTTCGTGACCCGGTGTCGAGCTAGAAATACAAACTTGCACCGGTCTTCCTCTAACGCTATATGTTACACTATGCGCATATGCATTGGCGTCCTAGCAGCTCGCGCCGTATCCTGCACTGTGGACGCAGCCTATGGCATGTTCTATAGTGCGTAGGAGAGGGGAGCCGACAGATTGCGGCGAAGATGAAGAAATTCACCTTTTCGCGCCGCTACGTGCGTGCGTGCGTGCGTGCGTGTGTGTGTGTAAATAATTGCACAAATAAATAAAAAAAATTATTAAACTTTTTTTTCATTAAAAAAATTCTTACTAAAGACTTAATTTCACACACACACACGCACGCACGCACACACACGCACACACACACATATATACGCACACACACACACACACACACACATATATACACACATATATACACACACACACACATATATACACACATATATACACACACACATATATACACACACACACACACACACACATATATACACACATATACACACATATACACACACACACATATATACACACACATATATACACACATACACACATATATTCACACATATACACACACACACACACATACATACACACATACACATACACATATACACACACACTTACCTGCAGCTCCTGGCACTATATGCAGGAAAAGCATGCGGCACACGCACGTTCGCATAGGAACGTGCGGCCGCATCCTGTATATAACAGCCCTAAGACAAACAATACATTTCCAGCACTCCCACGTGATGAATGAAAGCAGCCACTGTGTTAAATAAGGCAATTATCTTTAATCAATCACAAAAGACCACAAAACGACCATATTACCCAGTAAAAAATGGTATATCATTTACAGTGTTCCCATCAGCTGATGGAACATTATCTGATGCAGAGAATACAAATACTCAGAGCTTCACCTATAAGGTGTTTATGTTGATGACGAAAAAGACAGATATCCATAGGTGTGAATAAAGTATATACAGTGGGATAAAGGCAAAGTATATGCAGTAAGGTGTGGGGGGTGTAAGCTCTTGAGGTGTTATGCACAGAATGAACAGGCAGATGCAGAAAATAGTAATAAAATTGTCTTAAAAAATATGGTACTCATAAGTAGTAGAGGTAGGTAGAAGGCAAAACACGGTCCTATAGCTGTCTGGTTTTCGAGCCACGATGTGGCCATTCTAGCCTGTTTCTCAAACCAAGAGGATTTGTGGTACTTCCAAAGGATGAAAAACAGATCTTTCAAGAAGTAACTATTTTGAAATCAATGGCAGTAATGTTTTAGTCACAAGCTACAGCGATAATACTCTCTGGCTTGTGGAATGTACAGCGTCTGGGGTCTAACACCAAGATAATTACTTTGTTTAACACATTAGTGATCGTTTTCATTCATCACGTGGGAGTGCTGGGAACGCATTGTTTCTCTTGGATTATTTGGGATTTTGTTAAGGGAATGTCCACTATTCTCGTGCACCCGAGCTAAATATATTTTTCTTATATTTTACTCTATATCAACGTAGTGCTGTCGCCCGCTCTTGTTTTATAAGACATGTGAAGTGTTTGACTCTCCATAAAGCACCTTTTTTTTGTTTTACAAAAGTTCCTGACGCCCATCTTTTTCCTCCGTACTTTAATCCACACCCAGCCTGCACCCACCCAGCTCCTTGTGACCGCCTGGGAACGAGCTTTGCCATTGTACCTCATTAATCTGACGTGACCTCGTTTAGAGCCAGATAAGGAGGGTTACATATGTAAACAACATAAAACAATATAGGAACAGTGTGTTTCAGCTTTTGGTCTGTAGAACAAGGTAATTCATCTCCACATCCTTGTATGAGAACAATGTTCACACGTGAGGAAGCTTTGCACAACATTTCCTCTTTGCATTTGACATTATTTGCTGTTTTCTCTGACACTGCAGAAGGGTCTTTACATTGTGTTGTTGCTCTTCCTTACTCCCCTGTGTCACTTGGATGACAGATCTGTTTGTGCTCATTCTCTGCAGTTTTATTTTGCGTCGGAAGGGTTACATAGTTGGGGAGGGACGATGTGAAAAGGTATGAGACACGTCATAGGTAACATAAGGAGACCTCATTGGGTCGCGTGTAGAGATGCGTAAGGGCGTAACGAGAGTTGAGATATGGCGGTGCAGAGCCTTAAAGGAGGATTATTTTACAGTTTATACAAAGTTATTAATAGGAAGCCAGCAAAGAGATTTTAGAAAGTCAGAAGCAAATATGAGTCTTGAAGAGCAGGATAGGATTCTAGCAGCAGCGTTTTGAATGGATTGTAGGGGAGAGAATGTGACCGTTCTCATTTTAGTAGTAGAGGAAGGGACACATCTTTGTAATATTGTGGAAAAAGAAATGCGTGTGTGTGTATCCCCACATACATGTATGGGGGGGGAGGGGGAATGCACACACTACTTTAAACTGCATGCCTCTGTAGTTTGATCACCCCTCTGAGGATGAAAAGACATAGCAGCACTGCTGGATCGTCCAGAAGAGAATGGGACCATGCGTCACGGGCGGACTCCACACATGACATGGCTCGCATGGCATTGTGGCTCATACCTAATGCCCAGCACCGCTGGCCTCTGCGTTCTGCCCTATTTCACACATTATATTTAGCCTGCCCTTGCCATTGATTCCTAGAAAGTGATATTCATTGTGCTTGATGAGCGTGATGCCTTGGTCCTAATAAATAATAGCACCATTTCGCACCAATAGACTCTTTACTATTGTACAGATTAATAGATACTGGAACCTACCTCTGTGCTAACAAGATACTTGATATTTAACACCAAATGGAGGTTTCTGGGAGGATGAAGTAGCCTGTTTTTAACAACATTGCCTTTAAAGTTGGTGAGGCCAGTTGGTTTTGGGCCACGTTTACTAAGCAGTCCTTCTCCATAAGATGCCTTCAACACCAGAGGCTTCTTTACAGCCTATTGTGCCATGAGGTGTCTTATGGAGTAGCACGGCTTAGTAAATATGGCCCTTTAACTCTCTGCTTCAGGCACCAAGTTTGGATTGTTTGTTCTTCGGGGGCCTAGAAAATACTATGTACAGCACGGTTTACACACGGCTATAAAAGAAATAAAAAAATTATTTAAGACCATTAAAATATGGAATTTACAATCCAAAGGAAAGTAGCAGCTCACTTAGGCTAAGGTCCCGCTGCCTCAGACCACGCGGCCGCACTGCCTCAGACCACGCGGCCGCACTGCAGACAGGCAGCGTGTGGAGAGGCACTTGACCGCGATATGTGTTCTGTAGGAAGCCAGGGGGGGGGGGGGGTGAGATGAGATGAGACTGTGGTGCTGTCCAACCCCCCCAACCCCCCCAACCCCTCACCCCACACACAACACATACATATACACACATACATATACACACACTTTCCCCCCGCAGCTCCTTCCCTGCTCCCCTCCCAAGCCGCCTCCCTTCGGTAGCTCCTTCCCTCATTCCCTCATTGGCTGACTACCGCACCACGTGACGCGTCAGAGCTGCAAATCCATAGGAGCTTGCAGCATCGGCCGGCTGACGCGTCACAGCACGCAGTCAGCCAAGTCTGGAGCCAGCGGGGACCTCCAGACCACAGGAAAGGGGCTTGTGGCCCGCGGCCTCACGCGCTGCCGGACGCAGTGGGACCGAAGCCTAAGGTGCTATTGTGCCCGGAGTGTGTCCCAACAGCTGGAACGCTCCTTTTCCCAAGTCAGTAGTGGGAGACGGTGATGTGTTGATCTCCCCCTTGAATTGTGAAAGAGTGGAACAGTCTAAGCTATATCTGACAGATGGGATCGTTATATCCATGACAACAGCCTAAACCAATCGGAATGCTCGGCTTCTGAATATCCCGTTTACAAAACTCACTTTTGGGGGGGGGGGGGGGGGTCTGCATTTTTTTTTTTATAACCGCATTGTGATTGGTTAGTTTTACAGCTCTCATTTTATAATTGTTTAAAATATGCATTAAACATCAGAGTTGCTGTAAAATGGCATGATATGGATTTTCTGTGAAGTCCAAATTAAAGATGACGGTTTACGTGACACCAGACTTTGTGTCTGGTCTGGCTGTTGTATGTTCATTCAAATAAACACTTGCAAAATATTAAAGCTCGGAGAACCATTTTCAGAGCAGTGTTCCTACTAACTGGATTTTTGCAATCACATTTGAAGATACTCTGCATAATCTCTATTTGAAATGTGAAAAACATGGTAATTTGGGAAATAAAGTTTGCTTTGTTTCAGGCAAACATCTTCCCCCCTCTGCTTTTAAAGTGTTTTTTTTTTTGTTGGAACCCTATATTTTTATGGCACCCAAAAATATTCTTTGTAAATGGCACCAAAATACTGGTGGAATGGAACATTTCACAATAAAATATTTTAATCTGAAAGCCGTTGGTCGGTGCCTAACCCACCTCCGCTTCCTCCCTTTTGCTGCTCATGCTTTGGCTCTCTGAGTCTGTTGAGAATGTGGTTCTGCACACAGTGCAACCAGACAGTAGATGCTGTCAGTGACTGCTGTGTGCAGCACCTTCCTCTTGTGGTTTCTGCTTGCTGGTAATTCTGTGCATGCGAAGGTTCAGCAGATCTGCACGGGGGAGGCGTGAAGTCGCCGCGTTTCCCGAGACGCTGTACTCGCACTGCTGTATTTGCATGCAGGGTGTCGGGCACTGTGCCATGCTCAAGGACTGTGGCTGGAACTCTACTTCCAAAAGAAGGCATCACGTACGATTAACCGCTTAGATTCCAGATGAATCTGCAGTGCCTTGTAACACTTGCCTATGTTGGTAGTAGTGGTTATTTCACTGGAGGTGTTTATTTTATTTTTATTTTAGCAACGTCATAGAGCCTTCTTAAATATTAAATTGGACAAACATACCACATGCTTCGCTTTACTTTACATGTTTCAACTTGGTCACAAACTTAATTTGAATTCAGCAAGTTTAAATTTTTTTTTTTTTTTAAGAAAAATAGCAACTTTTTTGTTTAGATTTAATGAATTCCCCTTCCCCCCCAAAAAAAGTGCCTCTGGCTCTAATGCTAGTATCCGTCTGCATTCCTCCCAGGTCTCTGTGCAGGTCCCTAACCAAAGCAGAGGTTAGGGTATTTATGGCCCTTTTTGAACTTGGGGTTTTGGGTTTAAATGTTAAACTTGTAAACTGTTAAAGTGTTGATCCAAGCTGTTTTCTTCCTTCATTTAAAAACAAAAAACAAAAAACAAAAAAAAACAGAATTCATGCAGGTGGCTTCTGGAGCTGTACCCCCATTAATTTCAGCTCCGGGAACCCCCTGCTTCAATTCTGTATTAAAATAATGAAGAAAAACTGATTGGATTGCATCTTTAAACTCTTTAATAGTTACTTGTGACTGTTGGGTTGTTGTTGCTATTATATTGCAAGTCCAATATTGATATTAAATGTGATTTCATGTTTAAAAGGCCATTCATTTTGTTTCCCTTTTCTTTGTTTAACGCCCCCCGCCCTTTCCCTTTCTGTTAAAATGGTCGTGCCAAGATCTCTATACGGTTCTGGGTACTCGGCTCCTCTGACGGGATGAGATGGTGTTTGGGGATTATACTAACGCTTAGTTATTTTCTTCCCTTTTCAATGCTTCTGAAAAGTGCAGAGCATATAACAAGCTCCTTTTTGTTTTGCTGTGAGGTTCCCACTTCCCTTTTCTGCATGCAGAGACCAGTGTCTCCACCACAGCTCAATGACAGAACTTTGTGCATTGGTCGATTTGCTTGTATAAAGCACTATATGTCTGCACTGTAAAGCTTGCTGTTTCTCTCCCCCCCCATGACACGTTCCCGATTGGTAGAGGGCTTTTAATCATATGCCACGTTCCAAAAGAACTTTTAACAATGAATGAAAAATATGTTGCATGGTTTTCAGTCTGTTGGGACTCCACACTGGTCACTAAGGTGGTGGCACTTTTAAAGCAAGGTTGTTTACTTTGCTGGTGGTCAGGGCAACTTGGCATGTGTGATTGCAAGTCCTATTATTGTGATCTGTAAGTGAGGCTCGGCAGCAAGAAAGTGTGATGATGGCCTTCCATCGGTCCTTTATTATTGGCCCCTCATCCTGGATTATAAATAAAATACCTGAAGTAGATGGCATCAGAAATGAAAAGCAAAGCGTTTAATTGAGCTCCGAGGCCTAGTTTTCAGAACACAATATTACATGTAACGGTCTGGTAAAAGAAAATAAATAGTGTGTGTGTCTGTGTCTGAGTCCCTGCTGGTGCTGAGCGTGCTGGCGCTCAAAGCGTGCGTGGCGGGTGTCCTGCGTCTGCTCGCGCGCGGGGGGAGGGGGGAGGGCGGCATTACCGAATATTGAGCGAGCGGGAAAGTATAACATTTTTATTTACCTAAGCACATCGCGTGTGTGCACGCCCATACCCGCGTGCGCATTGCGTGAGCGGGGACTTGTGTATGTATGTGTGTCACCTCGCCAAGCACCTCCCGCTCAGCGCTAGCGGGGCCGCAGCCTAAGGCCTGGGACATAGTAAAGTCAAGCTCGCTGAGCAGATGCACAAACCCCCTGCATCTGTCATCAGCGTGGCTATAGTTTCCCCTTCCGCATGCGTGCGGAGGCTCTGAAACTTTGCCGAGACAGGCAAGTTTCAAATTTGCAGCTCGAGGAAGCCTCCCGCTCCGCCTCCTGACACGCCTCCACCCCGCCTCCACCCCACCCCCAGAGCGCGCTCACTGCCTTGTCTGCAACGACAGAAAAAAGCACCATTTTCAGCAGGCGAGGCAGAACAGGAGCGCGCCTCAGCGAGCTTCAATTTACTATGTCCCAGGCCTAAGTTATTTAAGGGACGGCCCTTGAAGTACATAATGTTGCCTAAAACTGATATACGTGATACAGTAAGCATGTGTGGAACACACTTCAGGAATTCCCATAATCTAAGGCAGTGCTTCTTAACTTTTTTTTTTGAGTCACCCCTAATCATATTGCTTAATTGCTGTGGCACCCCCACAACAGGACATTTAGGTCACAGGAGACACAGGACAGACAGACTGTCAGTGACAGGAGACTGAGCACAGTGTCACAGAGGAGCACCCCTCCCGAGCCTCAACTCCCTCCTGCCCATGCTGCTTCCACCTCTTCTTAGCCACACCCCAAAGGCTCCTGACACCAGCCTCGTATTGGCTGCATTACCCTGCAGCAGCCATCAGGATGGAGGAAACTGTCCAGCCCCCTAGCAACTGTCCTGCTTTCTCCTTGCTATGGGAGAACGTAGAAAGTCTGTGGCACCCTTTTGATCCTCTCACAGAACCCCGGTTTGGAAACCCTGAACTAAGGATTAGCACCAAGGCCCCAGTGGCTGCTGAAAAGTGCACAACAGTGGCCATGTTTAATATGTCTGTTATAAATGAACTTCAATTAAGTCTGGAACTAGTCGCCAGCAATTTACACACAATATAAAATATTGCTGAGGATGAAAATCGAAAATGGCCAAGTAATTAGCTTTAATTCCTGCAAATTACGCATCTCTTCAAAAACACAATTTTGGAAAGCCTGAACTATCAAGGACAATTGTAACTGCTCAATTTCCTCGGTCCATTGCCGGAACCTCCTCTGCGAACCAGTCTTCCTTTGTGCTTCAGCTGGAGAAGCGCCAGAAGAACGCAGATCCTGTAACTGCCTCGCTACAATGTGTTTTTAGGACCCTCCTCTGTTACACAAGGATAATGCCACAATAACCAGAGGAAGCTTTCTTTTTCCAGAATGTTTGCGCCTGGAGACAGTTGTTTAGAAATGTTTAATATGATGCCAATTGTGGGTTCGTCGGTATGATCTGAAAGAGTTCCTAATTGTATCCCTAAGAAGACGATTGCCTGCGTTAGTTGATTAACACACATTCCCAGCTAGCTCAAACTCCTACACCCTGCGTTAGTTGTCAGAAAGCGAACCGAAATTGGTCATTCTCAAGTTACTTACACTAAATCGTTTAATAAGAAACATTTAATAGTAAATGTAAATGGGAGATTATTGTATAGAAGCATACAAATTGTGACACAGTCAAAATCGAAGTGGCCGCTTGTGTTATGCCGCTGCACTATGTTCCCTTTACAGCACTGAGGAGGTAAAAGTATTTGTTTGAGTGCAGACATGTGACAATGAATTTGCTGTTGTAGAGAACTGTCTGCATAGTGATGCATGGAATTGCTATGCATCTACACCTATTTTATCTGTAAGTTGCCGCAAAGCGTTACCAAGTCCATGTTTATGTTTGCCGCTAGGATTCGGATCTCAGCAACAAGTTCTCTTGGTCCGTTTTGTTAGGTGAGCAAATTTGGGGTTACATTTTGTTTTTAAATCTAAGCTGGCGAGGCTTGTACCCCTTATTATATGAGAAGTCTTGGCCAAGGCAAAGCTTTTACACCAACCACCACATCTTCATAACCTGGACTAGAGAATTAAATGGTGGACAGGAGTCAGATTTTCCTCCTGCTGCCTTAGCTTTATAATATCAGTAACACACAGCCCCAGGTTCCGTGCTAACTCCTCTGTGTAACACTATTGCCAGAAACTGATTATTGCTCAACTCATTGGTGTATTATAAAGCTCTGTTCTGCAAGGAGAGTTTGAATTCTTGCTCGGCCGTGCTCATCGTTACATACTTTTTTTTTTTTTTTTTTGACACTGAAGGTCAGATCAAAAACTGCTTCAGTAGATATAAATGTTACGATTTTGCAACACGGGCAATCTATCATCTTTTGTTCCTCTTTGTGTGTTGGAGTACATGGGAGGATGTAATGTTCTTTAATATTGTACATTAATCAAAATAAATGATTGACAACCTTCCAGAGAACCGGTTTCTTGCATGGTTTTTGCAGCTCTTGTTCAAGTACGTCAAGCAATTTAGGCAGGGCTACAGGCTGTTCTAGCACCCAGCTGAAGGTTTCTCATGCATGTCCAAGTTAAGTAAAAACTAAATGGTGCAATTAAAACCGAAAAGTAGCAGGTAACTGAAGGATTTATATCAGCTGGCGTTGATCTGCCCATTAATCTTTTATATTGTGGTCACTTTGCACTTGCTGTTGGTACAATCTTGAGTACAATCGGACTAGTTTAACGTTGATCAAATCCTCCCCTACTTACACAATATTTTTATTTTTTGAAGATCAAAGTCCCCCTTTTCAGGCAAGATGTGGTACATCTACCAGTAAATTGTTAGCTTTGCTCTGTCTTTTGTTTGCAAAGTAATTGTTGTACTCGTTGGTGAAACAGATAACCCCAACTAGCGGATATGCTTGATTTCCGTGTTCCTGCTGAAAAGCAAAGCATTGCTTTTTCACAAATATATAAGATAAGTAAACCAGTTACTTTAAGGGTGATTGCATCTTTCTAAGGAAGCCAATTACATTAATACGTTAAACCTTCCTCTTTTTTTTATTATTTTTCACGTTACATTGAACTGCCCCTTTTAAACCTAAGGGGTAAAGAAGCAAACCTGGTAACTGCTTCTTGCAATCGGTCTTCTATGAGCGGTGCTTCCCTAAGCCTATGGAATTAAAGGGCAACAATCCACGGTTCTCTAAAGCCCTTCAGTGGTTGAGCCTGTCGAAGATTGGAGTAGACTGTGCGTATTACCGTGCTCCTCCCTTTAGAAGTATGCTGTTGGTAAAAGGATTGGCCATATATATATATATATATATCTGTATCTATCAAAAGAACAGATCCTGCGCTCCTACTCATTTGGGCTAAAATATACTAGTGACATGCTTACATTTGGAACCTAAGTCTGTCTGACAAAGTAGTCATTTGGTTGCATCTTTTGATCAAAACATAATTCAAGGCTGCCAACCTCCTCAAGGTAGACTCCATTTAGCAGGTACCTACACTGAATATATGTAATTACTTATTGTCCCGTGGACTAAACTTTGTGAAATATGTGAAAGTGCCCTGAAGGGGTTAAATAAATGGAGCGTATGCTTTTGTGTGATTTAGTGCAATTAAAAGCTGGCTAAAGTCAGTATCGGAGTTCCCTTATAATAAAGGGGAACTGTGGGTGTACAACATACCCTAATGTGAAATATTAAAATGTACAGCTTTCTGTCAGCCATAGACACTCATTTGCTCTTTAGTGGAGGGTGATGTGTAGACTGACAATGAGGTGTATTATACTGTCATGCTAATTGGAGTATTGGTAGGGGCTCTATCCCAAAGGAAGGAGCCAAACAACTCCAGGAAGATTAGAGTAGATTAATTAGGGTTTATAAAGTTTGTTTAGTGTTGGACCATACTTGCTCCTTTTTTGTTTTTTGTGTGTGTGGTAAAATGGACAAATGTATCTGGAATCGGAGGATCCCCTGGAGGGACAAGCGAACACTTTCCTCCCTTTCATCAGAGCAGCATGACGGAGAGATGAAACTTTTCCGGAGGAGTCCTTTCTGACTTTCTAGGTCACATGGGAGACAGTCAAGTACCAGGCTTGTTTTGCTCGAACGTGTAGGAGCTTGTGCACTGACACTTGGTTCCCACGTTGGCTTCTGGGAAATGGAAATGCTAGACTGCATGCAAAGCATTTGATCAGAGACATCTCAAAACCATTGTATATCACCAACTGAGAAGATGTTTTATTTAGTTCCAAATAAAGGTTTCCCAGCCCGTGCATAAGGCAAAATGTCATTTTAAATGCAGACGTGAATGCTCCTCTGGGGTTTATTTATTTTTTTAAAATTACATTTATCGTTATTCTTCATGAATATGAAAAAAAATAAAATGACGTTTGTTTATATTATATTTGCACAGTGCTACCATTCTGCAGCAGAACATTTGCTACTGATTAGGAATGAAAGGCACTTTGTCAGGTTGTTAGGGGTATTGGTTCTGTGCCAGAGTCCGAAGGCTCTAATAAAAAGGAAAAGATTGGACAGCAACTGGTCAAAAGGATTGATTAGGCGCGTGGTCCTATCTTAACACCATGTGGCAGTAATGATCTGTAAACAATTACACAAGATGAGTTTGATTATACCAATAAATATTCCCATCTGCCAGTGCTATTTTCCGGTTCAGAAGGTTTTTTTTTTTTTTTTTCCCCCTACGGCTTTAAGTTTCGGCAATATAAGGAGATGGGTATATATCTATATCTCGAAAGATTAGGAGCACTGGAGGGAAGTTTAATGTAATTTATGCCAATAAAAAAGGATGTAATAGTCACATTGGTTATAAAAATAAATAAAGAATGTCCCCTTAATGGAGAAACACGTTGGGGATTGCATGCTGAAACCCTGCCGTGCACCAGGACACACTATGGATCACCGATAATCGCTAGCATGACAGGTGATGGCGACAAATTTCCTACTGTACGGACCTCATCAGGGAGTCTGTCCTATCCCAGTGTGTGTGAACACACATGAACACCAACCCTATCAAAGGATAAATACTTACAAAACTGTCCTCAAAAACACCTTATTTCAGAAAAGAGGTTCTGTTGATCGATTCATTGAAGCCCAATGGAAATCTAGTTTGTTGAAGCCCAAGATCTTCAATGTATGGGGATCGAACAAGTATCAACTGACCAGATTAGGGGACAGATCTTCTCTTAATAAAGGGAACAGGTTTGGATTTTTAAATTACAAACTTGATTTCCGCTGGTATATTTTTGAAAGGGAGAGGAAGGGTGCATCAGTTTCTAAAACATTTAAAAAAAATAAATCATATGTAAACCAACCTCCTCCATGTGCCATAGAAAGATCCCAAAATAGTGCACATTGCATCACATTTTAGATGTTTGACCAGGGATCTGGTAGAAGGGACCTGACGAAGCATTTGCATGCAAATCGACTTATGTCTTTTGTGCCAGATCTGCCGTTGCCCTTTACAGCAGTAACCGAATAGGTGACATAATAGGAATAAGCTCTTCATACAGCCGTAAACATCAGGAAAATGAGTCCCTTCCCCGAAGAGTTTACCATCGAAGTGGGAAGTAGGGCAAGGATTCATATGAAATGTAAAGTATCAGTCAAGGGAGCTACCCAAATGCTTCATTAAAGAGGTGTGTTTTAAGATGGACTTTAAAGGTGCAGTTAGAGGGGCACTTGTTGGATAATGGGGGGAAGGGCCTTCCAGAGGTGTTGGATAGTATTTGGTGGGAGATGGCTTTAGATCCAAAAGGGGTTGACCGGAGACCACCTTGGGCAGAACGAAAGAGGCAAGCAGGTGTATAGCGAGAAATTAGGGCTGAGATGCAAGGAAGGATAGAGGAGTGTATTGCCTTGAAAGAAGATAATTATGTAAAAATATGGGATTTATTAAGAAGCCAGGAGAGAAAAAGGTGGCACTTTTTTTTTTTTTAAATGCACAAACAGGATTAGGGGGGGGGGGGTGTCTTGGTTTATCTATGAGATTTATTTGTAAGTTAACAAATGGCTGTGCTTTCCTCTCATAGGAAATGATGGTTCTGTTGCTGAATCACTTGGTGTAAATTAGTCTATTTTGAAAAGCATTACAGGACTTCCCCCCCATAATCTTTATCTGCTCCTTTCGGTTATTTATACCTATTCAGATTTGGGTCATCTAAGATACAGTGGTTGGTTAGAAGTCCAATTAGACGTGATGGCTTATTGCTGGTCAAAATGGATGTTCAATGCCTCCATAATGAGTTTATTGTTTTGCTTTACGTTCTGACAAAAGCTTTTCTTGGGGCTTTTCTCCATTGGGATACCAACAGCAACACATGTTGTTGAGAGGATATGAGGCATCTTGGTTTAGAATACTGGATGGATATATCCGAGGACATATGGAACACACAACCTCATATGGTCACACTTGACCTTGACGGCAATCATTGGATATTTTGCTTAGAACCCTTGTTATGCCACTTCCTTAGTAGCAATTTAATATATTTGCCTCTTTCCCTTCACGGGACTGCGCTGTAGGTGTGAACTGTTTACATTCTACCACAAGGATGTGGTCTATTAAGTATCCCAACATATATCTTTTATTGTTATCTCTGCAGGGCAGGTATTTAGTTTCCTATTGTCTGATATTTACTTATTGTATTATAATTCCTTGTAATGTATTGTCTCCTTAATAATAATAATTGCTCTTGTATAGCGCTGCTAGTTTTACGTAGTTCTTTACAGAGACATTTTGCAGACACCGTCCCCTATAGAAGGATTGCCAGGAAGAAACCACTGCTCTCTAAAAACAACATTGCTGCTATTTGAAGTTCGCCAAAGAGCGAGCACACAGATGATCCACAAGACTTGGGGAACAATGTTACCTGGACAGACGAGTCAAAGGTAGAAGTTTATGGCCTCAATGAGAAACGTTATGTTTGGCGAAAACCAAAACTGCATTCGAACAGAAGAACCTCATCCCTACCGAAAAGCATGGTTTTTGGCTGCTCTGCTGCTTCAGGACCTGGATGGCTTGCCATCATTGACACAACCATGAATTCTGCATTGTATCAGAAGATTCTAGAGAGCGTGTCAGGCCATCCGTCTGCGAGCTGAAGCGAAATTGAGTCATGCAGCAAGACAATGATCCTAAACATACAAGCAGATCTACAAAAGAATGGCTGTAGAAGAAGAAATTCTGCGTTTTTAGAATGGCCTAGTCAAAGCCCCGACCTAAACCCCACAGAAAGGTGGCAGGACCTGAAGCGAGCTGTCCATGCAAGGAAGCCCTCAAATGTCAGAGTTGAAGCAGTTCTGTAAGGAGGAATGGGCCAAAATTCCTCAAACGATGAGACCAACCAGCAGTTACAGGAAACGCTTAGTTGAAGTCATTGCTGCTCAAGGGGGTGCCACCAGGTACTGAAACTAAAGGTTCACATACTTTTTCACACATGGATATTTAATTTTTAATCATTTTTGGATAAATGTTGAAAAAAGATCATGTTTGTCATTTGATCAGGTTACCTTTATCTATTATTAGGACTTAGATTAAGATCTAAAAACATTTGAGCTTTTAAATGTGACAGTCATGAGTGTCTCACAAACCTTTTCGCGCATACATACCTATTTAAATGTTGCTGAACCAAAAAAATGTGTATGAATGTATGTCTGTGTCCTGTGTCTGTCTGTTCCTAGCAAAGGTATTATTTAATGCACATTTTTATGCTAGAGTGCTTTATGAAGACACTTCTGTGGTGTGTGTGTATAACCACATGAGCTGCAGAGGTGTGTTGATGGCTATTAATGTCAACGTCATATTAAGGGGAACTATTGGTTGTTTTCTTTAGACCACAGCAAGGCCTTTTAAAGTCCTCCGAGCTTTGCCCAGGGGAGTTTGGGATGTTTTGCAGAGAATCCTGTCCTACAAGCCATCTGAAGAAATCCACGTGATTGATTAGTGAAATATCTTGCATTGTTTGCCTGTATAATTTAGGCTTTCAGTATTTGCACCTATAGTAAGTGATGGTGTGGTGTGAGCTTTGTGATACTTCTCTTGTGTTTTTTGTGATCACACATCCCAGGCCCTGCTTGGTGAGCTCCTACTGCAACAGTTATGCCCAGGTGGGACAGCTTGCCAAAGGGCATATACAGTTATAATTCTTCAAACTGGCAGTGTATTTTGTTTTTTTAAACCGTTGGCTCTCAGGGCAGAAGCGTGGGTGCAGCTGCCAGTACTTTGTTGCATTGTCATGGAGGCAGCTGGAGCCAAAAGTCTCAAACCCGCCACAGGAATTTTATTTGGAATTTAGTACTAGAACAGGAGTCTCTGGGATTTCTCTAGGCAGCTCTGCAGTCTCTCACTCATTCGGTGACACCTTTTCCTTCAGTGCCATCTCATTGCTCTGCACCCTAAAGTTTGAAGGAGCAATCCAAACCGTTTTTTTTTTTTTTTTTAATACAGGGTTGAAGAAGCGCTCCCTGCTTCGGAGATACTTACCTCTGGAGGGGGTGCTGGTATCTCTGCAGTTGTCAGCTTCCTCCTCACATGGGCTAATAGGAAGCCGCACTGGATGATGTCATGGTTTTGAAAAGCAGCCATATAGAGAACCCTGGAGTAGGTACCGGCACCCCCTACGAAGGGAAGTACCCCTGGAAGCTGGTTCAGCTCCGGAGACCCCCTGCTTCAATCCTGTATTTAAAGAAAAGAAAAACGGCTTGGATTGCACTTTAAAAGTACAACCCCTGTGTCTCTGCTGATGAGGCTCTTTTTAGGCTGTCGAGTGATTCTTCTCTCTTTTTATGAAGTATCCCTTGACTTGAAACTTTGACTACTCCACAAACTCGGCGATGCTGACCTCCAGAGGAATAGCTTGGGGACCCCTCCCTTACATGAATTAACCATCTCAGCAAAGGGCTAAAGAACTACAATCTGGCCAGAATGATGTTGCTAAACTGTTTCACCTTATATTACTCTCCCCACACCATGTACAAGAGCTTGTGATTAGTAGCTTGGCCAGTTTACAGATTGTTATAGTAACAAAATAACAGAAGAATACATGGTAAACACCACCTTACAGCCAGGACTGCTGAGCCAGATCCATCAACAATTCACAGTAGACACAACTGACACAGCAGATATTTATTTTTGCCAATAAAGTTGATGCTTGGTGGACATTCTGCAACATGAGGATTTTTCAAAACGGTTTAAATTAGACTGTAAGCTCCTCGGGGCAGGGACTCCTCATCCTTAGTGTTACTTTTATGTCTAAAGCACTTATTCCCATGCTCTGTTATTTATTTGATTACCACATGTATTACTACTGTGAAGCGCTATGTACATTAATGGCGCTATATAAATAAAGACTATCACTATAGTATTACATCACCGTTCATCGCCCTGTTTTTATTCTTTAAACTAGTGCTTAAAACTAATTTTCATTGGAAGCAAAACGTACTTCCTACGGAGGAAATGGTAATGTCCTGTTCTGTAGATCAAACATTTGTGACAATCAAATTCATGTAGTTGGTATGTGCATTCATACATGTTTGTATTGGTCTCTTCCTCCCTCATGACTGAAGCCTTTATCATATCTGTGCCTCCTCTCTCTGGGGGGTGCTCATTAAGGAGCTTATGCAAATGTTTAAAGCACAGTGTCCCTCTCGGGGCAGGTTTGTGCTGTAACCTGCCTTGGAAGCACACGTGAAGGCTTTGTCGAGTGTTTGGGAAGCCGTGATTTTGTCAGATCAATAAAATAGATGCGTATGGGAGAATAGAGTAGAAAGGGGCTCTGTTTCTGCTTAAACCACTTCATCAGGGGTCTAAAGGTAGGGGTCTGACTGGTGACACACAGCCTGTGCTTAGTATAACGGGCCCAATATGCAGGGATGCTGGTGAACTGAATGTATAACATAAAGCTCAGTGTGGAAACAAGTAAGTTTAAGTAACTGAACAAAACTCCTCATGTTCATGGAATGTGGGGCAGGATCATATGTCCAGTGAGTTTGTTACTGTGTAACCGACTATCCCAACCGGGTTTGCTGCCTTTATTGCTACTTCATTATAAGTACGGATTCCGCTTCTCAGTGTTTTATTTTTCAATCGCTGTTTGACTTTTTAATAAACACTATTTTCTGTTTTCATTTTTGTGTGTGCGTTTAGATGGGATACTACTTGTATTGCGTTTGCTGCCTGTGGCTGCTACAAGACGTGGAACTTAATGGGCAATGATGCTTCATTTTCCGTTTTTGATCTGTTTTAACCGGGAGTGCAAGATGATCTGTTAGGGAGTTTAGTTTTAGGTTAACCGAAAAATCACTAATTGTAAGGGTCTTCTGCCCTCTGGATCATCTACAAAATCTACAAACGAAACCTCAAAAAACCTTCAGATTTCTCTCCTCACAGTTATTCTTTTAACCAGAACATACAGCCCTGTGATGTGGACATGCTGTAGGCCTGAGATTCTATCTCCTGCAGTATTCCAGGGTGCAAGCAAAACTTAATTCTCACCTGACAACATATTGTAGGATTACAGCAACAGGAATCTCAGCCATGTGTGACCTTCCTACCAATTTTGTTTTATGCAATTGTACTGCGGGATATGTATATATGAAAAGGATATAGCTTTTAGAAGTGGTATCAATTTTCTGTATTTTGCCTAGCTCAATAGAGCAAAACTTTACCTCATCCACATTGGGCGATTTATGCTTAACTGTTGGAGGTCAGTTCCTTTTAAGCCACTGGAGTCTGTTGCATTCACTGAGCTCACTGTTGAGGGATTTCAACAATTTCCCATTTCTGCATACTGTCCTTGGGCAGCTGGCCATACTCCCCACCAACCCTGGCAGTATTTAACATGACTATCAGAAGAGGTCAAGGATTGACTTAGCTAAGACAGGGATAGCCTTTGTTGCACATTAATTTGAACCCTTTCAGAATTTAAGTGGTTAAATCCATATAAGGGAGAACGAGTAAAGGCACTGACTGGCACTGAGTTTGAAGCAGGAGAACCTGGTTCAATTCCTGGTGTCGACTCCTTGTGGCCTTGGGCAAGTCCCTTTACCTCAGGCACCAGAAAACATAGATTGTAAGCTCTACGGGCAGGGACTGTCTGTAAAGCCCATGTAAAACTAGCAGCGCTATACAAGAACAAACTATTATAACACGAGGCATATTTTGCAGTGCTTTGTATATGTTTGTTTTTTTGCCACATACAGAGGATGTGCCACATACAGAGGATTTCTGTTTGCGGGTAATATCATAAGCTGCTTTTCACCAATATACTGCAACAAGGTTTAGTCTATAGTTTATAATAAAAGCAGGCTGGTAATGTGCAGAAGCAATTTATTTAGCCCTTGAAATAAACTACCCTGCACTGTAATGATGGGGCAGTGGTATTCACAAGCAAATTGACAAGTCTTCGTTCAGATTTTAGACGTTTTAAAAGCTCTTCAACACCCTAATGCTAGAATGTAATGATCTATGGGGAATGTGGTGTCCAGAAGTGAAACGCCTGCTATGAGCAGAAAGAATCACGCCATTGCTTTTTTCACTGGGTGCTGGAATTTATAGTATTCGGCTGCGTCCATAGACACTTCGCCCATGCGGAGGCGCGCGGAGGCTGATTCCCTGGCCATGGTACGCGCGCCTTCCGTGGACGTGTTTAGGGGCGTGCCAGTGACGTCACAGAGCTGGTTTACCCTCATTGGGCGAACCGCTCACGTGACCGGCCCGTCGCGCGAAGAAATCAGTTTTAACTGATTTCTTGCGCACTCAACCGCACGCCGTATAGATGCGATCACTGTCTTTAGGCAGTCTGATCACTCAGTGTGCGGACGCTCATACCATGGACGCAGCCTTGGAGCGCACAGCAGCCGGTCCAGAAAAATACACTGATTTGTACTTCCTGTCGGTCCACACCGTCCCTCTTGACAACAGAAAGCGTTGTGTTCCTGTAGTGATTACAAAGGGGATTGAGTATCCCAATATAATTCCAGTCCACGTAAAGTGTTCTGCTATGGAGGGAATATAACAAGAGATTGAACAGACATTCTGCCATTTGTGTTGTGGTGTTTATACAGTAGTCCTGCTTGTTACAACCGCCTGGAGAAGACAAGCAGTTAACTCTCTAGCTGTAGTTTGACTTTCTACTCTGACTAGACAATACTTAATATTCATTATTTCATGTGCCATGTTTATTTTCAAGAGGATCCCATAATCCGCCCTTCTACTTTACAGAGCTCACAGCCTTTGACCTCAGCGGGTCTACCTTAAAGCTAAAGCTGCGACTTATACAGCCGAACGGCAGGGCGCGTGCATCTGTGACATCACAATAGTGCCGTTGCAGAGCGACATGTGCACAAGCGCATTCTACTGCGCGTGCGGCTGCAGGCTGAAATCTGTTTTTTGATTGGACGCCAGCAGTCGCAAACAAACACATTTTGAAAACGCTGCAACTGTCGCCCGCATTGCAGCAGCAAGCGGGGAGATGGTCGCATTTGGTATATGCAGTTTTCACGGAGCTAACAAACTTGTTTTTGCGCCGTGCAGTGTTGCTACGCGTGACACCATGGGCGTTTTTCTGTATAATCGCAACCTAGGGGCCCGCTGGAGACTGCTACACGCGCCCCTGCTGTTCTGGGGGCGCGTGCACAGTTGACAACCGCGATCTGTGATCTGTTACCAGCGATCGGAGGCGCGGGGGGTATGGGTTTAAACGGGCCTGGAGGGCTCGGCCATGAATTTGCTAGGCTGCCATTGGTTCGAGGAGATGCTGAAAAGGAATATGTACATATTCGTGTGTTATTTTTCTTCATCTCTTCGGCTAACGAGGCAGCGTCACTATTTTAAACCCAACCAAAAGGGGGACATAATCTGGATTAACAGTTTACCTGCAGGTACAGCAGTTTGTAAACCGCCTTGACATGAGACTAGGTAAAGATCGTAAAAACACTGCAAAGTTTTGGTTATTGAGGAGGCATTAAACGGTTAACTTTTTTTGTTGTTTTTAATACTCATCTGATTATTTTATTTTTTATTACAATGGTGTCAATTTAAATCATTAACAAATCCACTAGTTCACTCTTTCTGCAGGTTTACAGATCCACCCCCCCCCTCTCCCCTCCCCTGTTCATGCCAGGCTGCCGGCGATCTCCCCTCTTGATTGGTTCACAGCACACCATGTGACCTTTCGCCGCACGGGAACACAATCTTGTCGTATCCCCTGCTGGCTGACGCGCCACAGCGCAAAGTGGGACAACAAGCAAGGAGACACCGGGGCCAGGTAGAAAGGAGGAGAGGGACAGGTGAGAGGCACGCGCCGCCGTCCGCAGCGGGGACCTGGCCTAAGACACTGTGTGCGGAATACAGACATCCATTTTACTGTAAGAATATAACATGAAGCTAGTGGCTACAGTACTTGTTGGCAAACAAACGAATGAGGTGAATGGGGGTAAGAATAGTGTCATCCTGCTCTCTGGATCTGGGAAGATAAAACCTTTTGAGAGCATTGCTGATTATAAACCGTACAATTTTTGCTCCAGCCCACGCTCTCCCCCCCACCCCCATCATCTCACCAGAAGGTCATGTAAAAAAAAAAATAGCATAGTATTCTCTTCTGGCACTTTCATTCAAAATGTTCTGTGACCTTAGCCGCCTCTCTGACGTGTTGGAAACATGAGATGGACAGAGCGCTGAGAGATTCACCTGGAAACCTTTCAAGTTTGGCTGCATTTTCCCCCCGCATGCTTAAAATGAGGGTTTTTGCTTTTTAAGCTTGGACAAAAATGTTGAAATGGGTAACTGGAGATTTATTATAGAGGAATCCGGTTTGTGAACTGTATTTGCCGCAGTATTTCCCATCCGGTTAGCCAGTCTTCCAGGACACGGGTGCCTTCCATTCTCATTGACCTGGGTCGTTTTCTCTGCAGTTCGAATCTCTTATCTGCCCCCCCAATGGATTTATGGGCTATAGAGAACTCCCAAAAACTATAAATAATTACAAATAGCATAAAGTCTGCCGGTTCTGGCTCCAGCCTAAACATTTGCCAAGCGATAAGTAGGAATGCAGTAAATCTACTTCCATTTTTTTTTTTCTCACTAGAAGCAAAACCAAATGTAAGTAAACTTGTAATGAGCATTTTTATGCAAATGCAATTCTTTGTGCTGAAAATATTTATTTTTTGTTTCTTTGTAAGGTACAGTTTTCATTTTGCTGAAGCCTCTGCTGCTTGGTCACAGAGGGGCCGTGATTACATCTCTGCAGTAACTTGCATGCTTCCCCTGCCTGTGAAAGGTGCATGTCACTGCTATTGGCTGGTCTGTGCAGTTCCCGTGGCTATCACAGACACTGCATAGACCCTGTGGGTGCATTGTTCCAGCGAAAGCAGTCAGTCTCTTGTGTTAAGGTAATATGAAGTGAATATGTGGCCACTAGGTTGGCACTGCCAATGTAAAAACTGCACGAGTTCAGTCCATGCTATGAAGAATAGATGGGCAAAGCTCATGCGATAGCACTTCCAGTTCAAAGGTTCTTTACCCTCTGGTGGCTTTTAGATCAGCCCTACACAATTCTTCAGGTTTCTGTTGCATGACTGGCACCAAACCAAGGACAGAACGTTTGCAAAACAGCTTAATGAGAAACAGAAGGATCTGCTGGTCTGCTCCCAGTCACCAGCGACTGACAGGCAGGTCCTGTTTCCTACAAGCAACTCCTGACGCTCTGCTGCTGCCATCTCTCCTGTGTAACTCTGACATACATCAACATCCCTCAAATAATAGGTATAGATCGTATGACTTTAGTCTGGGCCACATAAGAGATCTAAATGGGATACAGTAAAGCTATTTTTAAAATGACACTTTAAGTATCAGTTGGCCATTTAAAAAAAAAAAAGTGGAATAGCAAGCTTTCATTGTCACTAAATAATAGTTTTTTTCTTCTTGATATAGCACTATATAAAACGCACAGCACTGCTGCACACAGACGTTTGAGGGCACACATGCTCATGTATTTTTGCCACCTGAAAATAATTCTCCTCCTGAGGACTTTGACTTTTAATGGTTTATTTAACACCCCATGGATTTGCACATCACATGAAGCCTGCAGCACCACTTTCCACTGAGCTTAAAATAAACGTAACACTCTGACGGTGTCTTTCAGAGAAGGAAGGGGTTTACGTGGATTATCAGGCATTAGCTGTGGGCAATGTTGGAATTGCTCAAGTCGCAAAGACGCACCAGGCATATTCTATTTCAGCATAACCAGCGTTTCGGCCCCATAAGGAAGGACCATGAGAAACATTGTGCTAAACCTATTAGGCACATTATTAAAATCGGATGAGCATAAACCCGCAGTAGTGTCCTTTTTATAACTGCTAAAAAAAAAAAATCTTTACATGCAGCTTCCATTGCGTGTTGCTTGTGTATATTTCTCTTTTGTGTAACTCATCCCTTTCATGGTGGAAGTACTAAAAATATAAGACTATTTGAGCCGCGATACATTTGAAGTATAAACCTTGTCAGGCATGTAAAAGCAGAAATGTTTTATAGGTTACCGATTGATATTTTTTTTTCTGTGACCTTAATATCAAATATACCAGCAGATTGTATACATGCCTCATCCAGAGACAAAAGTATTCTATTTTTCCTTGTTAATCTTCTAATCCTAAAAATATGCAGTGCGGTCTGTGCTAATGTATCGTAGCTCTTGGCACTGAGCTGATGGATGAGATCAGTTGCTGTGTAGTAGTGTTGCATTAGAATATATAAGGTTGGGTGTCCAATCCCTGTCTACGTCTTCAATACTGTGATCTTGGGGACCAGTTTCTCACTTTATTTCCCTTTTTTAGGGGGTGCTAGTATCTTTCTGTTTTGGTCGTAAGCAAGCAGACCAGTATACCGGTGCTGCCAGGATTCCACCACAGAGATGGTTACACATTATAAGCGGCAGCTTTGTTCAGGGTACGCGTAAATCTCCACTAACCGTAACGTGTATTTATAGTTTTAGTTGTTTTGTCCGTTTGCCTCCTGGTCATCTCTGCGGCTGAGGACAGGTTTATGGTGCGGTCACTTAGCATGTTCCCCACACTACTCGTGGCACGAAGGGCTTTTGCCATCAGGAATGCAGGAAAGGAAGAGGGGGGAGTGTGCGCTGCATTAGACCACCTTTCACTTGTCTCTTACATTTTCAAGCTAGGACTGGACTGACTTCAGTCTTTATTAACCTCTTTTGGATGTGAGGACCTACAAAGCTTTGGGGACCGTGGGCTCCAGGAAATGTCTTTAAACGTCAGTATTTTAGTGAGGGGAAATAGTTTGAGGATTTTACAAGTGATCATGTGGTCAGGATTGAGTGTGTGTGTGTGTGTGTGTGTGTGTGTCAGGGAGCAGTCTCGTGGGTGCAGTTATATGCCCTGACTTGCCGAGGACGCTAATTGGTAATAAGTGTTAATAAGCAAGGTGGCCAAACCAGAATCATATGTTTGTTATTGCCTTGGACACCTAAGTTTAGAGCAGGGGTAGCCAACTCCAGTCCTCAAGGTTTACAGGATATCCCTGTCTCGGCACAGGTGGCTTCGACTGAGCCACCTATGCTGAGGCAGGGATATGCTGAAAACCTGACCTGTTGGTAGCCCTTGAGGACTAGAGTTGGCTACCCCTGGTTTAGAGGCCACAAGCTGGTCAGGCTTATTACCTTGGAAATTTGCTTTGATCACCAACAATCTCGCTATCTCACCCAATAAAAGCCACATTTAATGTTTTCCTCGCCCCCCATGATTGCTGCTGCAATCTCCTTGCGCTGTTTGATGAGGTTTGTACGAGGAAAGAGCTAGTAATGTATACATTGTCCCTGGTTACCCTTACATTGGAGACAAACATTGCAGTAACCCTAATATGCTGTTGCATTTTTGGGACTGCTCAACTACACCCTTGTGCCAGACAGGACAGGAAGAGGGGGGGAGGGGCGGGGAGAAATGCCTGTTCTGCTTTCTTATCTTATATAATGTTCTTTTTCTTTTCTTTTTTTGTTTGGCTTTGTGAATTTTATGCTTTGTATGCATACTGCTTGCAATTTACTTGGTTACAATTTAAAGGTGCAGTACAGGAAAAAATAAAGCACTCATAAAATATATTTTATTTCAATCCAATAAACCTCTCGAGCAGGGTTGTGCAAACTGGGGCAGCAGTTGCAGAGGCCATGCACTCTTCCCCAAGGCATTTAAATGAAATGGCTGGGGATCGCGTGACGCCTCTGCAACGTCCTTTGCCTGGTCTTAAGCCTCGTTCAGGGTGCAGGCTTCGGAGGGGGGGCGTGCTGCTGTGCGAGCTGCCGTGGGACACAAAGTATTCAAATTGAATACTGGTTGTCGGGGTATTAGCTGCCTTGTCTCCGAAGCCAGGAGTTGACGCTGGCTACAGTTTCAATAAACGAAAAAATCGTTTTTTGAAGCTGCAGCAGCGTCACTGGGACCTCGGCAGCCAATGAAATCATTCTTGAGAAAGATTTCAAGACTGCAGCCTCGATCCCTAACCTCAGGTCTGTAGCCCCGCCCCCTCCCCGCCTCCTGAAAACGTCTGCTGGGGATGAACACACATCGCCCAGCAGACTGCCTCCCGTCCTCCCTCCCTCCCGCCCTCCCTCCAACTCCTGTCTCTGGCACCCTGAACGAGGCCTTAGACAACGTGGCGTCAAATGATGCTGAAGGTGGGGGGCGTGAGCAGGGGGGGAGCGCAGGCAACGGGGAAAGTTTGCGCTCCCCTGATCAAGAGCATTGGTGGGCAACAGACAACCCTCTGGGCTTCAACTGCACCCCCCAACCGCTGGCTGCCCGCTCTCCCCAGTGCAGAGGGAGTAGAGATGTTGCTGGTGTGGATTGTGACGTCTCCCCACTCCAGCTTCTTAATGACACCGTGCTGATAAATACTATTTTACCGGGGCGCCTCTCCCGTGCTAACCATTAGTTCCGTCGCTAAGAAGAGGAACGGGCCGTTATTCACCAGCGTGCCGACATTAATCAGCTGACCGGAGTAATATATGTGCGTAATGTGCGGGCCCTTTTGAGGGCTCAAGGGTCACACATGTGACCCTTGAAGTATATCATCTTGTCTACCATTGATGCAGAGCCGTATTCATGAATCTCTGGCCTTTTTTTTTGTGTGTGTGTGCAAGAGATGGAAATCCTCTGAATTTACAGTCTGATACCTGCAATATTAAACTAGAGAATACCTGGAGAAGGCATGGAAAGGTTCTTTAATGGTACATACAGCTACATCTTGAGTGTCTGCACAATGAACTTAAAGGAAATGTTTGGCCTAATGAATAGTATGGAGGTTTTCCTGCCTTTTTGTATAATTTAATTTATAATTCTGACTAATCTTGTTAATATTCTGGTGCAGCTGACCCAATGCTGCTGTCTTTGCTTAAACAGTACTTCATCAATTTTATTTTTAAACAGAGTTTTGCTTTTAAAAAGCATTGAAGGATATATCATTGCAGCTTCAGAAATAACCCAAACTGGTGCTCTGTTTCGCCCGGGAACTGGAGAGTTGTGGAAAACTCAATCTGTAATCTCATCAATTAATAACTCCGATCCGTTAAGAGTCACAACCTACACCAGATCCACACTTCTCCAGGGCAAACACATCTGGTGGAACGTGTGACCAAAACATTTCCTAAATTGACACTACAGGTCACAAATGTTATTTATCATTGTTTTTTGCTTATCTAAAGAATGTAAGGTTTGTTATTTTTCTGTTCCCGATACCCAGATAATGGAAATGTTCAGGATCCCCGTGGGACGGCCGCCCATGTTACTAAGATGACTGCTTTTGGGTGTGTGTCTGTTTTACAGCCCCTATTTTCCATGCACATGGCGGCGACTCCCATGATTATGTTGGCTGTAGATCCATGTCACGGGGCAGAGGTTGGCCAGACAGCATTCCGGACAGGACACCCCACATGGAAACTCCTCTGAGTGAGAGGACATGGCATGTGGTTTTGTTAATTTGTTCAGCTATCATCGTTGTCTGCAACAGGCCTTAGATTTTGGTAGATGCTATGCTTTTATCGTAACGGGAAATGTGCGGACAAACTACTTTTTTATCTGTTGTCCGTTTCTGTGTTTTTCTCCCCAACATATTTCCTTGGGCACTAAAGTATGGATTGTTAAACACCATACAGAATGACACACTGTTAAGGTATGAGTATGATCAAATACAGTAGGTAACCCGTAAGCGCCTGGAAACACATACATAGGTAACCCATAAGCTCCTGTAAACACCTACGTAGGTAACCTGTAAGCTCCTGTAAACAGGTTTCCCTACTGTAACCAGCAGGTGAACCTGTTTAAGGGAGGTTTACAGTCTTAAGTGTTTACCAACATTAATTTGTTAAGTACCATTGATTAACTTGAGAACTGTCCGATTATAGGAACCAAATGTTGGTTGTTGTATATTAAATCTTTTGCGTGCGCTACCATTTCATCCATTCTTTCTATAACACATGGTTTAGCTCCCAACTTTAATATGGGTCATTGTTTCAATTACATAGACTTTCTGCTAACCCTTTGTCTACTGACTTGTGCACTAGCAGTTACGCTCATGCCAATGTTTAGGGATACCGGCATAAAGTGCTCATGTTCTACTCGGCACATGGAGTACAAGCAGCGCAACCATTGAAGTGCCCCTGGCATGACTGCACACATGTGAAAGGGAAATCCTGCCTGGTGTCCCCAGAACTCCTTTCCCAGCTCTGTGTCCTGATGCGGACGACGGCCCTGCTGCATTGTTTTTATCACCAGAATGATTTGTGGACACCAGCACGGAATAAATCCATGTCTTCCCCCCTCCTTCCCCCTTAGGCTAGGTCTCCTGTCTCACAAGAATAGGGTTGGTTTGATGAAGGAAAGTTGTTATATGTAATTTCCACTTTTTGAATTCTGGTTTGTAGGAATCTTGGTGCTGGAGTTCTTATGTACTTAACTCTTTCACTGCCAGGAGGGCCTGCAGTGCATTCCTCTGACAGAAAACCTTTAGGATAAAATCCAGGGGATAAACAAATCCATTTCACACCATCCAGACAAATCCTATAGAAATAAGCAGGTACGTAGAGAAGTGAATGAATAAATAAAGAATAATTTCTGTCCCAGCGGGTAGGAGACGGACTATATTGACGCATGGGTTTGAGAGACGGCTTTTACCCAAATTATAGCAGCACTCCCGCTCCGGTCACTTTATTTTTCTTAAAACATGAGATTTTTATTTTGTAAAAGTATTGGGAGTACAGAAAATAAAGAGGGGTGAAAGGGTACAGATAAGGGGCGGTGACGTACTTATAGTACAAGTTTCACAATTAGGATTGTCATCCACAGTAATTACTTGTCATCGTGTCATTGACACCTATTATTCATATCTCCTAGTTACTAAAATGTACATAGTTTTTTGCGTCCATACCGTTTACGCTCATCACACTCCGCCACGGATCCCAAACTGCCACAACACTCTCGAATGAGTCATTAATAAAGGCCGTCATTCTGTCACAGCCTGGGACCTGCCATGCTTTGTCAGTTACCCTCTGAAGACTAGGGGCGTTTTTTCCCCTCAGGAAGCCACTATCCTGCACCTGGCGCCGGAGGCGATCTGGAGAGCGTTTGCGCTCACTATTGCGTGTATCGGTGATTGGGCTATTTAGTAACGCCACCCATGACTCTGGGGTCCAAGATTCCCAGAATATTGTTTATTAGTTTAACAATTTCCTTCCAGAACTTTGAAATTAGTGTGCAAGACCACCAGGTGTGCAAGAAGGTGTCAACCTTTTTTTTTTTTTTAAAAGGTTGTTTTACATTTCTTTAAGGAAGCAAATTACACGGAGCGGTTTTTAAAATACTTTTCTAGTGAACTAATTGGTACTGCCCTATTACCTAGGAGACATGTGCAGAGGAGATTAACCTAACAATGGTAGTTATCTGACACAATTGACGCCTCTGCTGGGGCAATCTATTGCTATGCGCAGTAGGGGGGTGTTAATGCATCTTGTGATCCACGGGCCGCGCGGGCAGCATTGAAATGTTGTCTGCATTGTCTCCCTTTCAATAAGTAGTATTCTGTTTGCATGTGCTTTTCTTCCCATGCGTTGCTGCGGGGACTGGCAATTTCTCTTATTACAGGCTCACTGGGTCTTTTGTTGGGCTCTTCGGGCAATCTTGCAGAAGTTACGTCTTGGCCGCTTCCGAATTCTTGCACGATGAGGACACTGCAGCCCCCAGAGCCCCTCAGCCATGGGCACTATCTCTCCAGTTTCACAAAGCGCTTTCCAGCCTGCAGTGACCTCTCGTTAGCTCTGCTGTATAACCTTGAAGTGCAGGAATCCATGCAGCTCTCGGCTCTATTGTGCAAGAGCAGGGGTCTCCAACTCAGTCCGCCAGCTTTTATGGATATCCCTGCTTCAGCACTGATGGAGCCGCCTGTGCTGAAGCAGGGATACCCATAAAACCTGGCCTGCTGGTGGCCCTTGAGGACTGTGTTTGAGACCCCTGGTGCAGAGGATGAAATCTCACATGAATGACCAGAAATGGTGAAAGGAATTTTCAGCCCCTTGTTGCTGACTCCTTACTGCAGTATAAGGCCGCGCTTATAGTGCCGGCAACGCAACGTCGTCCGAAAACAAATGCATTGTCGCTGCCCCATGCGCTTATAGTAAGCGCGACGGCGACAAAGCGACGCAATTTTTGGAAGTCGTAATTATTTGATTTTTAAGGGGCTGTCGCCTCATCTGACAGTTCTGAACCAATCAGGAGCCTGGTCGCCCGATATGCCGCCGCAAAGCGAAATACAACTTTCGCTTGCGTCGCCGGCACTATAGGCGCGACCTAATGCATAGCAATGTATTTGTGCAGGCAGCAAAGGGAATCTGTTCAGTGCCTTCATGCTCAACTTGCAATATGTGGCAGTGCTATGTTTCTCTGTAGTGAAGAGGTTAAATGTTGAGGCATGCAGGGTCATTGACTTTCGTTTCAACATGGACTTGTTGATCAGGGCTTTAGTAATGTCAGTGTCCTGTTTAAAGCTTCAAACGCACCTATTGTTACTTGTTGGTATTAGTCTTGCTCTAAAAATTCTCCAGGACATTTATATAATTCAACCAAAAGTTGAATGCTGTTCATCTTGTTGACATCCCTCCTTATTTATTTGCACTCTGGCGTCACGTTGCCGGTGGCCATTTTTTACACCCCCAAAGTTGAAAAGGGCACTCTGGTCACAGATTATCATAAACTCGCCAAACTCTGTATCATAGTAGGACAGTTAAATGATGAATAAGCCTATGAAAGAACCTGGATTGTGTAGTGAGTGACATATATCAGGTTTCAGTAATCTCACCATGAGTAATACTTCTATCCTCCCCTATCTGCAGCTCTGCCCAATCTCTATCACTTCATCACAGGATGACATGCCATAATCTCATGAACTCATTCATATAATTGTGCAAAGTGATGTAACTTTGAACTGAAGGGATATGCCCCAATGTTACCACATTCGTTTGTGTTTTTTTTAACTATGGGTTTTGGTATCCCTGGCACCACAGAGTCTTGCAATGTTGAACCGTGTACATATATTTGAATGCATGTTTTTGAAGCCAGAATACGGTTGTAGTAGATGCCCGTTTGGTAGCTGCTTCTTGTGCGGAGTCGTATGGAGTCCTATTTAGTGTACAATCTATTATATTGATTAAGATTGTACTGTAACATGCAATCAAAACTGATTTAAAATCGTTTTCCCGTAGGCGTTCCTCAACTTATTTGAACTTTTAAGTAGGAAAACATCATTCTGAAAGTCCCTACTACCTGCAATATAACATGGCGCATCCAATCTCCTGAAGCTTTTAATTCCAGCCTGGTGGAGTGTCTGCCCTCACTTGGGAGAGAGTCAATGAGTATTGTGAATGAGTGGATATGTCTCCCTGATACAGTGGGAAATCATTTCCCTGCCCTATTGATGTACTAGTAGGTATGTCATAGTAAAAATTCCTGTTCGTTGGGGGATGGTCGGACTTACAACTCCATCAGAGCCGTCCAGACGATTTGAAACCAAAGTAGAGTGTCCACCGCTTTCACATCTGTCGTTGGTTGGCAGTTGCAGACCAGTGTTCACCACTGAAGCGTACATATGGCTACATATACCGGACGTTGGGTGGCGACCGGGCACCTCTAGCAGGGAAAAGGTTGGGAATTATGATTTTTGTCCCTAGTAATTTAGGGTGATTGTACTCCAATCCTCCTTTGATGTGTTGATTATGGGCTGGATTGCACCATTAAAGGACCAATAAAGACATTGTAACAAATTGCTCAAACCAGTTTCTCTGCCAGAGGCCTTCCACGTGTTCCTTGACAGTGTACTGCAGGCCCGCTGGTAATTAAAGGGATATCCAGCGAGCAGCTGAGGGTTCAGACTGACAGAATTTCCACATGGCCTTTGTGTTTATGAATATTTGCAGTAATATGGCTTTGTGGCTGATGTAAGAGAGTGGGTATTTGAATGGAGTTGAACCTGTCTTGCTGAAGGACCGAAATCCTCAGAGCTTAACAAGGAGTTGTGAAGAAGGTAGAATGGTGTGTATGCCTGACGCGTTCCTGGTAGATTTGTAAGTCTCTAATCTTTCATTCTTCTTTCACAAAACAATGGAGGATTTCAGTTCTTTTCAGAATCCTCTGCACAAATATCTGATAATCACCTACTTTGTCTAATTGTTGAGGTTTTAACACTGATTCATAGTTTCACTCTGTAATTGCTCCCGCATGCCTGTTCTTACTTGAACACATCTGGGATCTTTCAAGGTTACTGGATTGAATTTTCCTTGCAATAAAACTGTGCAGAATCAATGTTTTTCAATGTGTTTCAGAACTAGCAATGTTTTCATCCTCTTTCCAGCGTGCTCCGTTTAATGCTTTTCTTCTGCCGGGTCATTTTCTCTCTAACCTGGAACTTTCTGTGTTCCCGTCCCTGTGTGGCTTGCGGGTGCCGTTCCGTAAACAGCCGATTTCCTGCCTCTGAGCAGTGAAACGGGCCACAATTAAGTGCTGGTGTTTCCATTGCCTTCTATTATCCAGGAATGTGCTACCATTCTGCCCGGAAGAGCAAAGTGCGTTAATTCCTCTGTTCTGCCCTATCCTATATATATTGCTGTCAGCTAATCATGGTAAACGTTTGAATGCTGTTTATGTAAGTGCATTTTAGAATTAATAAGCACATTACTGCTATACACCTAGCCCTTTGTGTAACAGAAAATGTTGGGCTTCAATTGGTTACAAAATGCGTTTCGTTCCTTGCCTCTGTTGTTTTACAGCAGGGCCCCGGGTATACGGCGGGTTCCATTCCAGAGGCCCGCCATATAGTGAAAATCGCCGGAAAGTGGATCCGGCGATTTTCAGTGCTGCGCATGCGCAAACCGGCATTTTCGCTGTTCTGCGCATGTGCGAGACCTGCGGTCTGCGCACCGGGCGCACCTGCCCATTCTGCGCATGCGCGATTTCAAATTCAACATGGCGGCCCCCTTCTCGGTGCCGCCGTATCAGCGGAGCGCCCGAGAAGCGGGGCCCTGCTGTATATCCACAAACCCCACACACAGGGAAACTTTTTTTATTAAAGTGGCATTTCCTCTTGTCCATTTTTTTTCCTTTTTTTTTTAATAAATCTAGCAGTGCCTTACATTTACGGCAATGACATTATCTAAGCTGCAGATTGATCCGTTCTCCCGCGACCGATTGGCGAAGATCCTGCTTTGCATGGCACACAACAGGGCCGCCTATTTCAAGAGCAAGGGGCTGTGGCTTTTGAAACACTTGCTACAACAACCCAAAAGCTTAATACATTAAACCTCATTACAAAGGGCATTAGGAATGTGGCGGGGAGAATGCAGCAAGTATGATCTAATATTACACAACCCATTTATTAAAGAAACACATAGGATTTTGATTCTTGTAACCGGCAGAGCTGGAGAGTTTGATTTTCCTGCTACAAGGGGCTATTGGGGCTGGGACCACCCGATTTTCTAAAACCCATACCTGAGGCAGTTTGATGACCCATGGGGGGGAGACGAGGGCAATTTCAAAACTTTGTACTATTCAGCAGTCAAACCCCTGATGGTTTATGCCATTTATATTAGCCTGGTTAGTATGTCGGACGATGTCCCATCATTCTTTGCCTGATAAGACTAGTAGTATATTCCACGTGTGCTATTACTGGCTTTATGTAACCATTGGCCTTATGGATTTCAGATTTGTATTTCCTCTGTAGATTTGAAATAATAAAAATGAAAAATATCTCTCTTATGTTGTTCACATTCCCCTTTCCTTCTCACCAGTTGTACGCTCTGAGACCTGGGACGCAGACAAGCAGAAGTGACTGGTTTTCCACTCTTTGAATACCACAGACCACACTGCAGCTGTTGACTGGACTGAGTGTAATAGCCGTCAGTGTATGTAATCTCTCCTGCCCAGTAGGGCAGGCGTTATTGAGGCTGTCTGTATGATGGATGTCGGTCTCTGCTGTGCGTGTAGCGGTTTCATTTAGTGGATCTGCTATGAAACCTGAAAGATTCAGCTCTTGTAAATACTTGGCCCTTCCTCCCACTTGTGACAAAAGTGGACTCACACTTTTTTTTAATTTAAATTTTTAGACCATTCTATAACATTATTTTTAAGACCCCCCTTTGGCAACTAGAACTAAGGTTGCTCATATTTACAGCATTTTATCCTCTTATTGTGATCCGATACAACAATTGTTGAGCATTCTGCTGCTAGCTCTTGTATATAAACATTCTCTGTACCCCCCCACAGCGTGTGCTGGATGTAAGTACTTACTGATGTATTTGAGTCCCTCACTGTTGGTGTATTAACAGGAACTGAATTTGTTGGTCGTTCTTCACAAACTATATATATCTATATATCCCATTTAATGTTAAAGGCACAACGACTGGATGTACCCCTGTAAAAAGAGCATACCTTGCCACGGATTCAGAAGAACAAGAAACCTAGTCTGTAAACACTCAATCACTGAGGATGATTAGTGAAATAATTAAAATCATTTTTATGTCAACAAATGAATATAAAATTATGGGTATTAAAATCAGACACTAGTGTAGTGACTGTGACCGTAGGATAAGTACTATACGAGTGCTCACGATCATACAAAAGTGTACACTTGATGACTGATATATGGATCACATAGGGTTCTATAGAACTAGAGAAGCCCTAGATAGGGGCACAAAGGGGAGGGGTGAGTACACAGAGTCTACAATCTTATCACATTCTGGAGATTGGAGAATCCCCTTTGTGCCCCTATCTAGGGCTTCTCTATATCTAGTATCGTAGCAGCAGTTAAGGTTTGAGGACAGTCAGTGACGATGTTTGGGTTGCCATGACCTAGTTGAAAAATACATGTTTTCATAAGCCCCAAAAGAAAGGTTTTATTTTAGGTGTGATTACATCTTTTAGGGTCTGATAAGTGAGTCTGCTCTTCAGGCTTGTTTGTTGACGCTGCTCTTCAGTCTTGTTTGTTGACGCTGCTGAGGAATGAATTGTTTGTGTAGTACAGATCAGGCGTTAAAGGTCCTGGTTTGCAATTGCCTGTTAGACTTTGTCCTTTACAGTCCAGTCATGGCTTTCAGTCAATAACTGCTCACTTCCTGCTCTCACCTTCATTCATTTATGGTAAAGTGTCATGTCAGCTATGTAACCTAGCGAAACCGTGCTTGATTGCTATATGTACTTATTTTTAACTTCATTTAAGATAAAGGGAGATGTATAGTGTTAATTTAAAGGGTCGGCGGTTTCAGGGTAAGGCACTTAGCGGCAAAGTGGACGTGCGGCGGTAGCTCCTGACAGCGAATGAGTCGCAGCGATGCACTGTCTGCCATGACCAAATGTCTCCAGGGGGCTGTGGTACACTGTAACGCAATCCTTTGAAACGCTTGTGTACTGGGGCAACAAGTGTGTGTCCCACTTCATGCCAAGTTCTGTCCAGTAGTACAGCTGGGTACTGGTCATATCGGATACTTTTCCCAAATAACAGTCTTCACTTGACACGTTGCTTTGCGTTTTGGACAGCGCAGGGGTTAATTTAAGAGCGCTGTACCTATCTGAAATCCTAGCCGATGCCTGGTTACGTGCAGGACTTGTTATAACCCCGGCTATCATACGAATGTTTAAACGTAGATTTCATTTTTTTACCATCTTCCTTTTAGAATCTGCCGTCCGTTCATTTTTATAACCTGATAATTTGAGTTATACGGCTGAAACCACCAGCCTTTTTCTAGCTTGGTACTGTAAATTTGTGGTGTGCAGAGTATGAGTTTTTACAGGGTGTCCTAGCCGGGCCTGAGGTATTTGTAATTATGGTAACAGGAAGATATACGCTGCAGTAAGACATGCTGCTGGTTAAGTGGTTTAAGGGCAAAGCACAGCACTTTTTCACAAACCCCACTGAGTCTGGCGGCATTTGTTTTGGGGTTTTTTTTAAGCCTGAAACCTCTGCCAGTCTGCCGTTAATTCCACACATACCTAATCCCTGTATAAACAAATCGTAACCATGTTTATTTACTGCAAACTCCCCGTGCCCCCCACAACCAAATGGTCCAGCAATAGATTTTACAGCATGTTTCCTATGTCTGTGCATCACTGCCCAAATATTGATAACACTGAAACAAACAGAGCATCAAGCTGTTTCTACCCCCCCCCCCCCCAGTTCCCCGTAGTGCTAATGCTTGGTAGATCAGCAAGGTTTTTGTGTTTGCAAGCATGCAATGTCATCACATTTGTGGGAAAACATGTCAACAGTTTGCTGCCGGGATGTATCCCTGCTGTTTCCCCCTCACACCTGTCTGCAGTTACTGGCTGCTGATCCCTGTGACAGGGAGGGGGTTATAGTAGTGGCTGTTCTTCTTGGAACCCTAGAACCCCTCGCAGAGCCTGCAGTGCATGTGTAGACTTCTCCCTTAATGAGCACGGATATAAAACAGCTGATTTATAGGCACTGCTGGTTACCTCCCGTTTTTCTTACTGGCAGGATGTGTTCTGATGCATGTCCTGTCCCTGTCTTGTCTTTCTCTCTCCCCCCCCCTCTCACACTCCCAGCCTATTCCTAGAAAGCAGGGTAAACAGGGGGGGGGGGGCGATAATTGGGCTTTTAGAAATGGGTATTCAGTGTGTGATCTCAACAATACATGATATTCACATCCTGGAGATTTACACAAATGGTGTATGACCCAAACCCACTCTTTATCAAAGCATATGAGTAGCTCAGTGGCTAATACTAGACACATGATACAGTACATAAACCTTTGCCCCTTGCAGACGCACTTACCAGAACGCCCTCCTACTGTCTCTGTACGTCCTTCCTACTTGCTAATTAGATTGTAAGCTCTTCGGGACAGGGACTCCTTTTCCTAAATGTTACTTTTATGTCTGAAACGTTTCTTTCCATTGTGTTATTTGTATGTTATTTTTATTATGTCACGTATGTTACTGCTTTGAAGCGCTATGTACATTAGTGGCGCTATATAAAAAAAGATATATATTTTTGCGTTTTTGCCCCACCATTTATTTATTTGTAAAATTATTTATTTATTAGACCAGTGTTATCAAATACGGAAGAATTTACAATGCATCTGATCGCACGCGCGCTATTAGCGGGGGTTGGGGTTCTGCAGAATTTCGCAATATAATTATAGGGTTTCTTAACCAAAAAGTTAACTGCTGTATCAGACAATCATTTCCAAAAATTGCCCAAATTGTTACACTTGCTGGAGATATGGATGATATTGTTTCGCTATCTAAACCTAATCAAATAAATATTGCAGTTTAACCCTAACAATAGTATTGTGAATATCGAGCTTGTTTTGTTTGCTTTTCGCAAATGGCTGCCTCAGGCCTCTGTTTAATACGCTGAGAAAACCTCCCCTCCGTCCTACAGAAAAGCTCTGCTCCATTCCAATGAATCGACAAATCTTGGCTTCTTGGATAAGGGCCTTAAACGTGGAAGCCACGGGAGTGTGGTACCACTAGTGTTACTTGGGCTGAAGGAGCGGCTCAGTGAGTAAGGCCCCTGGGTTTGAATCCAGGGAGCCTGGTTCAAATTCCAGTGCTAGCTCCTTGTGACCTTAGCCAAGCCACTTTATCTGCCTGTGCTCCAGGCACCCAAAAGATTGTAAGCTCTACGGGACAGGGACGTGTGCCTGCAAAAATATGTACAGCGATGTGTACACTGTCAGTCCTGTACAAGAAAACGTAAATATATGGGAAGTATTTAAAAATATGAACTGTTTAGTTAAATACATTTGGGGGGGGGGGGGGGGGTAGTTAAGTCTAAAGATAAAGCTGTATTTCTGTTAAACACCAATCCCACAACATCCTACTATTTATTTTCATGAACATATTTTGTTTCCCGGTGCGAGGATCTCCCGCCGCATTATAATAGGCTCTGAAAAGTGACATTTCTCTCTGTCAGGGAACGGGTTAACTTGCCCCGTTATTACTTCTGTAGGGTCTGTACCCATTTTTCTGTGCTGTAGTAGTATAGACTAAAAGAGGTATATGGGATGTCGTGGATGTTTCTTGAGGTGGGAGGTGGAATTACTGGCCGCCCCTGTATCTGGCATAATGCGAGGCTTGTTCGACATACGGAGTGCTTTTAAAAAAGGCGAGGTGTGTGTGATTCCATGTGAATAATTTCATCTCGTAGCTCACTTCCTTTCCTAAAGTAGGCCAGTGGTTGGGGAGCAGACTTGTGGCTGCACAGGAAGCGGAGGGCTGGCTTTCCCAGCAGATCACACCAATCTGGGACGGGAATCTCTTAACTGGGCTGTCGCTTATTGGTGCCTCCCCACCTATCAATGTAGATAGAAGTTGCACTGTATGCTAGGAGATACTGGAGAAAAGCAGGATTGCAGACCTGCCTATGCCTTTGTCGCCGCGGCTGCGCGTGCGCCGCACACAGGGCACGGCCCTCTATGGGGCAGGCCCCAGTCGGCGTGGGCGCTCAAGGCGCGATGCGCGACCGCATTTACCAAAATACAAGATTTTTGTCTTTTGGGGCAGCGGCTGAGCATTGGTCACAGCGGTTCAGCCAATGAGGGCGAAACAGCCACGGGACATCATGGTTGCACCCCCGACCACAACCGTCGCGATCTCCTGCTCTTCACAGGTCGCGGCTCACCCAGGTGCACACGCCGCCAGGCGCTCCGACGTGTGCGTGCACGCAGTGACTGCGGCTGCAGCCTAACACGTGAATGTGCGCACAAGTGATGTTTTCATTTGCTGAATGCTATACAGTGGAGGGTTTGTCACTTTTTTACCCCCCAGTACCTTATTTAAGGTGTGGCTGAAACCTAACCCAGCTTCACATTGCAGAGCCAGTATAACCTGCCTCATACTGATGAGACCCAAAAGGTCAAAACAGCTGCCTCTGAGTAGGTTTACTGCTTATGCACTTTAACCCGGGCTGTGCTGAAAAGCTGTGTAATGCGGCAGGCATAAACGTATAGGGGTCCATGTCGAAATGGATTTGAAGCCAAAGGTGACACTGTGCTCATTTGCGTGTCATTTCCCAGAATCCCTTGCTGCAGTGGAACCACTCTATGATGGCAGATAATGGTGAAAAGCAGGGTTGCAGTCCTGTCTGAGACGTGAATGTGCTCACACGTGATATTTTCGTTTGCGCTACACTAATGTTAAAGCAGTCAGCCACGTGACACTTCTTTGCAGTTCTTAATAGAAAGAGAAGTATCTTTGCAACTCTGGTACTAGAATGTAGAATGTGAAAAATACATTACCAATAAATAACTCAATCAAGGGCTAATCCGTAACTCTTTATTTTTAACATCACTGATGAGCTTCAGATTGTAGTAGCGGAAGTTCCTGGTGAAGTAAACTTTTCACAGAACCTCCAGTTTTACCTCCAGAGTGCCTTCTGTGTCAGCAAATGTTTAATGTAAGGGTGCCCAACTCCAGTTCCCAAGGGCCACCAGCAGGTCTGGTGTTAAGGATATCCCAGGTCAGCACAGGTGGCTCAATCAGTGGCTCAGTCGAAGAGTGCACCACCTGTGCTGAAGCAGGGATATCCTTAAATCCTGGCGATCCCTGAGAACTGGAGCTGGCCACCCCTGTTTTAATGCTTTTGGTTGTATCTGAATGAATTGTGAGGATAATAGTATTTAATTATACAGTGCTGGGACAGCTCAACATAGAGTTTTGGAGCCACAAGTCCCTTCCTTATAGAGCTTGCAATCTAATTTTAGTGCCAGAGCCACAGGGAGATAACCAGCCCAAGTCACAAGGAGCTGACAGCCTTTGGAGTGGGTGAGCCCAGTTAAATGCCCAGTGACATTATCACTGAGTTTCTCCGTGATACCCATTCAACGTATTCATTGGCAGTTTTGTGTCTCTGATTACGCTTTTAAAGTACTTTCTCTTTATACCCAGTATGTTTACATGCACATCTGAACGATGCGATATTGTCACTGTTAGTGTCCCTGTAAACCTCACTGTGACCTGGCTGCCTCTTCCCTCTCTGCACAGTGAATTAACGGTCTGTCTGCTCTTCTCCTACAGGATCGCAAGCTGTCCAAGTCAGAGCGGCAGCGGTTTAAGGAGGAGGCGGGGATGCTGAAGGGGCTACAGCACCCCAACATCGTCCGGTTCTATGATTCCTGGGAGTCCACACTGAAGGGGAAAAAATGCATTGTGCTTGTAACCGAGCTGATGACCTCTGGCACCCTGAAAACGTAAGTTGGGAGAAACACTCCCTCATAAAAGGCGCACGCAAAGTAAAAGAAACACAAGCACACCCAGTAAAAGGTGTGTATACACGCACACGAATACGCATTCGCACGCATACGCATTCGCACGCACAGTAAGACGCACAAACCGTAAAAGACGCCCAAACCGTAAAAGACGCACAAACCGTAAGGCCCATGAGCACACAGACAAGCACACGTAAAAGGCGCGCGCGCGCCGTAAAAGACGCTACAAACTGTAATTGTACCTGCTCTAGAGGTAAACATTAGCATCGGAGTAAGTTATGCATTGGGAATCCAGCTTTATTTCATTCTACAGAGAAGAGATAGTGGGCGCTCAAATAGTAGTGTCCAGCCGCACCTAGCCGGTCCAAGTGATAGAACAAAGTATCAGCAGCTCCACAGCCAAGGGAGCCAGGTATAAAGGGTATATAAAATGACTTTATTCAGAAAAGAACATCACTAAGGTGGTGTACAGAGGTCCATGCATCTTCTTAGTGATCTACTTTTTTAAAATACAGTAATTGTTTATACCTGGCTCCCTCGGCTGTGCGCTGCGGATACTTTTTGTTCTATGATTTCATTCTACAGCCTTTTTCAAGAGTTTGCAAAACAGCAAGGAAAATTAAAATAACAGAAGACCAAGTAAATTTGTCAGGACAGCGTTATTTTTTATCTTTGTAAGTCATCCACATAAAATAGTTTCCAATGCTTCTCAGATTAATGATGCAACGCCAAACCATGGCACTCCTGCCAGCCAATCACAAGACACCGAATCAAGCAATTCTAGCCAATCAGGAAGCAGAACACTACCAACCAATGTCACACTACAACAGAAAAACCTATTTAATAACTTGGTCATGAAGCCACAGTAACTGAGTGTTCAACTCCCCTGTAGATATTGCAATACACACCTAAATTATAGTGTTGTGTGTATTTTGGAAAGTTCTCTACACTGTGTGGTAATCTATGAACTCGTATGTTGGTCCATTAAAAGGTATCCTAAAGTACAACTAATGTACATTTCTCCAGGACCAGTACAGCATTCTACTTCTGAAATACACACGCACACGCACACGCGCGCACATGCGCGCACATATATGCACACGTGAAGATGAAGAAATTGTCCACGGCACTCCAGGGATAGAATTGTACTTTATTTAATGCATCAAAATACAAAACATAGAAATATATGGACGACGTTTCAGGCCCTTTGTCAAGGTCCCACACGTGTGCACACACACGTAGGAATGTGTATGAGGGGTACTTTCAGGATATTTCGATTCTGCCTGAGGGGTGTCTGTCTGGTGCAGCAGGAAGTTTGGGAGGAAATGGGTGGGTTTGGGGCTTTGTGCAGCTGAGGTCTCTGCACAGAGGAAAGGAATGTTTGGAATGTCACAGTAATGGAGCTCATCATCAGACCCTTTATCACTCCCATGCCATGTGAAAACCAGTGCTGCCCTCTACTGCTGGATAGGGTGATGTGCAGGCTGGAACGCACTATGGTTCAGTCAGTGTCTGACACATCTCAATCATGAGGCATGAAAAAGTTGGCGTAAATACTGTGTCCCGGATTAGCTGGTGCAATGCACATGGCGTTCTGATATCCCAGCACTAAAGCATAATATCACGTTCTGTTTGTATACTATACACCCATCCAGCTGAACACAGGCGCAGTAGCCCGGCTTGTTGTCTGACAGCCATATAATACTGTTAGAATTGTGGTTAGTGGTGCCTGTATAATATACAGAGAACCCAGATGCAAAGATTTAAGTTACTAATTAGTATTTCCATGCAAATCTTGTTTATATAGTGTCATTTTTCAATGGCTCCCACTATACTGTTAGTTTGTAGGCTCTACGGGGCAAGATTTCTTATTCCTTACATCTCAGTTTACGGCTCCTATCCCATGTTTGTACAGGTAACATGCTGGTAAATGTTGCCGTGTCCATTATTATGAATTAATTTAGCAAAATGACTGTTCTCCTGCGTCTTCTGGCGTCATTTGCCGGGGACCAGGTAAGGGATCTTGCAGAGGTCTCGCGCTCCCCCGGCATATAATTTAAATGTTTTGGGGAAGAGCGCAGGGTCTCTGTAAGCGCTGCTCAAACCCCCCCCCCCCCCCCCCAGTTTGTGCACCATTGCTCTAGAGCAGGGGCGCTCGACTCCAGTTCTCAAGACCCCTCAAATGGTCAGGTTTTAAGGATATTCCTGCTTCAGCAAAGGCTGCTCAATCAAAATGACTGAGCCACTAATTGAGTTGTGGCGTTTGCAGGGGGTGGCAGCATTTGTCGTCTTCTACCCACAGTACTCAAAATAATCCAGGATATCATTGTGTCTGTTTTTGGGTCAGATATGTTAATGCATCGAAAGCGACCTCAGGTGCCCGAGCGGGATACTGATTACCGTACAGCTCATGTCTCAGTCGAGGAGGAGGAGGAGCTGCCTTTCATGTTTCCCGTTGTTTTTCTTTGTCTTGCTCTTGTTGAAAGGCCCTTTCCTTCCATCTCTTGAGCCTGTTGTCAGTGTCCCTTCAGTGAAGTGCCCACTCTGGTTTCCTTTTGGCCAAAATTAGCATCACTAGCAGCAGCTGTAGTGACACCAAACCCCATTGAATTTGGTGGTTCCATTTTCATTCAACGGCGAGAGATTTGGCTAGGAAGAAGGTTTATCTTGGCGTCTGCCTCACATGGAGTCCATGTCCCACACACCGCTGTTTTATCTGAGAACCTCTCTGAAGCAGCAGTGGGGGTGTTACTGTGAGGCAGAAATATAGCCCGAGTTTGACCCAGTCCGTAATAAAACATCAGTGTAAATCAGATGTTTTTCATCCCATTCTGTTGATGTCCATGGTAGTCTTTGTGCGATAGTGCCTTTATTGGAACAATTGCAGATTGATAAATAACCCCCTAATTGTCAACTTGCGACTCGGGCCATAGGCAGGTTTGGCTTATAAGGACCACACCGTTTTGACACTACAGTCGTAGTACCGGGTTACAAAACGCTGACCGTTGGAGCTCAAACATGAATCTCCCAAGCAATTCAGACTCTTCCAGTCGCTCCTTTTATCACTCAGTGGTGGTGATGGGCCCTGCCTGCCATGCTGCTATTCTATTCTTTAATGTCCAGTCGTCACAGGCTGCAGGGCCGTGTAACGTCTCTTCATGGTGCGAGTCCTGCCTGCTTTGATGTAGCAGGTTTTTTCCAGAAGGATTATCGCGGCCCATTTCATTCCAAGCTGTGTCTTTGAACCAGAGAAGCCACATTAATGGGGATTAATGTGTGGTGGCACACGGCCAGGTGACTTCACCCAGCTTCCATCATGACAAGAGAACCAAGTACCAGTTGTTGCTGTATTTGTGGCACCCACTGTGCTCAATTCATGGCCGAGTAGAATCTAACAGCATCAGCTCTGTAGAATTAACATGCAGACACGTCCCCGTGCATGACGTCATTATACAGTGGGAACATAGAAGATATAAAAAACCGACTTGGACTGTAAGCTCTACAGGCAAGATCCTGAAAAATACTATTTATAGTGCTAGGCTATGTATGAAATCTTTTAATTATTAACCTCTTGAGTGCCTGAAGGACCTGTAGCGCATTTCATTGCAGGCCACTTTGGCACTCAAACGGGTTTAATAAGCTGCTGGCAGCCAGAGCTTCCATTGACCTATAAAACTGTGCATTCAGTCTCTTCATAATCTCAACAGTCCCTGACGTGAACAAAAAAATCCTCTTCTCACTCACCCGCTGCATATTTGCAGAGGGAAGGAGTTGCTGTCCTGTAGAGCTTGCGATTTTGTTGGTGTGGAGAGGCCGGCATTAAGCGTAGGTGTATGAATACTGCGTGACGGAGGAGCAGGACCTGTATTGGAGTTGGACAGACCTCTGTATACAACTCTGACTACAAAGTACTTGCCAACCTTACTTTTGGGGTTTTGCTGTTTCTGTTTCCGTTTCTTGGTCTCCTTCTGATACAGAGAAACTTTAGCTTTCCCTTCTATTTTTTTTTCCAGGTACTTGAAGAGGTTCAAGGTGATGAAGATCAAAGTTCTTCGGAGCTGGTGTCAACAGATCCTGAAAGGGTTGCAGTTTCTCCACACTCGCACCCCTCCCATCATCCACAGGGACCTCAAGTGCGACAACATTTTCATCACCGGCCCTACAGGGTCTGTGAAGATCGGGGACCTGGGCCTGGCCACTTTGAAGCGGGCTTCTTTTGCCAAGAGTGTCATAGGTGAGGTCCATTTCATTTTTCTTTCCATTCCCAGTTAATCCTACATGGTTTGGTAACACATGATGGATAGCTTTGTTCAGAGCACCAGAAGGTACAGATCCCACAGAGCCCTCTATAAAACCTCTTTCTGCAAGACAGCGCTGGTAGAACCGGGCAAGTCCTCTCCCTACATATGTGACCAATGGGGGTTTTTAAATCGTGGCAACGTCTGTTTTGTATTCAGTTGGTCCGACTATAAGGTATCGGAAGCTGCGAATAATCCAGTTGTGGAAGAGCTCTTTATTGCTGATAAACTGTGCAGATTTGTTGCATCTAATAGACGTGCAGAGAATTTGCTGGGACCGTCTGGATACCCTCAAATGTCTGCACTCCAGGACCTCCCATTAGTTGCTGCAAATTACAGCGAAAAACACATTCCCACAGACGTTCTCTGCTAACGGAGTATTTACTCAGCGCTGTCTTTATCCACATATGAAAGTGTTTTATAGGCAATATATTCCAGGGTTTTTTTTGGTAATCAATGCGCTTGGCTAATTCTATTTGTGATGTCACTTAGACCAAAGGTTGGGTCTCTAATGTCCCTCCATTTTTGGCAATTTTGCATTTCCCCTCCTGTTTCCTCAATGGTAGGGTTTGGTAGATCTCATTTTTAATCCCTTTGGTGCTGGAAAATGCATCAATGTCAAATTTTGGGATGCTGCTTTTGCCTGCGGACCCCAGCATGGACATCCACATTCAGGGGGGCGGGGGGTTGGGTTGTAGGCCACTGGGGATGTCGCCATTCTCTTGTTTGGAATTGTGACACCGCCACAGCTGCTGGTCACATGGATTTATTTCTGTACCTCCTCCCGCATTGTATCCCTGGGCCGCCCCAGGATTTGCAAGCTCTGCAGCCCACTGCTGCATTAGTCCCTCATTCTGAATATCACAACCTCACAACCTCTTTGTGTTTGAGTGTCTTTTTGCCTGTAGGGTATGGCTCACCCTTAGTGGCTGCAGTAGGCCATTAGTGTGTACTGCAGTTCATACGGTAAGTATGTGAAGAGAAGGTCTCTGGTGAGTGGCCTGTGCAGAAAGCCGTTTACATTGTGATGCACTGTGATATCTGGATTAATCATTGGCCGTTTCCCATTGCAAGGTCTTGCTACCCTGCCGTTTAACCAGGTGAATGGAGAGCTGTGTACCAGACCAGTCTGATTTTTAACTGGTTCTTCCTTCCAACAGCAGGTGGCGCTCTGTGTCCCAGGTATGTACAGGCAGGAGAGAGGGGTCTTGTTACACTGCCTGAGAAGGTATTAGCTGGTCTAGCTGCTCATGTGCAGGCTGCTCTCTGCATGTCTCTCCATTTACTTGGTGTTTGAAAGTTAGCGTTGCAGTCTAGTGGTGCAATGTATCACCGTGTTTTCTTTATTTACAAACAAAAACTTAAATATCTAACAGAAAATGGATTTTTAAATGACACCTTCCTTTTCTAGATATAGCCTAATCTTTAAAAACAAAATGGTGTCTAGAAAGAGCTGCCTCAATGTTTAAAAGTATTATTCTCTCCTGTAGTAGAACACAGTAGAACTGCTTTATTGCACTTTTTCCTCTGGTGTCCAGTTCCAAATTGACAAAGGATCCTTCATACCCCCTCCATGTCCCTCACTCCGAGGCCTTGCAATGGAAGACATCTACACTTTAATTTTGCAACAGACTAACTAAGAAGCTTTCCTCCTTTTTTTTTCTCCCCCCCCTTTGCCCCCCGCTCTCTCACAGGTCTCCGGTCCCCGCGCCTGCCCGCGGTGAGCACAACCACCAGCCCCTGCTCGCTTTGAGACAATTTAGAGTCTGAACCGTTCTTTTAATTTAAGGTACCCCTGAGTTCATGGCCCCAGAGATGTATGAAGAGAAATACGATGAGTCCGTTGACGTTTATGCCTTTGGGATGTGCATGCTTGAGATGGCCACGTCCGAATACCCTTACTCCGAGTGCCAAAACGCGGCGCAGATCTACCGGCGAGTCACCAGCGTAAGTGTCTTCCCAGCCACTCCTCGTCTCGCGGCGCACTGCAGGCTCTCCAGTTTGAGGCCCTGTTCTGGCACATATCCGTGAAGAAGTAGTCTTTGTCTGAAGTGAGGACGGTAAACATTTTTGCTTCCACATGTAGAGCAGGGGGCGGGCAACACCAGTCCTCAAGGACCACAAACAGGCCAGGTTTTCAGGCTATCCCTGCTTCAGCACAGGTGGCTCAATCGGTGGCTCAGTTGAAGACTGCACCACCTGTTCTGAAGCAGGGATATTCTTAATATGTGGCCCTTGAGTACTGGAGGTGGCTACCCTTTCTGTAGAGCAATCTCACATTACCCCTTGACCACAGAACAGAATACTGGTCTGAAATGAGTTCTTGTATGTATTTTATATGTGCACTTTTGGTCACATCCGAAGTCTGTTATGTAGGTGACAGTTCTTAAAGGATGTTTGCTGCCAATAACCATTGTTCATAAAATGAAAATTTTACTTGGTGCAAAGGTACATATATTTCACAAAAAAATTCAGATAGATGCACACAATAATCAGTGCCCTGCTTATACGTACATATTTATTCATTTCTCCTAGGAACCCCTATTATGTGTGTTACTTGGCCAGCAAAACCATAATTTTGTAATGAGTCGTCGACGGCCTTCTTTTTATAGCCTCAGCAATCAAAAACCCCACAAGTGGAGGCCTGCGACACGCTGGATCACGCTAATGGAGCTTTACATGAAAAATGTATTTTTCACACTGTCGGGAAATGCTGGGTTCCTGATTACCGAAACTGCACTACAGCAGAATATTTGTATTCTCTATATTGTAACTGCTTTAGGAGTAGACTGACCTCAGAGGAACACTACACAGGTGTGTTCATGAACTCCGCTCTTATAGCCCCTATTGTCATGCTTGACATGCAGAGGGCGCCCCCCCCCCCCCCTGTTTCTCCCTTGTGGTTCAGTTCACCCGGTGGAAACACACGTGTCACAAGCTGTAAGCAGGGGATTAGAAGGCTGTGACATGTTTGAGATAGAGAGAACAGCGAGGTCTTCATGCCTGCCATCTTGTGCTAAAGCCAAGATTCTCGGCCACTTTCTGGCACTCACTGCAGAGCGGGAGCGGGTGGGTGATGGTTGGGGCCGTCTCATAGCCCAGCACTACGCATGTGACTCTTGGCAGCTTTCAGAGAAGGTGTCTGTTACTAAGGGACGTTTTTCAGTATGGGAGGAGAAAAGACTTTGTTGATGTTTTGCCTGACTAACTGCTTTTTTCAGCGTCCGTTTATTATTAATTTTATCCCAGGCAGACAGTGTATGCAGTACTTTCCAGTGAAATTAGGAGGACAGGTTAAAAACCCAGGGGTTTACATGATTATTAGCAACACGAGCACCAACCATGTAAACAAGGGGAAAAGAATATCCCTTCCCCAGAGAGCTTACAGTCTAATAGGGTAAGGGAGACCTACAGAAACATTAGGAAACTATGGCCCTGTGTGATACCCAAGTATGGTGGATCTCTCAATGCAAGATACACAGTGCGGGTTACATTATCCTGAGGGAGATGAATGTACTGTCATTCTCGTGCTGTTTGACTGAGCCTTAATTAAAGATGGGAAGAGTGTTTCACCGGTGTTGGTGAGAACAGCATATTACTGTGTAACATTAAGACCCATATTTGCTAAAAGGTGCTCATTCTTGCCACACCAGGAAGCCCCTTTAATTGAACAGGCTTTTAGATGTGCTATGGATTAGCACCATTTAGTAACTTTGGGCCTAAGTGCATTGTCATTGGCACTTCTGAAAAGTCAACACTGGTGGCGTTTTTCAAATGCTCAGATTGTTAAAACAGCAGTGACAGTTCCCAGCGAGATAAACCCGCAGATAACACGGCCCTGTGAGTGTGCTCATCGAACCCAGGGTACTGCATCTGCAATTGTCCAATGTTCCTTCTGTTTGCACAGAGAACCGATAACGGGGCACATGTGGCAGGCTTCCTGCACACTAAGCGTTTCAGGAACCACGCCAGAGACCCCCCAGAGACTACCTCCGGTTATAGCCGAGGGTGGGGGGGGGGGGGGGGGGCATTTCGTGCATTTAAAGCAGCAATCCCCTATACTCGCCATAAACCAGGTTCCCTTTCTTTTTACTCCGGCGTAGTCCCTTTGCTGTTATTTGCCGTTCTGCCCTGTTTTCCGGTTTGGAAGTCTCATTTGCAGGTAGTCTGCTTTCCTCCCAGGAATACTAAATTGGCTGCTGCTATCCCACACATTAAAAGTACAGATTGCTAGGGTAACAGCAGATACCAGAGGAATGATAACGTGCTAAAAAAAAATCTGTAAGGTCTAAAGGGGAAAAAAGAGCAAGAAATGTATCTGTGCAATATAAACCTTGTGGCGTTACGTTATTTTGGGGGTGCACTGCTGCTTTAAATCCCACCTAGCTGGGGTCACCAATAGAAAGCAGTGGCGCCATATTGCTTATTTCTATTCATTATAGTACTGGTCATTTTGGATTCAGAGCGCTGAATGGTAAGAGGGCTTTCCTTTCCTGTGTGATTTGTCAATGCAAATCTTCTATAAGAAGGTTAGAGCTGCAGACTGATGTAAATGGCAGAGAAGATATGCCCGTGGGGGATTTTAATGCATTGCACCAACGCTCCCAAGTGTGTAGTAGCGCAGCAGATAAAAGTGCAGCTCACGTGGCTGTTCCCACCACATGTTCCGTACACTCGCATGACATGGGCTGAATTGGACCCTTTTGGCAATGCACTCGTCATTTAATCTCCGTAATGTTTGTTTCGTTAACACTGTTACTAGGAATATTTTGTGCTGCCTGGACGTTGTGTTATGTTCCCTGGACGTTGTGTTATGTTCCCTGGACGTTGTCGCAAAACAGAACCCTCTGTACTGAGGTTTGGATTTGTCTGAGGTCCTCCACTCCAATCCTCAAGGTGGCTCATCTGTGCTGAAGCAGGCACTTTGACTGAGCCGCCTGTGCTGAAGCAGGGATGACCTGAAGGCCCCGCTTGTCAGTGGAGAGCCCCTGACTTGAGTGGTGGGGGATTCCGTCGCTGCGCACTAACAAACTTTCATAAAATCACCAGTTTCGCCACAGTCGGTGACCCTCAGCGCTGGCGTTGGGAGGAGGAATAGTTTCCGTCGTGTCGATCCTTTTTCTACCTGCACATTTCATTCTCCGTGTCTCCAAGGGGCAAAGAAAGCTGATGATAGTAACATGTGAACCATGTTGCAGCCGAAAAATGTAGGGATTTGATGCCATAATTTTTTTTTTTTTTTTTAAAAGATCAGACCGGCTTAATTATTTATCTTTTAAAATGTTTAATATTGAGCCCTCCCAATAAGTCTGATTTTCAAATCCCTCAGTTTACAGACATGATTAATCCGCGAATGATTTGTTTTGTGTAAAGTAATTGTAATGCTGTCATTAACCAAACAGGTAAATGTGCAGGACGATGGGTATTAAACGAGGGTTTTGTGCACGTTTTAAACCAGATATTATTTTGTCGCTGGAAACCAAACAATTTCTCACTTCAAGGGTACGCTACATGGATAAGCAGCCAAAATCCTACAAGATGTCCCTGAAGTTCTCGGAAGAAGCGCTGTGGGAATGCAAGTGAAGGGCGACACCAACAAGCAATGTCATCCACAATCCTATAGCAATAACTGATTCAAAACAACCAGCATCTCATCTCTTGTCCTTTGGGAACAAAGTTCTGTTTCTTTAATTCAACCAACTTACATGAAAGTGTTACATTTAGGTGCCGGCGACGCGACGTCGGGCTGCGGTCACTGGAAAAATCAAATTGAGATGACTTCCAGCGATCGCGACCAAGCCGGCACTCCGACGGAGGCCATGCATTTGTTTTGACGCGACGTCGCGTCTCCGGCACTATAAGCGCAGGCTTAACTTGTGCCTGCTGCATTTAACTCAGCAACCTGCCCTCCCTCACCCAGAAAGATCTGTGCGCCCCCCCTCCACCCTCCCTCCCAAACTTCAGGGGACTCCTCTGGTACCCGGTAAAAGGGATTTAAATTTGATGTATTTTCCTGAAAAAAAATAAAACCAAAATACAAACATGGCCGCTTGAGTCACCAATAGACAGCGGTGATGTCGGCTGCCGGAGTGAGACCAGACCTCGCGGTTATTTTGTGTCTGGCAGCTCCGTGGAACCCGAGTTCAGGTAAGAACGAGAACATTCTGAGCACAAGGAGGGCTGCTTTAAGAAACGGTAGGGTGCAGGCTAGCAGATAACCGCTGCGGAGTGTAATGGTACTCCAGCCTGGCTAAAAGCCCCGAGGGTGTGCAGTGAAAGGGCAGTGCGTCCTTGTGACTCCTGTCCCACTGTGGGGCCTCAATCCGTGCCCCTGTCTGTATTCACCTGGCATTTCACAAGCTTAGTAGCTTCGTCCACTTGTATTGTCAGGTTCCGGTTACATGTTACACAGTACAGGGGGAGGCTGTGAGAGACTGACCGGTGTTATTATATAGAGGATGTGCTCCCTCTGCTTCTGTATAAAATTCCTCTGCAAATGAGACATTACATATAATGTGCAATCCCTTTATAAAACGGCCGTACTATGTAACTGGCTGCTGTGCAGAAAAGTATTAATGATTTAAAGCAAATATTGGGCTGTTTCTTTAAAAGTTAAGGAAATGAATCAACGGATTTTTTTGTTTACAGTTGGAACTCCCTATTCCTGGGATACATACTGGGGAAGTTACTGTTAATCCTTCCTGTTTTTTTCTAAAGGGGATTCAATGGCCATCCAATAGGAAGCCATGACGGATGATGATGCAGCTTCCTATTGGCCTGAGATTTGGTAGCCATTTTGTTTCCCCTGAGGAGATAAACCCAGTAACTTCACCGGTAAGTATCTCTGGATACGGGTGATCCAGGAGCTAAAAATAGTGACGTTTGTCTCGGGGAGTCTCCTGATTTAAAAAAAAAATATGTGGCAGGAACAGCTTTTATTAAAGGAAGGCGATTGTTAATCAAGTTGTTACCTCATGGAGTAATTGGAAGTAAGGAGAAGGGGCAGCCGAGAGGGGAACTTTGCTATGCAGCATAATGCCTAACTCAGGGGGAGTGTCACATGAAAGGGAGGAGCTGGCGGGAGTCAAACCACTGCAAGTATTCAACTTATTTTGTTAATAAATTAACTTTAAAAGGGAATATAAAACTATTTGTGTCCAAATGAGTTGCAGGCGTCTCCGGCAGGGAAAGCATTAAGGAGATTTCATTTGGGCTCTAGGACGACTCCCTATGAAAGAGGAGGATCTTATCTAAACAGTAGTGCATAAAGGAAAGAGCTGTAGTCTGCTTTGGTTTGAGAATGTATTCCCCAAAGAAGTGTTGATTGTGTTCATTGAATAATAATAAGTGTTGTAATAGTAGGTGCGGTTGTTTTTTTGCTGTTAACGGGCACGAGATGGATGAGTACTTCCGAGAACCCGGGCCCATGGGATGTTCGAGTGGCTGTATATACTTAGTGTTTGTTCTAATGACGGTGAGAGGCTTAATAGGTTAAAACGTGGGCAATATGACTATTTTTTATTGAAAACAAGCCACATAAGTATTATGTTATTTTGGAAGGCTTCTTCTGCACGTTTGTAATGATTGCTTGGATGGAATGTGCATCATTTTGCTTACCTTTTTGAGGTGGGGCAAACTAGACCGACCGTGCCCCCCCCACCCTCCCTCTGACTCCCATTGTAGATTAAAACAATGGAAGAAGTTGTCCAGGTAAAAACACCTTACATTTCTTCTAAAATATAATAAAGCAAAGCATTTAATCAAATTGTGTTAAAGGTGGAGTTCTCCTCCCTCCACCCCCCCAATGTGACCCATTTTGAAAAAAGTGGATATTTAATTTTTAAAGGCCTCAGCCTGCTGTAGAGTTGTTTATTCTCACTTCATCCACCAGGTAGCACAGAGATGTTTTCCAAGAAGACTAGAAAGGGTCTCATCAGAAACAATGTCTTGGCTGTTAGGTGCCGGAAGGTGATTGTGTGATCACATGACTGCAATCTGGCCACACATCATGACCAATGAGATCGGAGGCTGGAGCGTCATAAGGCCCCCAGAGTACCGCTTAATATAACATCCCCCCAACATCATGGGCACTTAAGGGGTGAGACTTCAGGCAGTCTTCTTTGAAGTCTACAAATGTTAGGTTTTGGGCTAATTTTTTTTTTTTTCGGAATAAAATGCATAGTTTAAAAAAAAAAAAAAAAACAATAGGTGAGCAAATAAAAAGCTAGAGGTGAAAATCCCCTGTATTGTAGAGGTGAAGAAATCTTTGAAGAGCATAAGCACGCAGGAGGAAACGCACCCTTAATCCTTTTGGGGCTCCATTACGTAGTAGCTACATCATATGCCGTTTGCTTGGGGAAATGACGCTCTGCGCTCCTGTTGTGGTCTGAGGAACAGAAGAGGACGACTACTCTTGCTCGTTCTGTCATCAGCGACGACTCTCGCCAGGCGTGATGGTGTGGTGCCGAGCGGCCCTGGCACACAAGGGGTTAATAACGCTTAATGACTTCATTACATTTTATTACATGTGATATTGTTAGTACCTACTGCAGCATAAGCAGGAACGGTACCTGTGCATATGCTTTGCACTTGGAGCGTAACATGGCTCGTAGTGTTCAGTGTACAAATTGTCCCCGATTGTTTGTGCTTAAGGTCTTGATAAGTAATCTGTTGCTTTCCATTCGTTGTTGGAGCCAGCAGTTTCTCTGTTTTTCTTATGGAGTTGAATAGCAAATCGGTATTTCTGTAACTGCAAAACCGCCTCCGATCCGATCCCTTTCTGTGATCACAAACTGCATGGCCAGAATTGATCAGATCAGGAACGCTGCTACTGTCGCAGTCGCCCACTACTGTTCTGTTACCCTAGATTAGTGACTTCAATTGATTTTGTTTATTTTTGAGCAGCTGAAGGTTTGAATTGATAATAAATTACTTTCTTACTAGTGCCCTGCTCCCGGGGGAGAAATATTTACCAAGCATTGCCACATAGCAGCATACACATGTTGAATGTTTACTAGCTTTCCATATTGAGATGTACAAGTTATATGAATCAAAAGAACCAGTATTGTGGGAAATGCTGCTTACATTGCTGCTTTAAGACTTTTGCCATGGGGGGGGGGGGGGGGGAAGGACAGCGGTCCCACATCGAAGGGCAGCTGGGGCCCTGCGGGCAGATGCCTAACTTGAACACAACTTCCTGCACTGCTTGGGAAGGGAAGAGGGGCATAAACGCCTGCGGGCCACAGGTTGGCCACCCCTGTCTTATTGGCACGCCACCCCTGTCTTATTGGCACGCCACCCCTGTCTTATAGGCACGCCACCCCTGTCTTATAGGCACGCCACCCCTGTCTTATAGGCACGCCACCCCTGTCTTATAAGCACGCCACCCCTGTCTTATAGGCACGCCACCCCTGTCTTATAGGCACGCCACCCCTGTCTTATAGGCACGCCACAGTATTTGCAAAAAAGATACATGCGGTTTATCCATTAGGTTACATCAGTGCCAAAGTAATGTAATTTATGGCCCACAAGTATCTTATTGCAGATAATTATGGCTGCCTGCAAAGTTCTTCTCACTGAAATAACAAAGCGACATTTATTTAAAGGCCAAATGTGTCTATTTTTATTAACTCCCAACATATTTTTATTTGTATTTACAAAATGGCAAACTACTGTAGAAGAGGATTTCTCTACTGTGGTCAGGATAAAAAGGCAGATTAAAAGCAATTCACACCTTTTTTTCTTTTCAGAATAATTTAGTTCACTTTTGATGTCATATCTGTTTGCCTTTACGGACATGTTAAAAGCTGTCAGATTATTTAACCCTTGCTGCAGCTTGTTTCTTTTCTTACACAAATGCCACAACACTTTTGGCAGACTGGAAAAATAAACGAACTTAAATATGCAGTTTAATTGCATGAAAACTTTCACAGCATTTGTAAAAGTATGAAACTGACAAAGTGGAGTTCTGTTTTAAACTGCCGGTCACTGCATCTTCAGAGTGACCAGGTCTGACAGCAGGAACGGGCTGTGTTGAATATCTGCGGTAGGTCGGTGACCTCGTGCGGTGACGACAATTCTTGTGAAAACATTTCTCCTCTGCGCTGCGGGAGAACACTGCCCCGTTAATCTGTCGTTTTTATTTTTGGGAAGTTACCTGCATGACGACAAAGTAAAAGGAACGGACATACAGCCCCTTTTAGCTCTTAAAGCTAGAAAATATATGGAGGGCTGGACCTGAGCATGTTTCTGTGAGCCAGTACCAGTGATGGATTACGTTCTCTGGAGCGTTGTGTGCAATGGCTTATCCGTATAATAAAATCGATGAGACCCCTGGCATGAAGATGGAGGCAAAGGGACGACACTAAAACGGACATACAAATTGTAACTGTGCTCAAAAAAGCTGATTACTGGGGAAATCGATGGCTATTACACAGTGTGCTCAATCTGTTAAGGCCTGGGTGAAGGGTCCAAAATCCAGCGTTCCCCCTAGAAAGGGGAATACCTTGTGGTAAAAACGGAAAAACCAGACAAGCACAGCTTGTATGAGATACTGTACAGGCATAACCCGGTTTAAGGACACTCACTTTAAGTACACTCGCGAGTAAGAACATATTTTCAATAGCCCCATACCCCTGTGTACGTACGCTCGCTTCGCGAGTACGGACACTTGTTCTGCCCTACAGACCGCCGTTGTAGTGACGCACTGATTCCCCTCGACCAATAGGCAAATGGCAGCTCGCGCATGCGCCTGTCAGCATGTCCTGAACAGCAATACCGGCTCCCTACCTGTACCGAAGCATCGATAAGTGGAAAAAAGGTAGTACTTCACTTTAAGTACATTTTCGCTTTACATACATGCTCTGGACCCATTGCGTACATTAATGCGGGGTATGCCTGTATTACAACAGTAAAAAAGATCATATCCTTTACTGACCAGTTAGGTTTGGCATTTAACTCCCTGAACATGTCTTGTTACTTTGCATGACGTGTAAAGTTATTGCTTGTTGTTGAAGCTTGTCTTCTAAATAAGGCAAAGTAGCACAGATACTAGCATTTTGGTTTAATAAAATCATGGTTAAAGTCCTCATGACCGTGGCCAAGTGACTCTGTCCGTCCTGTGACACCTAGATTGTCAGCTCTTTGTGTCGGTCACGGTGTGCACATGATCATGCTGTATGCGCAGTCGCCTCTATATAAGAATGCGTTCATTGTTTGTTATTTTTTCAGCATCTCCCCCGCAGGAATTGTGTGCTTTCTGGAGACTTGACCCTGAGTTTATTTCATCTGACGACCTTCACTATTGTTACAGAGACGATCAAAATAACCTATCTCAGAAACAATAGCCGCTTTGTTTAGAAGAGTATCAAGGAAGAGATGCAGAAACTTCAGGGGCAAATCTTACTCTGCCCTGTGCTCCTATTAGCAGAAATAGCCCATGGGAGCCCAGGCTGCACTATTAAGGGGCCAGCTCCTCCTAGGACCGAATTGCACTAATGGACATGTTTAAAGGGTAACATCTGGGTGATTTTTTTAAATTTATTTATTAAACACATCAAGTATTTTGCCATGATTTATTTTAAAGTTTGTAAACGTGTGTGGGGGGGGGGGGGGAGACTTTATTTTAATTTATTTACTTTAATTTATTCTGGCTGCTCCCTACTGTGTGATCGAGGCCCCCTCTCTCTTCCATCTTTATTGGCTCTCCGGAGGACAGGGTGGGAGAAGATTAGATTGTAAGCTCTTCGGAGCAGGGACTTATTCCCATGATCCCTTATTTGTATTATTTGTTATTTATATGATTGTCATGTATATTACTGCTGTGAAGCGCTATGTCCATTAATAGCGTCATATAAATAAGGGTAGAAGGAACACAAGGTACAACGGATTTCAGATAACTAAACTCCATGTTGGCTCAATAAATGAGTTTAGTTATCTGAAATCCATTGTGCCCCGTGTTCCTTCTACCATATACTTTGGACTGACGACAGGCTTTCGTTCAAGCACGGGAGCACCGGCAATTGTATCATTGTTATACTTTTCTAGGTGTGCAGCATTCACCTCATATGTCTGTCATATAAATAAAGACATACATACATACATACATACATACATGTAAAGGAAACCCTTGACTGACAAACGCGTGCAGCTTGTTAAGCAGTGATTGGAAGGTCGTGTCTGAGGAAGGAATGCAGCCGTTTTTGGAAAATCACAGTCAGGGCCATTTTAATGGGGCCTCATTTAACTTCAAAGCAGGAAACTACTGAACTATTTCAGAGGCATGTGATAAGGTGGAGACAGGGAAAGTAGATGCAGCTTACTTACACTGGCTGACTGGGTCCTACAGTCCTTTTTGTTTTGTTGTTTGCAACTTTAGTGCCGGGCGCGTGCGTGGATTTTTAGTTGGTCTATACAAGGGCACGGCAGGGAGAGGGGAGCTGACAGACAGCGGCGAAGATGAGGAAAATCATCTTTTTGCGCCGCTGCCTGCACTCAAATGTGTGTATGTATGCATATATGTGTATGTATTTGTGTATCTGCACAAGTCTAATAAATTTTTTCTATTTACTAATGTTTTTTTTTTAATAAATTACACAAACACACACCCATACACATACACACACATACATATACACACACACATACATATACATATAAACACACTCAACACGGTATACTCACGAAAAGCGTGCACGCGTGTTCGCATAGTCACGCCCGGCCGCATGCTGTATATAACAGCCCCTAGGCTTCTGTAAGATCCCAGGTACCTGAATTGCAGACACTCCCTGCTGCTTAGCCACTTGAACCGGTATTATTAAGCTTGCCTGAACCGAGCTGATCGGTGGTCCCCCGTCATAAGGGAGGCCCCATGGTTTAGGAGATGTGTATTTTTGGGGGGCTTGTGTTGACAAAAAAAAAAAACAACCTTACAAATATGCTGTCTTTTAAATTTGCTGTCTTTTTGTCTTTTAACAGAACAGGGGCTGTAACGCAATTAAAATGTGTTCATCACCTGGCCAATTCATCATGTTTATATTGGATTAGAAAAATTAGTTTGCGGCTTGAATTACTATATCACATATAAATTGTAGGTGGTTTTTAATATGCAACTATTGAACAACAACCGTGTAAAAGCTCAAAGAGCACAAATAAATGATGCCAGGCAGGGCAGAATCAAAAATATATAATAAAGGGAGTAAACACCGGGAATATTGGTTGAAGGACTGTGATGGTAATAACCAAACGCTTAATGAAGTGTTTGAGCATGAGAGGGCTAATGCAATGGGGACAACGAGAGACTCACTCAGTCTCCCCAGCCCTGGCCAAGTCGTGCGCGGTGTGGAGTCCGCGTGACTCACTAAAGATCACCGCTCTGCTCTCCCTCCTTCCAGCTCCAGTCCTGACGCTGCTTGAGAAGCGTCTCCCTCAGTGTCAGCATCTGCATCCGGTGGTGAACGCTGATCCTCTCACGTGACAACGGGGAAGGGGCAGGATCGATGGTCCAGCAGCTCCGCAAAAAAAGGTAAGAACTCACCAGCAAAGAGGTTAAAAATGCTATTTTATTAAACTACATAAAAAACAAAAAACAGCACAAAAAAACTCCCACGCGTTTCACGCCTACTATGGCGCTTTTTCAAGGAGTCCTTGAAAAAGCGCCATAGTAGGCGTGAAATGCGTGGGAGAGTTTTTTTTGTGCTGTCTGTTTTTTGTTTTTTATGTAGTTTAATAAAATAGCATTTGTAACCTCTTTGCTGGTGAGTTCTTACCTTTTTTTGCGGAGCTGCTGGACCATCGATCCTTCTCCTTCCCTGGTTTTCAATATGCACATATACAAAGCAGCAATTGGACACGGGGGGGGGGGGGGTCTGGGACACTTTGATGTGTAATAGCACCATGTAGGACCTTGTGTGCAGCAGGTTAGCGCTCTCCTGATGAAGAGATACCCCAATGTCATGGACCCAAATGACATTTGGTGCATCTGAACCAGGAAGCAGATACAATGTTCTCATTATTTGTGTTGACGGGAATTTATGTTCACAAAGGATTGTGTATCGTGGATAGATGAGATATTTTGTCCATCATATGCCGTTTACTTTGATCTGCTGGGTCACCGGAGCCAACATGCGCTGTTTTTAGCTCAAAGAAGCCCAGATATTTGCTTAAACCGCCATCCATTAGGAAGCTACCGTGTCATACCCCTGGTAACGTTGTGGCTTCCAATTGGCCCGCAGGACCAGCAAAATGTGGTGGCCATTTTGATTTCCATAATAGGGAGAAAAGCACCTGAAACTAAGCCGGTGTCATATCTGTAGCTAAAAAATAGTGCTGTTCAGTTAGAAGAATCCCCAGGTTTGAATTACACAAAGAAAATCAATAAAAGAAATATTATGTGGAATGGGATTGACATATTAAGGCATGGGTGTGTAAAAGGGTAATGTATAGCAGCATGTTCATTATCAGTGTGGGATTATAATAATAATATGTTCCATCTGTACCAGAAATTGTACTTCAAAGTTTTATACATGTTCACTATTTCTTTTAATTGTCTTGGAGGAGGAAGTGAGATGTTGTGAACGGACAGTCCCTTGTTTAACTCTTTCAGTGTGTTGGGTTCATAGGGTGTAGGTTGCTTTTGGCAGAATGCCTCTGGCATTGACGAGGTTAATAAAAGCTTTGGAGTCAGTGCAAGTTCTTGGATGCGAACTTGTTTTGGGCCAGCAGGGAACCTGTTCTGTCCAGCCCTGTAGCAACCCGGTGAGAAATAATGAGGATTTTAACTAGCTTGTTATGTGTGTAATGTGTCCGTCTTGGATTCCATTCGCCTCTGGTGCGGAGGCTCAAGACTTCCTGGGTTATAGGGGGGTGGATTAGAGCAGTTAGCTATTAGAAACCCACAGGAATGTTACTGCAACACCGGGTACTCTCTCTGCTGCTTTCGCCTGATGGCTAATCCAGTCTCTGCATCTTCTCTAGAGGTTACAATATTGCCCTGCCCGCAGCACAAATGGATCCCTTCACTGCCAGAGGCGTCGGCATGTTGCTTTGCTTTCTGATGTGCTGTCGTAGCCACTGACCGTGAAGGGGTTAACTGCTAACCTATGTAACCAAAACAATTTATTTTAACAAATTCCCCAACATTAAAGATGGCCGCAGGTGTAGCTCCTCTGTGCTATTCACCCCGCGCTCATTACTGCAGCATAGGAATCTTTGCAGCTCTCTATTTGCTGTTGAACCCGGGTGTATATCTCCTGAAGGGGTCCGTTCATGGAATGGCTGCTGGATGGAATGGGTGATGTCATCGGTCGGTGATGTCATCGGTCGCGTCGCCAGCACTATAAGCGCGGCCTAAAGCAGCTTTCTTAGAGAATCTCCGTTTAGGAGAAACTGAATAAAGGACAGGAAACAATTGGTAGGGTTCCTTCACCCATACCATGACGTGCCAGATCAGGATAGAAGCTTAAATATATAGAGGCATTTTCTTAAGTCAATTGCCCCTCGCCTGCCTCCTCCTCCCCTCTCTGTGTGGAGCTCAGAATTGTAGAACAATTAGAACAAGAGAAGATAAAATAAGGGTTAACACTACAAAATAAATATCTTTGCCATTAGATTATCTCTGGCACCATACACTGAACAATGAGCCCGTTACAATGTAACACAATGCTGCCTGGCCACACAGCCCCAGGCTGTGGGAAGAACGGTCTTTGTTACAGTAGTAGCTGTTACTGAGGGACACTGTGCCCCCTTCTCTGTTACATAATATAATGGTTCTGTATTCTGCACCATTTATCAATATTGGTCTGTATGGTCTCTTAGGGCTCTGCCATTACATTGTAATATACGTACAAATTGCTCAGGCTGGAGCATGACATGCTTATTTTGGGGTCTCCATTCTGTCTGTAACTTTCTCATTGTAATTTGTGTTTAATACCAGTCTTTTTTTCTGTTTACCTGTGCATCGTGTGCATTTTTCTGTGTAAATATCTCGCTGTAAACATGCTGCACCCCACAGATATCTGCGGTTTTGAACCAAACATTTTGGCTGCTTTGTGCAAAATGGTTACCAAATGTAGTTGTTTTTTTATGGTGGAGGTGGGGGGGTGTTAAGTGTTAATCAAGGCTTTCTCTGCCTTTATCCCAGCTTGCTGCTTGTCTGAGCCAAAAAAGAGAAAGGGAGGGGGGATACAGATGAGAAAGGGAGGGGTAGATAAGAGGGTATCTTTACCTGGGCAAAACATTGTTTAACCCAGGGACATCAGACAAAAAGGAGCAGCCAGAAAGACAGCAAACCCCTCCCAAGTCTCGGCTTATCTTGTTTACAAACCAACTTAGAACATCATTTAAAATATGTATAGGAGTCGGACTAGGTGGAAAAAAAATCCAACCACACAGATGCGACCCCTTAAATATGTCACTGCCATTAGTACACTTTGGGATTGCCCCTTTAACCCCCGGTAGTGTACATGGACCTCCAGGGTGAAGGGTTAAAGATCCCTGCAGCGTGTGGCCGATGTGCGGGGGCTGAGCTAATGAGCCAGTAGAAGGCCGATGTGGTGGGAGGAGCAGCGTGAAGGTTACCTGTGCAGCCTCCTCACTCGTGGAATTGGGACACAGTAGGCAGGATTGTTTGCTTGGGCAGTGTGGGGGCTTCCTGCTGTAAGCGGCAGTAACCATGCCCACCTCCGGTTCTGACTACAGCTTTTCCTCTGCATTGCGTTGAAAGACGAGGAGGTCCTTTCTCCACCAAGCCCATCACCCACACACACTCCTGCCACTCGGGCCAATGGATTACACCAGGAAGGACTTCGGCCCAGTGATTGTCATTTTCAATTCTCACTGTTGCTGCTGTTCTCATGACTGCCCTCAGGTATGTCACTTTCTGACGTTCAGCGAGGATAAGGCAGTGGGGGCTTATAACAGAAGATATATTTATGGGTTTCAGGTGGCAGTCCTAAGCAATTCTCAGGTTCAAAACTAGGGCTGAAAGAGTTCAGAACGCAAGCCTCTCCCTTGCAAACTCTACCTTTACCCCCCTATTTTGAGTGTGTTTTTATAGCGCAGTGACTGCTGATGACTATTTCAATCTCTTCCTACTTTGTCATAGCTGCATGGCCGTGCTTGCTCACCTTCCACAAACACCCCATCTCCTTCTAATCCATAATATGGCTGTATCTGTATAGGAACATGTGTGTCTTGTTGGCATTGTGTGGTCCAAAGTAGTGGTACTGAGGCTCTGACTGAATTCCACTGGCCACCCATGTACAGAGCTTCATGGCACCTCTCTCTAATGGGATTACTTCATCAGCAGATAAATAGCTACTTGGAAGAGGGTCATGTTTGAGTTTGTCAGAGGAGCCATCAGCAAAAGGTTTAAACAGAACCTGAATATAGATCCAATGCAGGTATTCCAGAATGGGTAACGTGCAGTGAAAATCTGGCTCAGAGATTACTTTTAGGTGAGTGGGGAATAGTAATAGTGTTAATGTGCTAACCTCTGTAGTGGGATGTTAATGCACCAGCCTTTGATGTTGGAGCTATAAGTTTGATGCACAGCAGTGTGTGTTACATAGTCGATGAGGTTGAAAAAAAATGTCCATTGAGTTCAACCTATGTTAAATGTAGATATGCATGTCCTCATGGGCAAATCTTTTTTTTAATTATATTACAATCTAATTTTAGTATTGAGATTTTATGCTATTTTGGGCAATGTACCTGTGGGATTCTTCATTCAAGGTAATGCCCCATGTAGGATAAAATTGAGCAGGTGACCGTGACATGTTAAATGGCATATTTTAATTCTTGTTGACGTCCTGAAAATGTCTGAACACTAGCCTGAGGTTTTAGGTGAGGTTAATCTTTATCCCTCCTACTTTCGTAATTGCTTCTGTGAAAAGAGGTGGTTCATAAATCGAATGACCTTCTCATTGTTATGGAATTGAAAACATTGGAATTTCCCCTGAACCCCCAATTTACACTTCCAGTACAATATAGTGAAGAAGAGAATTGGGCATTTTATGGAAATGTACCAGGTTCAAATCCCAGTGTCCTCTCCATGACCTTGGGCAAGTCGCTTTACCTTGTGTCTCAGGCACCAATATAACCGATTTGTAAGCACTTGGGGGCAGTGAATTATGTACAACACTAAACACTTCAATAACCAAGCATTAACCCATCATGGTCTGTTCAATTTTAATTTGAAGCAGGAGGGGGCCAATGCCAGTCCTCAATGGCCGCCAACAGGTCCAGGTTTTAAGGATATCCCTGCTTCAGCACAGGTGGCTGTCAATGACTGAGCCACCTGTGCTGAATCAGGGATATCCTTAAAACCTGACCCATTGGTGGCCATTGACAACTGAAGTTGGACACCCTTGTTTTAAGTATCCAATTTCCTGACCATTAATGGACAGTTAGATGAGTGATTATAGGAATTGTAACAGAGCATCTCAAACATCAGCAAACGGCTGACACCCTTTGGGGAGACTCATGTGGTCTCATATCAAAGAAGACATGCAAAGTGTATGTGAGGACTTGTACAGGGAGCAACTTACGTTATATTGGGAATGTGCCAAAGTACCAAGATGTTTGTGGTGGTACAGAGCAGTTTTAGAGTCGCAGTCCCGTCTAGCAACGTAAATTGGAGTGGCAGCACTCGACATGAAAGCACTCAGGCCTATAACGCCTCTTGTACACCCCTTAGGCCCTGTAAACAAGGTGTTGTGAATGAGCTACACCGCATATTGACCGTGGGCTTCAGTGTCTTCGCAAGTCTAGATGTTTTGTTTTTGTGAGTTTACACGAAGTATGTAACACGTCGCATACAATACGACCTACACGCTGCTTTCTTTCATTAGTTACGTTCTGAGCCCGTGCACAACGTTGGAGGAATCCCAAACAGAGTTCTTTGAAAATTCACATTATTAAAAAGTCTTTGAAACAGAAAACTACTAGTATTGTTTAAATGCGCTCTCGCCAAGATAAAAAACAAGTGTAATTTGCAATTTGTGTAATAGAAAAATGTGCTGGGATGACATCATTAATATAAATATAAGCTTGTTGTGTTCAGACGTGATGCACACAAGGGCTTGTAATTATTTAGCATTTTTATTTACTTGAATAATTTGGAGAACCTTGGTGTGATACATGTGAGAAGGTAGAGAACCTTGGTGTGATACATGTGAGAAGGTAGAGAACCTTGGTGTGATACATGTGAGAAGGTAGAGAACCTTGGTGTGATACATGCGAGAAGGTAGAGAACCTTGGTGTGATTACATGCGAGAAGGTAGAGAACCTTGGTGTGATACATGTGAGAAGGTAGAGAACCTTGGTGTGATACATGCGAGAAGGTAGAGAACCTTGGTGTGATACATGCGAGAAGGTAGAGAACCTTGGTGTGATACATGCGAGAAGGTAGAGAACCTTGGTGTGATACATGTGAGAAGGTAGAGAACCTTGGTGTGATACATGCGAGAAGGTAGAGAACCTTGGTGTGATACATGCGAGAAGGTAGAGAACCTTGGTGTGATACATGCGAGAAGGTAGAGAACCTTGGTGTGATACATGCGAGAAGGTAGAGAACCTTGGTGTGATACATGCGAGAAGGTAGAGAACCTTGGTGTGATACATGCGAGAAGGTAGAGAACCTTGGTGTGATACATGCGAGAAGGTAGAGAACCTTGGTGTGATACATGCGAGAAGGTAGAGAACCTTGGTGTGATACATGCGAGAAGGTAGAACCTTGGTGTGATACATGCGAGAAGGTAGAGAACCTTGGTGTGATACATGCGAGAAGGTAATGAAATACTTTTGTATTGCTGCACAGTGTAAATAATGTTTAGAAGCATTGTGTACTCTGCCTATACTGTATTAATAGAGAAAATGAATGGGGCACGTGGGCGGAGCAATATTTCTGTAATGTGACAGTCATAGGATTTCATACTTTAACACAAGGGTGGCCAACTCAGTCCTCAAGAGCCACCAAGAGGCCTGGTATTAAGGATATCCCTGCTTCAGCACAGGTGGTACAGTCTTCAACTGAGCCATTGATTGAGCCGCCTATGCTGAAGCAGGTATATCCTTAAAACCTGGGCTGTTGGTGGCTCTTGAGGACTGGGGTTGGCCACCCCTGGGTTAACCCATGTCCAGTGAGTGATGGTTACCTCTGGACAATAAATGATCAATTGGATTCCAGTGAGAGATATTAAAGTGCATGTCCAAAAATGGGGTGGGGTGTCTCGCAGTATTGAACTGGGAACCGCTTGTTGCTGGGAAATTAATCCGTACCAAGTATTTTTGTCCTGGAGAACAATATGGCCGCCGAGTCAGCCGTTGCTTTTTACCAGAGTCTCAAAAAATGTGAAAGTTAAATTGACCGGGAACCAGGGGTTCAGCGGAACTGTGAGTGGATGATCCCTGTGGGACCCCTGGTCTTACGATCAGTCTTAACATCATTTTTTTCAGGGTTGGAAATCCCCATTTGTTTTTAGTTAGTGATGACCTGGTTGGGGGGGAGAGCAGGGGGGGGGAGGAGATATTGTTAGTCTCGTGCTCTACCCTACCAGGCTGATAAGATTATCAACTTTGGGCTTGTCCCAGGCATATCTGAGCATCTCATTGATAAGGGGACATTGATAAGGGGAGGAACAAGGCCATAAAACCCGCTGTAACTGTCTGGTTACAATGTGTGCAAACTGGGTCGACCTGCGATTTATAAAAACCGTGACCGATTTTAAACACCGCTGGTATTGGTTCAATTCTGGTTGAATATCCGAGTGCACATTGTGGTGAAATGGAAGTGCTGTGCTGCATCCGACGGTGGAATGGATATTTTGTTAAATACAGGTGTATGCTGTTCAGAACCCATTTGGTTTCTACATTGGGTATAATGCATGAAAGCAGTGTCTAAGACTAGAAAATCAATCTGACACATACTTCTGTCCGCTAAAAGTCATGCAGATGCACAGCTCCTATTGCAGAAGGGTTTTTACCAGTTACAGGCTCTACCTTTAACCCAATTTACTCTCTGAATTCTGTGTACTGTCGGAGCACTCTTCTGATTACCATTCTGTCTCGCAGGGGGTGAAGCCAGCCAGCTTTGATAAAGTTGCTATTCCAGAGGTGAAAGAAATAATCGAGGGATGCATTCGCCAGAATAAGGATGAAAGGTGATGTTTACACTCCGCCAAAGACTTGCAGGGGATCAGGCTTTTTATTTCCTCTGTTTTTCGTTGTGTGCGTGCGTGCGTGTGCGTGCGTGCGTGTGCGTGCGTGCGTGTGCGTGCGTGTGCGTGTGTGCGCGCGCATGTTAAGTTATGGTGGGTGAAAAAGGGCATTCTTTATTGGCTATATGCACATGTATATATGCGAGCACACATATGCACATGTGTACGTATGTGTATATATCTGTGTATATATCTGTGTATATATCTGTGTATATATCTGTGTATATATCTGTGTGTATTTGTGTGTGCGCGCGCACTATTAAATATGAGATTGCTGGCTTCGTTTTCAGTTCTCTTCAGTGCCATACTCACTGGGTTATTATAGAGCTGGGCCTTGAAGGGTCACCTCGGGACCGTGATCAGTTTGTGGTCGCTGTTCCGTTACACGGGGTGATCATCTGATTTTATAATCCTAGTGGGATCTCTCACGACGGCAGAAATCGGTCATCATGTTTCATTAAGTTCTGTTTTTTTGGGTTAATGAAGCGTGAGTCATAAGTCATTAACCTGTTTCTGTGTTTTATCCAAAGCTGCATAAATACTGTGTTTTTTTTATTTTTGCCGTTTTTGACCGTGCACAAACTTTTCTCCAGACTTACTTGATATATGCCGGTAATAGGAAAAATGTACTTTTATTTCGTTTTACCAGTAAAAACAAACGTAGAAGCAAACGGCATGTGTTTTATAGGTAAAAAGTAATTTTGTGCAATTATTGATGGTATCAAGTGTTTCTGAAGAACTGTTTGTTTCTACGTTCTTAAGTCTACCAGTTATTTCTTATGTCGCTGAATGCCACCAGAACCTATCCCCCTTTCTGTGTGCGCATGTCACTGAATGCCACCAGAACCTATCCCCCTTACTGTGTGCGTATGTCACTGAATGCCACCAGAACCTATCCCCCTTACTGTGTGCGTATGTCACTGAATGCCACCAGAACCTATCCCCCTTACTGTGTGCGCATGTCACTGAATGAAACCAGAACCTATCTCCCTTACTGTGTGCGCGTGTCACTGAATGCCACCAGAACCTATCCCCCTTACTGTGTGCGCATGTCACAGAATGCCACCAGAACCTATCCCCCTTACTGTGTGCGCATGTCACTGAATGCCACCAGAACCTATCCCCCTTTCTGTGTGCGCATGTCACTGAATGCCACCAGAACCTATCCCCCTTACTGTGTGCGCATGTCACGGAATGCCACCAGAACCTATCCCCCTTACTGTGTGCGCATGTCACGGAATGCCACCAGAACCTATCCCCCTTACTGTGTGCGCATGTCACTGAATGCCACCAGAACCTATCTCCCTTACTGTGTGCGCATGTCACGGAATGCCACCAGAACCTATCCCCCTTACTGTGTGCGCATGTCACGGAATGCCACCAGAACCTATCCCCTTTACTGTGTGCGCATGTCACTGAATGCCACCAGAACCTATCCCCCTTACTGTGTGCGCATGTCACTGAATGCCACCAGAACCTATCCCCCTTACTGTGTGCGCATGTCACTGAATGCCACCAGAACCTATCCCCCTTACTGTGTGCGCATGTCACGGAATGCCACCAGAACCTATCCCCCTTACTGTGTGTGCACGCATGTCCTGGCCCCTAAGCGTGTATCCTGTTCCCCTAACCCTCTGTGCGTGTGCAGGTGTTGTCCCCCTAGCCCTGCATGTGGGCCCTGTACTCCCTAACTGTGTATGTCGCTCACGCAGACACAGGTCTTGTCCTCCATAATCCTCTGAGTATGGTTTGGGTAAAGTCATGCCCTCCCTAACCTTCTGTGTGTATGGTCTGGATAGATATGCCATCAAGGACCTGCTGAACCATGCCTTCTTCCAAGAGGAGACGGGAGTGCGCGTTGAGTTGGCGGAGGAGGATGACGGGGAAAAAATCGGGATCAAATTGTGGCTGCGCATCCAGGACATCAAGAAGCTCAAGGGCAAATACAAGGACAATGAGGCCATCGAGTTCTCCTTCGACCTGGAGAGGGATGTCCCTGATGACGTGGCACAGGAAATGGTGAGTTTGATGTAGAGGGGCCAGAAGGGACTGTGACATGTATTATTCCACTGTCATAAAGGGGTTAAATATGGCTGGTCGTTAGAACCCGTCCCTCTTTTAAAGAGTCCGATCCCACCTAGTGAGTCTGTGACAGCGACGTGTGTAATGATTTAAATCTAGATGACTATTGCCTTAAAAACAACAGACAATTATTCTTCAATAGTTGTGCTTTTGCTCATGAACGTAGTTAATTAAGATTGTTCCCTCATTCTGTGCTCTTGATGACACATGCCCTCATTGTCTTCTATTTCATGGATTCACAATGAGGGGCATGAAAACATCTGTTTATCCTCCCTGTTCGCACTGTAAATCTGTGAAGCTGTCTGCTTATTCTTTCAAGAGAGCGAGCGCCAAGATTTGATGCGTATGTTTTACTGCCATTGTCTTGCTTTGTCCTAGGTGTGGGTTTCCCCTTTTAGGCTAAGGTCCCGTTGCACGCGTCCGCACGGCTGGCTTGCTTGCCGGCGGCGCGTGCAACTCACTGTACTGCGGTCTACAGGAAACTTCAGTAGTAGCGGGGGGGGGTGCGGCCATGACGTGAGGGGGCGCGGCCATGACGTGGGGGGCCGGAGCGGGAAGATTGACAGGGAGGGGGGGGCGTAGCTTGAGCGGAGGGACCCGCTACTCTTCCCCCCCCTCCCTCCACGGGCTGCCACGGGCTGCAGGTAAGTAAAAAAAACACACACACGCAGGCACTCATATACACGCACGCACGCACGCAGGCACTCACGCACTCATATACACACACACACACACACACACACACACACACACACACACACACACACACACACACACACACACAGACAGAGACACGCACGCACTCAGGCACACACACACACACAGACAGGCACGCACGCACTCAGACACACACAGAGACAGGCACTCACGCTGCTGTCACTCCACACTCCTCCCCGCTCCCCGAAGCCTCTCCTCCTCCCGAAGCCTCCCCTCCCCATTGGCTCACAGCCACACCACGTGACGCGTCGAAGCTAGGAAACACCATTCTCTTGTGTCTCCTAGCGGCTGACGCGCCACAGCGTGTAGTGCGCTGTGCCGCCAGGGGGGACCGGGACCGGCTCGCGAGGATTCCCCTGCTGGTGGGGAACTCGCTACATTGCCGCCCGCGTCAACGAGCGCAGCGGGTCCCAGGCCTTAACCAACACCTAAAAGGTGCAGTTCCCCCAATATCACCCACTTTAAAAGTGTGATGCCTCTTAAAGCAGATTACCAACCTTATTTATATTTATTTTTTCTTCCTCTTTTGATTTGTGTTTATATTTTTTTTATTTAAAAATGCCCTCCGCCTTCAGTAGTGTTAACATGGCACCTGCTCCCGGTTTAGTCTTACTGTTTCCACTCCAGATAGCACAGATCTGTTTTTCTATACAGAAAACAATGGGTGTAATCAGAAAAAAAGGTTGTAAACTTCACGGAAGAGGTTATCTGAAGTGTACTAATGTCACAGAGGGAGAAGGGCTTAATGGCCATCATATATATTGTATGTTAGGGAGAGGGGCTTAATGGCCATCATATACATTGTATGTTTTTGGGCTTAGATTTTTTAGGAATAAAATACAGTTAAAAATGAGTGAGCGGGGAATAACTAGGAGTAAAAACAGATCCCGAGTTATGAAGTCTGTACAAATAATGTTTAAAAAAAAAATAACCATGCAGGGGGACCAAGGATCCGTATTTCGAATACAATCCTCATCTCCCGGCAGTAAAGTCCTTTCCGATTTATGTTTATTCCAACTTTGACATTTCAGCTGCCATTCGACGATTTTATTACTAGAGGGGAAAAGGGTAGAGCGTGTTTAGGATAGAGAGGTATTTCCTGTTGGGAGGGTTCAGGCATAATCCTTTTCATGAATCCAGCCAATTTATGATGGACATTGCAGTGTCTTCATCGTGACCACGTTATGGGGATTTTCTGTCTTAAAACTAAACCTTTCTTTACCCATTTTTGTTTTGTCCATTATTTTTATTTAGTTTATTTGTTCTGTAAGTCTGGTGTCTGGTTGATTACCATGATGTCTGTATCCTGTTCAAGAAATGGGGCTAGTGGGAAGCCTAGTGCAAAGTCTGGTATTGATAGGCTTAGTCTCAGCAAAGCAAAACATAATCTCTGTACCAATAGTACACTCCATCTCACTATGGTTAAACCAAACCAGCATTTCCTCATCGCTGGTACTGAAAAGGATATCTGTATTGAAGAGAACAAAAATTAACAGAATGCCAAATGACCAGAAATGTGGTTACCTGTAACAAAAAAATGCTCTAGTCACACAGATGTGTATATTAGATTGAAAGAATATTATACTTTTGATGTACGTTTCTTACACAATGTAAAACAGAAATAATTCAATCCGTTACCTGTTGCGGTTCATATGTTGAATTCACTGCATTTTTCTTAAATTTTAAATATATGGATTATTTTTTTTCATCTGTTTGGAATTGGATATATCAGCTTTGTACTTTGTATCCCCACAAATGGAAAACCCTGATCTCCATAAACATGTACATTTGTGTTACTGCCACCTCTATACATTCACCAACTGCAATAAGATGTTAAAGCTGCAGTTCAGTCTTTTTTTTTTTTTTACATTTATTTTTTTACTTCAATAGTTTCATGTGTGCAATCTCTAATTACCTAAAGAACTGTATAGCTGCAGCTCAATTCGTTTTCCATGTATTGATAGGTCAAATTTGGTGACATATTAAAAGCTGGGATTTGTTTATAATCTGCTTGACTGGCAGTGGAAGCTCATGAATATTCATGAGCAATCCTGAACTGACAAGTGCTAGAGGGAGGGCAGGGCTGACAAAGGGGTGTGCCAGAGCTTGTGACAGGACAGGAAGGGGCAGTGCCTTAGCAAATGGCTGTTAAAATAGACTACAAGAAAATTGGTCTTTCAAAGTTGTTTTTTTAAAAACAGAAAATGCTAAAAGTATTTTTTCTTACTACAGAACTGATTTATTAAAAAAACCACACATGCAGGATATTGACTGAACTGCAGCTTTAACACCTGGGTGCTAATAGGCACTTTGAGCCAGAGCCTAGTTCAGGGGCCAAAATCCATCCTGCAGCCTGGAAGTCAGCATTGTTTCTATTGGTCAAACCCATTCACTGCTAGAAGAGGAGATGGCTCCTTCAAACACATTTTAACTATTAGCCCTGAACAAGGCAACAACTTAATAAAATACGTCTTTTATTTGAAGCTTCAAATGAAAAGGTTACAACTAATGGGGAAAAATGTCTTTAGCAATATGTCTCCTCATGTACTTGTCTTTAAATCCCACAGGTGGAATCCGGCTACGTCTGTGAAGGAGACCACAAGACCATGGCGAAGGCCATCAAAGACAGAGTGTCACTGATCAAACGCAAGCGGGAGCAGCGTCAGAATGTCAGGGAGGCGCAGGAGAAGAGGAAGCAGGAGGAGAGCAGCCAGAAGCAGCAGCAGGCAGAGTCTCAGAGCCCTCCTCAGGGCACAAGCAAACCCTCCGCAACACAAACTGGCACCGCAGCGGCAGTCGCCCCCACAGGCATCTCAACGTCCTCTGCCACGCAAGTGGAGCCCGAGGAGCCGGAAGCTGATCAGCATCTGCAGTACCAGCAGCCCCGCATATGCGTTACATGTGAGTGTGTGCATGGATCTAGGTAACCGCGGCACGGGAGCCTGTGGTGTGGTGACCAGGGGCTGACTGAGGAACCTCATAGTGTTTATGCAGATTGGCTCTGTTACATCAGGAAAACATCTTGCTCCTTCCCCTGCTTAGTGCATTTTAAATCCCTGCATTCTTATTTCTGTTTTGCACAGCACTGCATGCAATGTCGGCATTATACATTCTAAGGGCTGTTATATACAGCGTGCGAATGCACGTGCCGCATGCTTTTCATATATCGCGGCACTTCTATAGAAAGGCTGACTAACGTCAGCCAACTAAAATTCCGCGCGCTACGCCAGGGGGGCGCAAACTTTTTTCCCTGCGCCCCCCTGGCGGCTGTCCCCTTGCTCCCGCGCCCCCCCCCAACCCCAACTTACCCGCGCTCCGGCGTAATGACGTCACGTTGCCATAGCAACGTGACGTCACATGACCTCGCAGCGTCATTTTGACGCCGCGTTGCCATGGCGCCGCAGGGAGGAAGCCGCCGGAGCCACGGTAAGTTAGGTTTACAGAGGCCCTGCAGCTCCCCCGGCACTTAATTTAAGTGCCTTCGGGAAGCGCGCGGGGCCTCTGTAAACCCCGCGCCCCCCGTCGGCAGTGTCGCGCCCCACAGTTTGCGCACCGCTGCGCTACGCTATAGAACGTGCCTAACTCTTGTCCCTCTGTCTCCTCATGCTCTTGTCCCTCTGTCTCCTCATGCTCTTGTTCTCTCTCTCTCCTCATGCTCTTGTTCTCTCTCTCTCTCTCTCTCCCTCTCCCTCTCCCTCTCCCTCTCCCTCTCCCTCCTTCTCTCCTCCTCTCCTTCCCTCTCTCTCTCCTCCTCTCCTCTCCTTCCCTCTTTCTCTCCTTTTTTTAATTTAATTTCTCTTTCTCGCTCTTCTCTACCTCTTGCTCTCTTAGCGGATGGAGCAGCTGACAGCGGTCAAGGGTCCTCACTGTATTCGGATGGTCGTTTAGGCAGCCAGCAGGCAGCCTTGTACGGCTCTCCGCTGGATCAGAGCCTCACTCCCAGCGTGGCATCTGGATACAGCACTCCAAATGTCCAGCCTGTGGCACAGCATGGAGGTTACACTGCTCCACTCGGGGTAAGGACGCAAAGACTTAGGATACGGAGTGTTCACCCATCACAGATAGCAGTGCTGTGAGGCCCTTCCCAGCTGTAGGGGTTTACAAATCCGTCACCTGCATAGAAATAGGGTGCAGTAATTACGACCTTTTGACCAGTATAGGAGCAGAGTACTGTAGTCTCGTGCATTTTATTTAAACAAATCTGTATAATGTAGCACCGTGCGGCAAGGTGTTCACAAAAGGGCGTACACTGTTACATTTCCATGAAACGTACAGATTACCTGTACATTTGTTGTAGGCATAGAAACCTTTTAATGGAGCAACATGCAAGTTCTTTTAAGAAAATGTACAGATCATTCCAAACTGCACAGGTCTCTTGTGTACTGTGTACTTTATTTGCACAATACACAGGTAAAACAGACCTGTGAGGTTTATAAATCTCTGTACACATGGAGAGACCTGTGAGGTTCTACGAAGAACTCTCATGCTGGTCCATTAGGTTATCACAAGTCCTAGACCAGTACGCTGCTAGAAGGTTGCGCTACATAATAATAAACATGTCTGCATTGTAGCTGCGCCTCTGCCTGGGGAACGCAGAGATCCAGAGTTCAGATAGCTGCCTCTGTGATGCTTTTCTTCTCTGATCTGAGTCGCACACAATTAGTTCAGTGGTTTTATTTGTTTCATGTTTTTGCAAAGAACAGACTGAGGTCTGAATAGTAGCGATTATGTGTTCACCGGTTACATAAAAGAAATCTGTAATGATCATACAGTGCCACACAGCCCAAAATAAGGGACTGCCGTTTTCAAGCTGTAGGACTGAATGCCGTTTGTAACAGGAGACTTTTGAGCTCCCTGTAATACAATGGGGCGCAACTTAAACTTTATAGATACTGTCGTTCTCCAGTATGAAATTGTATTAAATAACAGACTGGGGGTATCAATAGTTCTTGGGGGGTGGGGGGTGTGGTGTCTCTGCAGTGTTGTATTATGAATTGGCACAGTGCTTGTTATAGAATGATGCATGTGTAATCTGCAGCCTGCCTCCTCAGCTGTGTTCTGTTAGCTGATTTCATTTATATCCCTGACCCTGAGGAAGTTTATTTGCTGTGCTCGCTGAATCCGGCCCTCCCTGTATTTGTGGTTTTTCTCATTATTTCGTTCTCCTTGGGTTTTTAAGTGGGGCAGGGTCCAATTTACACATAGGACAGAAGAACTAGGGACTTCTCTAAAAGACACAACTCACAAGCACCTTAATTTGGAGAACCCCTGGGGTGGTTACAGCAGCGGTATCCTCTGCAATAAATAGCGCATATCCTGCCTTCCCCACCCTTCCCTAATATTAATCCATGTGTAGTTCGTCCCCTTCTGTCGTAAAGAAAACAAATCTTGTGCCAGCTTTCCCTTTAAAAATGGCTCCTGGGCTGCAGGTTTGCTTCTCGTTCGCCTCTTTTAACCCAATTTTCTACTTTTATCCTAAAACTTCCAATAACTCTGCCAAACCTCTACATTACCCACCAGCCATTTGCATTTCACCAAGTGAACAGAACTTAAAGTATCGGAAATATTTGATGTCATACGGTACCATATAACAACTCTCCACCTAGTTGTAGCTGGCAAGTGAAGGATGGCGAGCCCTAGGAGCGCCTTCTCTGCGGTGGCTGGTCCGGTGTGGTAAATAAACGGTGCTCTGTTTCACGTAACACAAATCCAAGTGGCCTTTAAACACCAGTTTGTAATGAATGTTTCCTGGATTCCTGACAGCAGTAGTTACGTCACTCAACACTTATTCTGCCTCTGTCCTGTGTCTTATGTAATGGTTCCAGGCCGGAAGTTTTCATTTAATGGTAAAACACTGGATGTTTATAATTTTCTTCTTAAAGCATCTTTCATATAAATATAGCCTATTAATTTCTGTCTCCTAATGAATGTGTTGATGTTGTGGCCTGAATACCTGAATAAATATATATATATGTGTATATATGTATATATATGCATGTGTGTGTGTGTATATATATGTATATGTGTATATATGTATGTATGTATGTATATATATGTGTATGTATATATATATATATGTGTATATATGTGTCTCGGGCATTCTGCCTAGGTACACTGACCTTTAAATCCCAGTTTCTAATGCAGCAAACCAGGGGTGTCAAACTCGATCCTCAAGGCCCACCAACTGGCCAGGTTTTATGCATATCCCTGCTTCAGCACAGGTGTCTCATTATCGCTGAGCCACCTGAGCTGAAGCAGGGATATCCGTAAAACCTGGCCTTTTGGTGGCCCTTGAGGCCCGAGTTTGACACCCCTGCTGTAGACCGTGCACAGGATCAAGGATCAGTGAAGACCCGGGGAATCCTTCCTACAAATGGCATTGCACGTAGCGGCCTGCTAAGAAAGACAAAACCATTCTGGAAGTGCAGATCGCTACATTTCAGAGTAGTGCCGGGTATATCCCTTCCAATGCCCCCATCGTGTGTGGAGCTTCATTAGAGGTGCTTTCCATAGTGACTATTCTCAATGCTGCATTATAACCTTGGTGTCCCATTGGAATCCGTGTCCGGTCCTCGGGTGTTAGTGAGCTCCCTGATAAACCGTTTGCCACTTCCCAGCAAGAAAACTCTTAACATACACAAACCTGCAGTTAACACCGGAGCTGCTTGCTGTTTACATGAAGTGTTCTGTGTATTTTCATTCACTCCTCTCTCTGTGTTAACCATGTAACATTAACCCTCGCCAAACCTGCAGAGCACAGAGGTTACGAGTCTCACGCACATCACCACCTCAATGCTGTAACCATCCTCACATTCCCAGCAGCAGGGTTGGGAGCTCTGGGTTACATTTCATTTGTTCATATTCATTTGTTTCTCTTGTTTTTTTTTCCCTTCATATTTTCAGTTTGTTTGTTTGTTGTTTATCTCTCTCCTGTAGCTTCGCCGAGGTCGTAGCATGTCAGTCTGTGTCCCCATCCTTTCCACCACTACCCCCTTCCTGTGCTCGGTCCCCCCCAGTGCTCCCTGCACCCCTCCCCCAGTGCTGTCTGCCCCCGCCTCCCCCCTCCGGACCAATTCCGAGGAATCCTTTGCTGAAAAGCTTTCCAAGGCGCTGGAGAGCGTCCTGCCCATGCACTCCGCCAGTCCTCGCAAGCACCGTCGCTCCAGCCTGCCTACCCTCTATACCAGCCCTGTATGTGTTACGGCCCTGTGGCATGCCAGATAAGTTACCATTAAATACATGCTGAGACCCAGGCATTGCTAAATGGCGCCAAGCCCAGCCAGGTGTTGTGGGGAACGCTGAAACTGACACAGACAGAACAAGAAGCTGTCATTTGACACCCCAAAAAGACCTACCTCATAATTTATATATTGTACTTTTATTTATTCTGCACTTGGGCCTAGCAGAACGACTGTAGTGCAGCCCCATCACCGCCCTGAAGGTCTAACCTGAAGCAGTGTGATAATTTCATTATCCAAGTTACAAACAGTGCCTCGAAAGGCCATTACTCCTGTTCCTGACTCTTTCCCTGCATTTCAGGGGGCAGCTTAGCTGTTGGGTTATGCCAGGATAGAATGAAGCAGTTAAGGGAAGTTGGGTGTACTTATGTATACATCCCGTCTGATAGAAAGCAATAGAGGTGAATGAAGTATTAGAAATATATGGTGTGGACTTTACTCCATTATCCATATTCTAGTGTCCAAGACCTTATGAAAGAGCGCAGAATAGATATGCACATGCAACCAATGTCTGCTAGATAAGCCTACAATATTTTACACAACTGCAGCAGACTCCATATTCTTATAACACAGCGTTGCATAGGCGGGCTTGTCCTGGTTAGTAATTTCATACACCTTGAATGCTGGAGGGTGCAGCAAAACATTTCACTATGCAACTTTTTGCACTGAAGAGGTTAGGTAACCCCTGTTTGGTGTCTGTCTCGGCCTCCTCTCAGCACTGGCTGAAGGGCCCGTCATTTTATTTTTAGACTGGAGGCTGCATTAAGGAATCCTATTCACAGCCTAATGCTGTTGGCAACTTGCTGCTGCTTTCCTGCAGAAAAGTGTGTGTGTGTGTGTGTGTGTACACAATGCTGTGGAAATCTTTGTGTTTGATGACATGTCCCCAGCTCCAAATCCTGATTTTTTTTTTTTATTTAACAAAATTCTGTAATTCCAGCATTTAAGGAAGTAAAATTACAAACTACGCCGTTTGGTCTTTGCTCACAACACAGTGATATGTATATATACATGGCAAACCTGTACACATGAATAGGCTTTCCATGGGATTTTGCTATCTCAGTTTTGTGAAGAAGCCCCTAGATCTGCACTGGGGGTGTAATTACAGTTGTCGGGAAGAGATGACTTGGCTGTGATTGAATATTTGAATGTGTGATCAGGGAGCGGAAATGAAGGAAAGCGGCTTCTCCAGCAAGTGATGCCTTCTTAATCCAGCCTCTTTCTGCCATCAAAGCATGTATTTAATGACCGTTTTTTTGTTTTCCCTGCAGTTTGTGAAACCCTTGCACATTCTGTCACTGGATTTGCCTACGGCCTTTAGAACTGTGCATTGTTGATGTCTGTTTTCCTGCTCTCTAAATGTGTCACTTCCTTATCTCGTCCATATTAATGCAGCCTCAGTCCATCGTGCATCCGACAATCCCAGACTCTCCACTTTTTTTCCCGACCATTCATGAGCGCCCCATGTCTTTCTCTCCACCGCCCGCCTGCCCGTCCCCGAAGGTGCCTGCGGCACAGCGGCGCAAGAGCACCTCTTTTCTGGAGTCCCAAGGCCGCCACTCACAGCCCCAGATGAGGACAGTTGGGCCGAGCCCATTCCTGCCAGGTGGTGATGCTCAAGGCTGGAACCCGGACGCGATGGCCATGTTAGGGAAGCAGTCTCTCAGAGCAGCCACTGAGACTGTTCACAGGCACCCGCTGTACGAGACTGTAGTGTTTGTCGATGGAAGGACTGGCACAGCGACTCCTAATGAAGCCCAGATGAGGCCTGTGGAAGCAGTGTTCCTAGCTAACTTGCCCTACAACTCACAGGCAGAGGTCTACAACAGCCCAGCTGGGTCTGGGCACATGGACGAACAGACGCTATCACAGCTCGGCTCAGTTTATGATTACCAAACCGGTCAAACCTACATAGCTCGGCCCATCCAGAGCTTAAGGCTGGAACCTGGGGTAAATCAGCCTTCACCCTTGGGCAGCATCTCGGCTCCAGCCATTTCGGACGCTCGCATCATGTTCCACCAGGTGTTCATGCCCCAGTCTGCTCCTCCAATACTCGGACAGGGCAGCGAAGGTCACCCGGGCTGTGTGTTTGAGTTCCATGTACACACGTCCAGCCCAGGCGCTGGTGAAGGTGGAGTGTTCTTACCACATCGGGTTTACCGCACTCGCCGCGGCTCCATGGATACCAACCCAGAAGAGCCATCTCCCGGGTCTGTGCCGCAGAGCCGCCTCCAGACCGTGACAGAAGAGCAATACAACCATCTGGGCTCAGAGCCTGCCACCTCTGTGACAGACACCCTCAAACAATGCCCGCCCGTAGGGAGTCCCGAATACTCCAGTGACTCATCTCAGAGGAACTCATCAGATCCAGGAGATCATCTGTTTTCCCCTCCAGCTGTCACTGCACCCAGCACTGACACCTCGCTGACATACACCCAGAATATGTATCAGGATTCACAGGTTTTCTTCTGCTTCACACAACCTGCAGCTGCCGCTTATCCTGGATCTCCAGCTGTGTACAATCAGCAGGTTATTAAAGAAGAATTCTGCATTCTCATTACTCCTTTAGTGGCAACACTCTCCCACATCTCCCCACTTCTGTTCTTGAGCAATTCTATAACCAGGATATTGTTTGTTGGAGTAAATCGGGGACTATGTAATGACCTCGGTGAATCCCCCACCCCCCACCCCCAACTCCCCTTTCTTAAAGGTGTGGCTATGAAGCTCTAACAAAAAAAGTCCAGTAAAAAGTATCAAGGACCGTGTTGTGTAGCCGTGAAGGATGCAAGTTGCCTTAAGTTGTGGGTGCAGGGCAGAGCGCAGACAGTGTGCACACCTGTCATGCTGCATTATGAGATCCTTTTGGTACCTAAAAAAAATAATGGCCTGGTAGTTTGCCTTGCTTAGGAATTGCTTTTCTACAGGTGCTAGCGACTTCCAGTGAGGAAACCACGCTTTCACTTGTTTTTGAGCCTCCGTATTTGTGTTTCTGTCCATTTTCATTTTTCTTGCACAACTTTTACGTAACTATTTCTCTTATTTTCTTCCAGAGCGTTATTGACTTAGAAATCCTTAGCGCTTAGGTTTTTACATGGTGCTCTTCCGTGAGATGCTTCATAGGTCCCGAGAGAGCCCAGTTCTATCCCTGCTGCTCTTCATGTGTTCTGAATGTGCTGTGACAGTTTGATGACCCTTTGGACTTTCTGGGTCCATTCTGCCATCTGTGTTTCAGAAATGTAAACACTGTATTGTTTATAGGTGTTCCTGCCCACGGCACCATGAGTCTGCTTATCTTTGGCGCATAGAATGTGACCTTCAGATCATTCAGTAACATTAAACCCTCCAGGTCATGGGGGTAACAGAATAACATTTCTCATTAACGGACATATTGACCCTGATATCCCAGGGCTTTGCAGAAAATGTTTATATTTGAATCCGAATCCCTAAAATTACATATTGTAAGATGTCTGAAATCAGTGAGTCCTTCACTTGAGATGTTGTTGGCCCTATCAGTGAGGCACGCAAATATGTTAAATATCTGCATGATTTAAAAAAAAAAAAAAAAACACTTAAATTCAGGACTAGGACCAGAACTGAGGGTTAAGGTTCAAAGGTTGTAACCTGGCGTACCAGCTGTAGTGCAAACCCTGTGATCCTTTTTAAGGTTATTTTGAGATGGTACATCCTACGTAGCCATGTTTATTTTGCTTTATAGGGACAGTAGGCTTTAGACAGAGTATAGGACATGGTTCAGCAAGAGAAAACAATATGGCATTACTATAGGGAGCCTACGGACCGGCCACTTTGGTAAGTCAGGCTCTCCAGTGCCAGAGCTTCAGTTTAATTACCCTCTAATGTCCCATGTTTTCATTAGGCGCAAGTGTCAGGACCACCTGCCGCCAGCACTGTCCCTGTGGGTATCGCTATTCAGCCTGCTCAGCACACACAGGTGAGCCAAGGACTCGTCGTTTGGATGACTGGATATTACCTAATATAAAGCACCTCTGGGTATAAATCCTTCGCACTTTTGTTGTTGAGGGAGAGGTCTGTTACCCACTTTAAAAAAAAAAAAAAAATGTTTGTAGATTTCCAAATGCCTCCGTTTCCCCTCTTCCTCTTACAAATCACACGGGTTCATCCTCTGATGGCACAGGAACCGCATTAATGAGTGTATATTTCTACTGCTTACAATCTCGTCCTCCTCCTCTCCTTCAGAGTGTCCAGCAGCAGCAGCAGCAGCCTTCCCCTCTTCATCAGACAGTCCAGTACCAGATGCAGCCACCTCTGCCGGCAGCTTCCAGTGTGGCTGCACCATCACAGCCAGTCATATCTCAATGTCCGACTGCTCAGACCCAGCCAACCCCCCAGGTGAGTCAGAGCCCCCGTGGAAGTGGGGGATTTTTGATAAGAAAAGGTGCACAAAAGTCCTGGTTGTAACGACTGATAACACGAGTGATAGGGGGTTCTAATGCGTTCTGGATATCCGGTTCATGCATTTAGTTTGACGCTCAGAAGTAGCAGATTTACACCTTTTTTGAGTATTCATTTCTGGCTATTGTGGGTAAAACAGAATTCGTTCTCCGCTGTGCATGAGGCTTCAAAGACTGAACCCCCCCACAAATGTATCTCTGTTTTCCCGAGCCTGTTTCTGTCTCCAAAACAGCACACGGCTTTTAAAGAGGCAATCTTACATAATCAGTTGAATTTCTTTGGGGCCTTTAAATTGCGTGGTGTTGTCAATCAAGTGTTTTCTTTCCCCATATCCCACCCTGTCCATATCGGAGAACCAATAAAGATAAGGAGAGGAGGGGGGGACTCTGGCTCTACAAGTTAATGACACACTGACATCCCACAAAAGGGAGCAGCCAGAGGAGATCCCACCCGTACCAAGGTATCCATTACCCAGATAAGACGCCTTAAACTGTTACTGTTCACTTTGGTCCTAGCAGGGACTGCCCCTTTAAACGTTCATGTGCTCAGTTTCCGGACATGTAAGTGATCGAAGCTTATACAGCCTCGGTTGTGTAGAAAGATTTGTTTACACACATTAAAATTAATTTTAATGTCCTGTTCTATAGGCCTACATGTATGTGAGGCTAATGTTTACGTATATATTAGATATTTTATTATGTGTGTGTTTATAAGTGGCCTCTGTGCTGTAGGCAGCGGTTAACAGAATTAGCACACACAGCAGGGAATGGTTATACAATACAAGTGCACTCTTAAGTGATCACCTGCAGGCAAACCGCGTGATGCTCTGCAGAGATTGCGTCTCGTTAGGATCTCAAGACGTTGTTGACTTGATCAGCAATCCCGCTGTTTCACCTGCAAATTCTCGGAAGGCGCACACTTTTCCAGTCCTGCTAATTTATCCACTGCTGACCCCTACACGAGGAACGTTGTGTACGAGAAGACCGACACCGAGCTGCTTGGACTGGAGTGAACCTGCATCAAATGCACCCCCCTCCCGAACACTCTCCCTTTCATTTGGCATGCAGACCTTCTCCTTCTCAGCATTGCTAAGCACTCCGTTGCATGGTTACCTTTTCTGCTGTTGCCCTCATTCTTTTGATCCTCTCATTAATTCTGTTGTTCTTTTAGCTGACCCGGTGACAGCTTTAGCTAATGGAAGCTGCCCTTGGGTTCACATGAGCACAGGGGAGATGCTGGGATTGTGCACAATCACAAGCTTGGCAGACTGCAGAGTGTAGTTGGTTTTGTGTGACCGTTGGAGGCAGGATGATGCTTTTCTTGTTGTCCTCTTCAACATGGAGAAATGGGACTTCAATTGTTATCTATAATGTATCCCAGGGATTATTGGGCAGTGAGATGCACATCTCAATGTAGAACTTCCCTGGTAAAATCCTGTGAATCTATATATTACATACATTCTCTGGCCTCTGTTCAGCATGCTGTGAAAGTCTTCCCTCTGCTGGTGAAGAGTTCAACTCCATTGAAATGAATGAGATTGAAATCTTCTCCAGCACAGGGAAACCGCTTCACAGCATATTGAATATGGGCCTCGGGGCCTACACTGGAGCTCCTGACATCTCTTTCTAGCAGCACAGGTATAATTGTGGTGTAGTCTGTCCTGGGTCTCTTTAGAAGCGTATAATGACATGCAGTGAGGAGCTCTGGGCTGGTATCTGGTTGCATGGAACTGCTTCAGTAGGAAACCAGGAACACCATGTTCTAATCACTGGTGCTGCAGTATGTTACAGAACCGGGCATAAATTGGGGAAAAACAAACTCCTGTCCTCAAATAAAGGAAAATGACATTTGAGTTTGGGGGGTAAGTAAAGGTTATTCTGACCTGCACCAAAGCCATATTATTAAATTGTAGACATGGCATGAATTCTGGATGTCCGCTGCGTCACTGTGCTAGGCAGTGATGAAATGTAATACGTTTTGAGCAATACGAAAGCTCTTCACATGCACTCTTCATGCAGAGCAACATCTCAAGAAGAGACTTCTGTGATCAGAAGAACTCTCAAAGCACCTTAATGCGTATTCAGTAAATTGTATCGCACCCTGCAGACATTCCGCTTGGGATATTCCAAGTCACAATGTGGGGAGGGGAAGATATATCTGCATCACAAAGCACAAAAGCAAGTAGAATTAGATGGGACAGTGAAGTCATATCCTCCTCCCAATGTTCTCACCGTCACCTTGTTACCTCCACCTGCATCCTAATAAAGCAATATCATGGGCAGGATTCTCACTCAGCTCGTTTAATGCATGTCTTAATTAAACTGCTTCTCCTTTTAATTTTGTTATGCTTTTAATATTTGCAAATCCTGCTTTCTGAACCCTGCTTGCTAAATCAGCCTGTACTTTTTCTTTTATCCATTCTTACATTGCCAGCTCCCCGTATCTCAGCCTTGGTCAGCTGTCCAAGGAGAACCTCAGATTTCTACTCCAGCAGCTGCTCCCCCACAGCCTCCAGCTGCTCCCACCATGCCAGCCCGTGTGCCCTCTCGGTTCCAACATGTGGCTCAGCCCTTGGTGGCAGTCCCTCTGCTACCCCAGTTTGCTGCCCCACACCTGCCCATGACACCTCCCTCCATGAGGCATACAGGATTTCCTGCCTTGCCTGTCCCAATGTCCCCAGATATCGGCCAGTCTGTGCCAGGGCTGCCAACCTCCTTAGCGGCCACAGTCCTTCCCCCTGGGCAAGCAATGATTATCCCCAGTCACCTCCCCGCCATTGCCCTTCATATCCCCCCACAGACTCTGTACACTGCGGTTCAGCCTCTTGGATTGCCAGCCACCAGCCTTGGACAAGCTCCTCAGCCTCTGCTTCCCCCGGGAGACCTTCACTATCAGGTATTCCCAGGCGGGAAACAGAAGACACCTCTCACAGCTGAGTGTGCCGTGTTTATTAGTGAGAGCAGCGTATGGGATACAGAAGTTGGCGATGTTGGAGTTTGTGCTGCACTGGTAGTCTAATTTACCACTGGTCTAGGTTTCTCTCAATAAAACAGGTTTCCTTTTTAAATAAAAAATAACTATAGTAAAAAAAAAAAAAAAACATGTCCTTGTCAGTTCTGATGAAGATAGCATAAACCTTCTAAAAATGCTGCCTGAAAAGATCTGTTTGCAAATCAGTGATGTTACCTGATGAGATTATTATTATTTTTACAGAATTGGAAACGGGTTTCTTGGAGCTGAACCGCACTATTTTTATCTCTGAGGATCCCCTGGTTCCTGAGATATTTACCTTTTTGATGTGCCAGTGCCCGTTTGTGCCAGTACCTTTTGGGTAATCAATGTGGCCGACTTCCAAGCCTCACTCCCACAGGCCAATAGGAAGCCGCAATGTCATAAGGGCATGACCTGACTGCTTCCTATTGGGTGACCCAGGCAGTTAACTCCTGATTTTAAAAATGGAGCACTACCGAATGCAGGAGGACAGAGAGATGCGTATCCCAATAGTGATTTTAAAAAAATGGCAAATTTATTGAATAAAGGCTATAAACCAACATGTGTCAAGCCCCTAAGGGCTCTTTATCAAGGTAAAAAGGTTTACCAGGTACATCGGGACTGAATATGTAAATGAGACCGCAGTCACCATACGTATTTCTACTCGGAGTAAATGACTGGTGCTTAGAGGGTAATAATAGGATATTAACAGTGTTGATCAAAAAGATTTGATCAGAAAGGTTTCCCCTATATACAGCACTCAAATCATATATAGTCTACTGATGGACAGCAATTGGTCCTGCAGTTATGCTGCAAAAAACTGGTAAGTATCCCAGAATCACCGTGGAAATCAAAAATAATAAAACTTTATTACGTCTACATAGATAATTAAAAACACAGATACATTATTAAAAATCCCCATATTGTTGTGGCTGATGTGAGTAAATATTTGTAGAGATAAGGTAAGTATAATTAACTAATGTCTCAAATTATTCATATCCTAACATCCAAATATAGGCTACAATTCTCTAATTGTACACATCATTTATTAATATTGTATAGATTCAATCAGAGATAGGCTTGTATTGTGTCAAGGAGAACTTGTTGTACCGTAGGTGTATTAAATGTCGATACAATGATCTATATTGCAGGTGGTGTTAGAGTATAAGGAAACCACAGGTAAGGAAAAAATGGTCATTCTCTCTGTATATCCCGTAAGATACAACCGTGAGACCCCTTCAATAATCCTGGTATTCACCACCTCTAATCAGCCCTCATATGCGTGAGCTGAGAGACAAACACTGGACACACGCGTTTTTTGCAGATAGCCATGTCGGGTTAATGTTATTGTAACTAAAGTCTCCTATGCAATAATAAACATTCGTTGTAACAAAGTCTCCTATGCAATAATAAACATTCGTTGTAACAAAGTCTCCTATGCAATAATAAACATTTGGCAGTAACCAGAAATAAATGCTGCTGCACGATACAAGCCTGTTCGTTTGGTGTAGTAGGATGTCACCACTTCGAGTGACGTCACTGCCGTGACGCCCTATGTTCCCGACGCACGTTTCACGTGTTCACCACACTTAATCAGGGGGAGGATGAAGCGTGGTGAACACGTGAAACGTGCGTCGGGAACGTAGGGCGTCACGGAATTGGCGACATCCTACTACACCAAACGAGCAGGCTTGTATAGTGCAATAACATTAACGTGACATGGCTATCTGCAAAAACCGCGTGTGTCCAGTGTTTGTCTCTCAGCTCACGCATATGAGGGCTGATTAGAGGTGGTGAATACCAGGATTATTGAAGGTATCTTACGGGATATACAGAGAGAATGACCATTTTTTCCTTACCTGTGGTTTCCTTATACTCTAACACCACCTGCAATATTGATCATTGTATCGACATTTAATACACCTACGGTACAACAAGTGCTCCTTGACACAATACAAGCCTATCTCTGATTGAATCTATACAATATTAATAAATGATGTTTACAATTAGAGAATCGTAGCCTATATTTGGATGTTAGGATATGAATAATTTGAGACATTAGTTAATTATACTTACCTTATCTCTACAAATATTTACTCACATCAGCCACAATAATATGGGGATTTTAAATAATGTATCTGTTTTTAATTATCTATGTAGATGTAATAAAGTTTTATTATTTTTGATTTCCACAGGGATTCTGGGATACTTACCAGTTTTTTGCAGCATATCTGCAGGACCAATTGCTGTCCATCAGTAGACTATATATGATTTGAGTGATGTATATAGGGGGAAACCTTTCTGATCAGGTACCTCGGGACACCAGGATTTCGATTTTGGGCTCCGAAAGGTCGCTTGAGTCACAATATATCCACACTGATATTATTCAGGACCTGACCCTTATTATATACATGCCATTCTTCTGGACACAAGTCTGTGTTTGCATCTTCACTGAAGCAAGTGGGATCATTCCAGTTAGGTGTGTGGGTTAGGATACTTACCTGTAATATATTCTACATCAGTTACCGGACAGGTACTATGCACTGATATCGTCAAACAAAATTCATCTAATCTGTCCAGGATTCTCTGAGCTCCACACAGTTTTTTTTTTTTTTTTTTTTTTTGGAGCTTTGCTCATTTCCGGTTTTCCGAGTATTTTTCCCAATAAATACGGCATTCTTGAATATTTTGGGTCAATATTCCAAATATGCAAGAGTAAACGATATTACATTCCTGTGCTGTACCTGGAGTCTTTGCATGGTTACTTGGCTAATCCTTTCCTTTTTTGCCTCCTTGCATTCTTCATCTTGCTAACATTTTGTGTTGGACATGTGATAATTCTGTTTCTTGGTTTTTAATTCAGGGCACCCAGCCTCCGCACCCATCTCAGTACCCAGGAGACTCAGGCCTGGCTCCGTCCTCTGGCTTCACGTCGTCAGTTGTGTCCTCACCCTTGCGCACTGAAGCTCTGCCACAGGCTGGGTACCATTCAGCTACATCACAGCCTTATCTGGAGACCAGCGGTTTGCTTTTCCAGGGAGGGCCTGCTTTGCAGCCCCCTGCCACCCTGGCCCAGTCTCTGCCTGGTGGGACTCAGCAGCAGCCAGTTCTGGAGGTAAATTTCCATGTAGCTGTTTATTTGGGAGTGTAGAAAAATAGCTGCAATATTGGACAAACGGGAGAACTTAATCTGCACCGGCTGCTATAAGGGAAAGCTGCACGTTCCTCGTACTAAAGTAAGAATCTCCTTTTGTACATAGTATTTAGTCTCTTTTTACTTAAAAACAAATGACCTTGTCCAATGGGTGTGTTTTTTGTTCGGGTTTATAGCTGGGGATGTCTGTTTTAAAAGCAGCAAAACATGACATTTTGGGGGCTTTAAAAAAATGAATCAGTTCTGTAGTATTAGAGAAGTGATTTATTTATTTTAAATCTCTTCATGCCATTTTCCATGAGGTTTTTTTTTAAAGCATCCTTTGCTTTCTGTAGCGGGTTTTGACGCACCTCCCAAGCAGTGCAAGATCTTTGCAACATTTTCCTGTTTGGGATGATTTGTTGTAAATGTTTCCAGCAGTTTGAGCTGTAAACTGTAACAATAGATAATGTTACCTTAGTAATATAATGATACATTGTAGCGTCTGAGTTTCACTGACACAAGCAGCCATTATGTCAGCGACACAATCAGGATTGTGACAGGTTTATAACAGGAGCGCCAAACAATTGCCCTCTTATGTAAGAATGCAGAATTATACATTGTTGCATGCTTTATATATACAAATAATAAAATAAAAACCCGTCGGAAAGTAAAATTGCTGCTTTAACAGAGAAAAATAACCAGATAAAACGCCACCGACCAATCATTGGTGTTTTCCCATTAAAACCGGAAAATAAAATGGAATTTAGCCGCTAATGATTTTCATTGGGGGCGTGTCCTCACGTGGTACTCTTTCTGCGCCATATGGATCGGCCTGCGCGGGCGCAGGAATACAAGGGACCACGTGAGAAGAGGCAGCAGCACTAGGTAATGCACCAGGCAGCCAGCGGGGGGGAAGAGTGAAGCAACAAGGTACAGCAAACCTCCCCGCGGCGCGCGGTTCCCTCCCGGCGGCGCGCGGTTTCCCTCCCGGCGGCGCGCGGTTTCCCTCCCGGCGGCGCGCGGTTTCCCTCCCCGCGCCGCACAGTTTCCCTCCCCGCGCCACGCGGTTTCCCTCCCCGCGGCAATCAGAAGTATAAATCTTTTCTTAAAGTAGGAAAAACAGAATACAAATCTAAATCAAAGATGCTTTGATAAAGGGCATTCTAGCCTGAAACGCGTCAGTGTGTTTGCCTTTCCCCCTCTACACCATGTTTCAATAAATACTCGTTTTTAACTCATATTTTTGGTACTGGTCCCCTCCTTCAGCTGCAATCTTTGGATTCTCTACTTTGCCTAAATCTTTTCTTAATCTGCGAAGTTGGAAAATCTTCTTTGCTTGACTTACTAACGTGGCCTTTTAATGAGTAATAACGCCCCACAGTAATTCCACCCGGACATGTGGTAACCCCCCTAATGACACACAGAGATGTAGCTCCCCCCTAATAATAGACGGATATGTCACCCCCCCCCATCCCCAGTAATAACACAGACCTGTGGCACCGCCCCCAGTAATAACACGGACCTGCGACACACACCCACCAGTGTAACCAGTAGTGACACATGGACTGAGATAATTATTATTATTTTTTTAAACACATCAATCCGCTGGAAATTCCAATATAGCGGAGGGATCAGGGAGGGTTTTGTTAAAGCTGCAGTTCAGGCAATATCCTGCATGTGTGTTTTTTCTAATAAATCAGTTCTGTAGTAAGAAAAAATACTTTTAGCATTTTCTGTTTTTAAAAAAACAACTTTGAAAGACCAATTTTCTTGCATTCTATTTTAACAGCCATTTGCTAAGGCACTGCCCCTTCATGTCCTGTCACAAGCCCTGGCACACCCCTTTGTCAGCCCTGCCCTCCCTCTAGCACATGTCAGTGCAGGAGTGCTCATGAATATTCATGAGCTTCCACTGAGAGGCAGAAGAAAAACAGATCCCTTCACTAATTATGTCACAATTTCGCCGATCAATACATGGAGAACGAATTGACCGTCAGCTATACAGTTCTTTAGGTAATTAGAGATTGCCCACATGAAACTATTGAAGTAAAAAAATAAATTAAAGAAAAAAAAAAAAAGACTGAACTGCATCTTTAAGTGGCCGTACTGGATGGGAAAGCCAATGTAACAATGTATCTGTTGGTATTGGGACTTTGTGCTGTGCGTTTGTAGAATGAGATCTCTGGTTCACTGGTGACTTTCTCTTGCAGCAGAGTAACTTGGTAATGTGGGGATCATGCTGCCACTGGTCGTTCTGCTGGGATGTGAGTCTTCCTCCCGGGTGCCAGCCCCTACACTAGCACGGCACAGGCACCCAGTAGGGTTGGCCGTGTATGCCCGCTGAGCTGCCAGTGGCTGTCTGTCACACTTGGTGCCTCTGCTGGCTGATTGCTGTGTGCTCTCCCTCTCACCCTCCCTTACACGGTCAGTGCAGTGAGCTGCATGGCAATGTCCGGGCAGAGGCACCTGACCTGCATGTTTGTTAGGTGGACCGCACAGGCTCTTGGCATTGGCCGGTTTGGCTTCCTTTTATGCTGGCACTTGTAGTGGCATTTCCAGCTGTGAGCTAAGTTGAATACACATGTTGCTGATGCGTGTTTTTGTTCTGTTTCCAGGGTCCTCAGAGCAGCACTCAGGCAAACCCATTAGAGACACAGCTGGCTCCTCAGAGCTCCCAAGTGGTCTCCTCTATGGACAGGTAAGTGCTTTCAGTGGAGGTATGTCTGCTATTAACCCTTTCTCTTGCAAGGGGGCTCTGCAGTGTACGTGTGTGTCCCAAGTGACAGTCCACCATGTTGTGACGCATTAGGACAAACAGAAACCAGAGGGATTGGAGTAAATCTCAATGCATTGAAGTCTCTCTGATATTGTCATGAATTACATCAGTGGTGCGCAAACTGGGGAGCGCAATATTATTCAAGGGGGGGGGGGGGCGCGGCAGTTGCAGAGGCCCTGCGCTCTTCCCCCAAGGCATTTAAATTAATGCCGGGGGATCGTGTGAGGCCTCTTCAACTTACCTTTTCTTCGGCGATCAACGCAGCGTCAAATGACGCCGGAGAGAAGGTAAGGGAGGGGCGCGAGCAGGGAGGAGGGCGCAGCAGGGAAAGATTGCGCACCCCTGAATTACATCACAAATCCAAGATGGCTGCTTCCAGACTTCCGTGAACCAAATAAGAGTGTGGCGGTTTTTACATATTGGATTTGTGTTGTAATAAACAGGCACATTTATTTGATTTGATTCAGCGTTAACACAGGTTTGTGCTGGTTGCTGCTGTGGTGTTTTGACTTGTAAGTCCATGTCTGCGCTCCCGTGTATATCCAGCACTTTGTGAACTAGCAATAAGCGGGATTGTTCTGACTTATCCCGTAGTGCCCACTCAGACGTGGCATCAGGGCTGAGCGATGGAAACGAGGGCGTGCCAAGCGGGAGACACGAGGGCCGGACCACCAAGCGGCATTACCGGAAATCCGTGCGCAGTCGCTCTCGGCACGAGAAAACCGCTCGCCCCAAGCTCCGAATCCTCAATGTGAGTTTCAGCCGGAGTGCATGTCGCTTCTCCCACCCTCCAAATCTGGACTCGTGCTTATTTCCAAATTATCACTTCAAAATGAGTATGGTTTTGTACTAAATACTGCACTGGTTTTCTGTCAGGTTTTATTACGATAATCACCAGGACCTTGTGAAGTGCTCTGGGATCTCTCATTTGTGTTATATAGTGACACCCCGTCATTACATTCTTCTGCATTGCTGTTTGCTGCAGGTTGGCCCATAAAAGACATAATAATAACTTTATTTTATATAGAGCTTTTCTTCCAATGGGACTCAGAGCGCTTCACAATTACAGTATAATGTGCAGGACGCAGAAATTGGATTGTTACAGACACAGTACATACATTTGAAATCCTCGTGCGTTGCGTTTTACCAGTGGAGAGCGGCACAGGTGTGTTCCAAATTTCAAAAGGGCATTACTGGCAAACATACGGAGGAGCTCAGAAACCCACGTCTCAGATATGCAATACTCGCACTTCGTAGTGGTGGAGATCTGATCTGGATAAGTTGCCCTGTAACATTTTCAGCTGTTGACTTTATGGCTGGTTATCAGGCTATCTAACTCTCCATACCGCTATGTTTGGGATGTGAGGTATAAACTCCCCTCTGGTAGAGAGATGGATCACACACACATCCCTGCTCTGACTGCATCTGGTAAAGCATACTTAGCCTGCAGCTTCCTCTCACATCTTCCTATACCTCTCTCTGCTTCTAGGTTTCAAACAAAGGTGACCGGGTGGTGGAGTGTCAGCTAGAGACTCACAACCGCAAGATGGTCACCTTCAAATTTGACCTGGACGGAGACAATCCCGAGGAAATCGCGACTATTATGGTGAGCAGCCAACCCTTTGGGGGGAGGGGGGTGCGTTAACTTCGTCACTATCTGCAAAGTTTGGTACTACATGTACCCTGCACTGTGCGATACTGTGTTTGGTATAGCATCCTCTCCTCCTTCCCTAGGTGCAGAACGAGTTTATCTTGGCCATCGAGAGGGACTCGTTTGTGGATCAGGTCCGAGAAATAATCGAGAAGGCGGATGAAATGCTGAGCGAGGACATCAGTGTGGAGCCGGAGGGAGAGCAAGGGGAGGAGAGCATGCAGATTAAGGACGACTCTTACTACCCAGAGTCACAGGTACTGAGCCAGGGACCTCCCTACACTACCTGAAATACCTGTACTGACCAACAGGGGCTGGTTAGATCCACCTTAAACCCTTCACTACCAGTAACCGTCCATTTTACCCAAATTAGATACTGAGCCAGTCACCCACCCACACCTCTGGTAAAGTGACTGTCACAAGAACTGATCAGGGCGGTCTTAATTCTTTTACTGCCAGTACGCCACTGCTTACTATGGGCAGGTGCTGACTCACTGATATGTCTGCTGCTGAGAACCACTTCTGAGCGACTCGCTTTATACATTCAACAAGTCAACACAAGCCCTATAATTTAATGCAACTGCACCTATCTACAGAAACTTTCCCCACATTCATTTATTCTCCCTTTTTAACTCCTTGAATGCTGGCGTGTCCCATAACGCATTGGTCTGTTGTCTGTTCTGACGTTGAACCAGACAGAGTGTGACAGGTGAGCGAGGAAAGGAGACACCCTCCAGGATTCTCTCTAACATGCAGTGTTTTTGTAACTTGCAGAAGCTGCAGGGGGAATTCAGGAAGCCAAATCCTGTGTATTACTTGCCACAGAGGACAGGTATGTGCCAGAATACTACTTTGCTATTATATTGCACCGTATGCTATAAAATGGTGCAATAAAAAAAAAAACAGTGAGCCTGAGGATCGTAAAGTCTCATTATCAAAGGATTGACAAGCAAGCGTAAGATGATCATAGTTCACAAGGTCTGTGACCTTAAACGCGTGCCTCCCACTTCAGAGGCCAACTTTTTAAAGAAGCCGCTTCCCCCTGTACGCATCTTTAATCTTTTTGTTGGGATAGCCTATTTTGATGCCATCTGCAGTCATTCTTTTTTTCTTTATATATGCCGTCATATTTTTATTTTCTGCATGTAAATTCATAGAGCTTTCGCCATTTTCAAAATGGCCATGGTTTCCTATGAAAGTGATGTGACCTTTGTTGATTGCGTTGCCTGTTGCTGCTATGTGTCCGCTAATACAGGCGAGTTTCGTATCATGTGGCAGTTTCACGAATGGGTTTGCACAATACAGACACCCTCCCATCATCCTGCCAACGTCTCCACTCACACTGCCTCTTTCTCTCTCTACCCCAGACCTCCCTCCTGGGTTCAACACCCAGGTCGTTCACTCCGCTGGGAGACGCTTCCTTGTCAGCCCCGTCCCAGAGAGTCGGCTGCGAGAGCCCAAGTTCTTCAGCTCGTCTTCGCAGGAGTCTCCGGTCAGCGGTAAGACATTCGCACACTGCTGACCGGATCTTTGGTCTACATGACTGTTTTAAAATCAATGAAACGCGAACACAATTTTGAGTTAGAATAAACATTTTGCTGCTAAAGACCAAGGAAAACAAAAATGTTTGTATTAAAAATAAGTTAACCCATTAATCCAGAAAGAACCCATGGTAAGTGAATAGCTACTCTGTATTATGCAAGATTAAGTTGTCACGTGGTGTACCTAATCATATTTTAATGCTGAGAGATTTGAAGCTAACTGGATTGAAACCAGATAACGTTCTGTGTAGACGAGGAGCTTTAGTTCTCTTCACCCCTTTGCTGCCAAAGATGCATACAATGCACTCTTGCAAGACCCGGTTACAGAGCGAATTCAGAGGCTGTCTAAAATAAACGTATCCTTTTAGGACCAGCTAAGGGTTAAAAGCAGCTGTACTGTTTCATCTGCCCCCCAAGTATTTTCTGAAACCACCTTTCCTAGCCTTTTAAAGAATGGGGGCGTCTCTCCCCTGAAATGTAATCCGGCTGAAGAAATTCCTTAGTGGGGCCAATGTAGACATGCAAGTGTTCATGGCTCAGATTAGTAAGAGACATTGATATGGATATAGCCTTGGCGAGTGGCACACGGCCCTTCCACAGATTTACATTCATTCTCTGCTGAAGCGCCACAAGTTCTGGCTTCCTTCGCACTTCCTGTGCTCATCGTGTGCGTCTGGGGGAAATCTTACAGTCGTTTTTTTAATCGTACCGTAGCTTTTATTCAGGTTTCTGTAAAGGATTATCTAATGATGAATCTGATCATAGGGGCAAATTGAATCAGTGTGTTGATGTTGCTCTTTGTATGTTATATCCAGTGGGATGGTACACAGGGGGTATGGAGGGGGGAGTACCCAGTACGGTTACTTCCTTACTTTCAGACTCTGAGCATTTCTACTTCTCTTACAAACTCTGTTCCACGTGTTCAAGAAAAATAGATTTATTTAAAACCTCTGCCTGCGTTAGAGAACAGATTTTGTATTAATCTTTCTAAGATGGTCCAATAGTCGCTGCCATGTTCTATACCAGGTTTAGAATTTTTTTTTTTTACGAAGGGAGCACAGGACCACTAGTTATTAAGGCACTTCACCAGTTATTGCACATTTGGCTATTAGCAGCTGTGTGATCCTGCTCCGCTTTTAAGTCATTCATAAGGTCCACCTGCTGATTTCAGATAGCAGTACGATGTGAGCAGCCATAGAATTGGACGAGACCATTAATTATGACAAACCCTGTCCCCTATTTAATTTGGTGTCGGAGGGGACTTTGCAATGCGTTTCTGGTCTCTTTGCTAATAAAGACTATTAACTGCTGTCACCTGTATGTGTGTTTATCATTTTGTTTCCTTCAGATCAATGTTTAGTTATGCTCTCTTTGCCTCGCTCTTGCGCTGGTGGAGATGCAGTTAATGTCTCGCAGTCCTGTCTGTGGCTGTTAACATTTACCGATTCCTTTTCCTTTCAGTTCCCGTCGCTCATGGTCCCGGCATGAATCTGTCGCACTCTGCCTCCTCTGTGAGCCTACATAATGCCTTCGCAGAGCTCCGACAGGCGCAGATGGAAGAGGGTCCCAGCACGGCTCCTCCTAACGTTAACCTGACCGGACTCATATTCCCACCATCCATAACCAGCCAGACGGCACCTCTGCCAGCTACTATAGGGGCTCTCCCCTCAGCCTCCGCAGCCATTCCCAGCAGCTTCCTTCACGGAGTCACCAAGCCCCTGGTGGAGGGCGTACTGACTCAAGCCTCGGAGAAGCTCATTGTTGGAGGGCCTCCATGCAGCAGTGTGCAAAGCACAGTGTCCCCTCTGGTCACCGCCATGTCTACCCAGCCACTCGTGGCAGGGGTGATCTCTGGTGTCGTGTCCACGGCCACTTCGCTACCTGCGACATCACTTCCTGCCCTGCCCCTGGTTGCTGGAGTCCCTGTTGGTGCTGGAGCTTTGACCTCCCCCCCTGCTCAGCCGTTCCCCACTGTCGGCACCGCCGGAGTTCTACCCCAGCCTTTAACGTCCCCTCCGATGCAGCAGGTAGCAGGCAGCATGACAGGGACCCAGCCTCACACCTCTGTCTCTGCTCCCCTTATTCTAAGTAGTGTGGGACCAGCTCCAGTTCAGCTGAGCAGCAGCAGCTCTGCTCCCAGCTTTGTGGAGAGCATCACGGTCAGTGCCCCGCAGCTGGATGGCAGCAAGAAGACAGCAGAGGTCGCCACAGCCATCAGCACAACTGGCATGTCCCTGCCCATCTCTGCACCTCTGACCTACGCAGGGGTTGCAGCTACGGGCATTGCTGGGGCTGGGAGCCAGCCTCTGGTGCACGGAGCACACGTCGCGCAAGGCTTGGCAACAACTGCAGTTATATCCCAGACAGGGGGGGCTGCATCCACTCCCCTCTCATCCCAGATCCCCCTACCAGGCACGGTGTCCAGCCTGCCCACTGTCCAGCACCCACTGGCACACAGCCAGCCAACACCACTCCCCAACCAGCCTGTGGAGGGGGATGCAGACAGCCTGCCCAGGCCCGGTATAGATGACATCAAGACCCTGGATGAGAAGCTGAGATCACTGTTCAGTGAGCATGGCAGCATGGGGGCACCTCATGGGCTCACACCGCTAGAGGCACCATTGGGGCCGGATGGTGTCCCCCTGACCATCTCTCCCCAAACCACCATCGGAGCCCAGCCCAAGCCCACGGCTTCCAGTGCCACTGCACCACCCACCAGCTTGCCCCTGGGGCCAGCCGGACAGCCTCTCATGACCCAAATTCTTACTCCCGGACAAGCTGTTACCCCCGTCACCTACGTCTGTGGCAACACTGTAGCCACGGTAAAAGCTGGGACCCCCCCATCAAAGCCCCCACTCGGCAGGGTGCCGGTAAGAGAGCCCCCCTTAACTCTTACACATTTATTGGACTGTACATGTGCCAATATACAGACTACTTGTACTGTGTACGTATACACACACACCTAATATGTATACACACACGGTCCCCTTTCTGGATCAGGTCTATTTAAGGATAGGAGGGATCACCTAGTATAGGAGTGACACAGCCCATTCATATGTACAAACTCAGTGTGCATGGGGACTAGCACCGGGAGCCTATATTCAACAGGGTGGGAGCAGCTGAGCTGTTCATTTATTGTTGGCACAAAACAGGTGCCCACGGGTTACATTAATAGGCACATGAATACAATCAACTAGAAATACAGTGAGACGTACTTAAACATTGATGGAAAAGCCTCCCCATCCTGAAGAACTTACCCTCCAGTATCATAGAACTAACAGGAATGTACATTTCTATTCTTTGTCCTGTGGCCGGGGAAGCCTCTTCATTCTGAACCTAACACTATATCCTGTCTGTACTCTGAGGAGGGAGGGGGCGTGCATGAGGGAAGAGACTGATGGGTCAGCCCATCCTGGCCGTGGCTATAACGGTGCTGCTGGCTGGGAGGTTTAACCTGACGGGCTTTCCAAAAAGGGAACATCATGAAGGACACGGGCAACACACCTTCAACCAGCTAAACCTACCTCTACTTTGTCAGCAGAGACCATAATACTCTGAGCTCCCACCAATAGTTGTTCAAGAAGCTAGGATTCTCGGCATTGGTGCGGTCACCCAAGGGTGCCTCAGACTAACAAATTATGTCATTGTAGGGCTATTCTTGATTAGAGTTTGCATCACACATACAATAGGGAATTGGACACCTTTCCAAACAGTCATAATGTAAAGTTAAGTAGTGATGGACGTTTCATTTTATTTTCACCGATTTAACAAACTGTTGATGAACTGATAGGTTGCATCAGTAGTTGCACAAGATAAAGGCAAATACTACTTTTAGGCAACACCTTAGCTGACAAAAAAAAATCCTTGCATGCCGATGGATATCTCTTAAATATATTAGGAATCTTGCATTCAAATTTGCATGTTGGATAGAGCTCTATATACCCTGGATGCACCCAGCACGTCTGACGGCACTGCCTCTTCCTATCTGTAGGTTCTCCCGGCTGGCACAGAGAGCCTGGCACACAGCCCGCCTGGCGAGCAGCTGTCTCCTCTCCCAGGACCTTCACTAACTCAGGTGCAGCATGAGACGCCTTTTTTCCCACTTAACCCTGGGGGAATGACCCTTGCATGTTCTCTCTATCTTCCCGCGTCTTTCTGACCCTACACTCCCCTCTTATAACAAGTCGTTCATCTGATCTGGGGTAGGAACCGTGCAGGGTGTAGATGGATAGCGGGAGGGGACTGAACCAAGGAGCTGGGCAGTCTGACCTGGAGAATACAAGAGGCAGTAAAAAGCAGAGACTGCCCAATAATTTAGACACACTACCAGTGACTGGAGACTAGAGAGACCAGTCTAGCAGCCGAGCACACACCTCTTGAGACAGTCAGTGCCTGGGGTTCACACACAGTCCTTCTCATTTCAGTCCCAGCAGCCCCTGGAAGACCTGGATTTCCAGCTGAGAAGGACGCTGAGCCCTGACACTTTCCCTGTGCCCTTTGCACCAGTCTGTGTGAGTGTGTGGGAGTGAGGGAGGCTGCTGTGAAACATTCAGATTAGGAATCCCCAGAAACTAGATGGACGGCCTAGGCCAGGGGTGGGCAACTCCAGTCCTCGAGGGCCAACTAACTGGTCAGGTTTTCAGGATATGCCTGTTTCAGCACAGGAGGTGCAGTCTTTGATTGAGCCACCTGTGCTAAAGCAAGGAGATCTTGAAAACCTGACCACCTGGTTTGCCCTTGAGGACTGAAGTTGCTCACCCCTGGCCTAGATGCAATGTACACATCTCAAGTAAATCTAGTACAATACACGGCGTCTTTTAAATGAAAATTCTCAATCTTTATAGTTTTCTTGTCCTTTGTTAGCTGCGATCGTTCTGCGCCATAGAACGTGTTGTCTTTGATTTTCTCATGGCACACACAGTGTACTGTTTCTTTAAGATTCAATGTGACTTAGACGCTTGATTTTGCTCTGGTATGTGGGTCTCTCGCTGGACGCTGCACTCCTCTTCGCTTTGCCGCGCTGCTACTGGTTTTTATTCGCCATTTCTCTCGGCCGTGGATCCCGGGAGCTGTGGCACAAAGTGTTGACGTTCTAAATAAACTTCTTTTATTTTTCTGTACAGCCTGCACCTGGTGCAGCGCCCACAAGTGTGACCGGACCTGTGAGCTCTCCCTCACAGCCCCCAAGGGAAGGTAAGGATTTACTGCCATGCGACATCTGGCCCTGATACCTCCTGAGTAGAATATGTGACTCCCGCAGCCATGAAGCCCCATCTGGATCCCTCTGGGCGGGGTAATCCATTGACCGGCCGCGGAGTCCTCACCCAGCTCCTCTTCCTTCCTTAGACTTCAGGGGAGTGGAGGTATAAGGCATATTTTCTGAGCAAATGTTAAAGTCCCCTCAATCTGAAAAAATCTTAATGGAGCGTCTCTCATTCAGCTTTAGGCAAGGGGTGGCCAACTCCAGTCTGATTTAGCCACCTGTGCTGAAGCAGGGATATACTGGTTTGTAGGACCAGGCTCCAGTATCCGTGCCCTCCAGTAATTGGAGTGTCTCAGGAGCGGACTCTGATAAAAGGCCTTAACGCTCCTCGCTTCATCCTTTATCATTGGCAGCTACATCTTCGAATTCTAGCTAATAGAAGTATTATTTTTGCAGCACATTAAATCCCCCTCCTGCAATCACTTTGGGGTGCCACAGATTTTATCTCGCAGATGTGATCCAAAATGGGTTCTTTGTTTTCAAATCTGTGAAATGTATGTAGAATAATATATATATTGTTGGAAGACGTAGAATAGGGGGTGTGGGGCTGAGCGCTGTCCTTGCCTGCTCAGTTTTTTTGTTGTTGAAGAGGCTGACAAGGGTATCAATGTTGCCAGCCTGACTCGGAAAACAAGGACTGACTGATGACAAACACACAGCCTTCTAACTCGCAATATCCCCTGTATAGAGTGGGCTCCAACTGGACTACAATGTTATGGTGACATCGCCTATACCTGGAATGTGTCTGGCTCTCTGTGGGCACCAGTCATTTTGCTGCTTTTACTTGCCTTTCAGAGTCTCAGAGAGTGAAGGGAGAGGCAGAGCACGGCACAGGAGTCCTCAAGATGGGACGCTTCCAGGTAGGTACTGCATCTCCTCTCCAAGGTGGCAGGTTTACGCTGTAACCTTTTTTTCTTTTTTTTTCGTACAAATATTTTTATTGAAGTGGTAGGGTACAGAAAAGATAACTGGGAAGGAGGGGACTGAAGGGGAAGCCATCAAGTCACAAACATTAAATAAGCATTAACATCACACTGGCCTATGGTTTAACACCACTGGTAAAACCGTCATCCTTTCATATAAAGACAAATATATAATAATAAAAGTTTGGTTTTTCGTGAACTTGGTTCTCCGGGCTACTCCTTTATTATTCCAGAATCAGGTTCTTAGGCATTTATCCAGGGATCCCAGATCTTGGGAAAAGCTCTAACTCCATGCCTCAGGAAGGCGGTCAGCTTCTTCATCCTCATTACATGACTTGTTCTTCTCTACACCATGCTTTTTGAAGGAATGTTCTATTTTTACCAGAAAGCCTAAATTGAGCATCTAGCTGCAGTTAAGATATGGAATATTCATTTTTTGTTATTGTCGTCAATGTCTTCTAATGGTTTGGCTAGGACAATACTGTAGTTGGCGTGTCCCAGGGGATTTTAATTTCTAGAACTTCTATCATTCTTTGTATTCATTTCCAATACTTTTGTATCTTCGGACATAGCCACCCAGATATGCACATGGCTGCCAACGTGTCTGCAGTTTCTCCAGCAGATGTTTTTGAGGTTCCTGGGTACATTACACTCAATCTTTTTGGAGTCAGATACCAACAAAACATTCTTATATATGTTTTCTTTAGTTGTTGTACAGATGGATGTCTTGGAAGCAACCTCCCAGATGTCCTCCCAATCCTCTCTAGGAATTTCCATATTTCGATCTTGCTCCCACTTAATCATATAATCATGATTTGGCATCTCTCCCCACTGTTCTAGCTCTTTATATGTTGGGCATGAGTCCTTTTTGGTATCTGGATTACTCAAAACATGGGGTACCATTTCAATTAATATAGCCTCTCCTCGTTTTTGCTTTTGCAGGATGCATAATATGCCTGCGGCAATACATTTTTTTTGATGTATCAAGTGGGTTTCCTACAGAAAAATTCTATCTCCCTTTAATCTATTAATTTCTGTTAAAGCTAATCGTCTTTTGAAATTAGTATTTTGACCCTTGACGCTTTATGAAATAAGATCGGTTTTTGAGGGAGTACTAGCTATCTGCAACTGTCTCTCTTGTGTTCTTCTAGGGTTGGTGAATAGAATTACCCAGTAGCTGGACTAATTTCTATGTTCCAATTTCACAGTCCAGATAGGTGTTTTTAGGATGGATGTTTGATGGCAAAATAATAATAAAAACATTTTTTTTAAAAGGGGGGGGGGAGAACTAGTAGTAAGGGGGGTGGAAATCCACATGGGAATGGCCATCACAGAAGGTGGTGGTAGTAAAAAAGGATACCTACCTCTAGTCTGGTAGGTTTGGCGGGCTCAGGGTTCTCCCACCAGTGGATCCACCACGAGTCACGCCAGCATAATCGAGTTCCTGTCACTCTGAGGTCTATCTGCAGCCCTCTCCTCATCTCCATCCAGGCCTCAATCTCCCAAATCCTTTCGCTTCGGAGCGTCCCTATAACAAATGGACACCTGACTCTTACAGTATCTAACAACCTTTAATTAGCTTTGCATGATCACTTGTTTTTTAAACACATTCCGTCATTTTATCATCACATATATCACATTAATATCAGTGGGTGTTTTTCCTCCAAGACTGTTAATGCCTCATTTTTCTTAATTACATTTCTGTTTAACTTTCAGGCCAGCATTTCCACATATCTTTTAACTGTGGGCACCCTCAGTTGTTGCATAGTGGAAGCGTTTATCATATGACCAAGGAGGCGCGAGCTTCCCCCCCCCCCCCCTCTCCTATTACCCCTCTACATAAAACATACAAATAACGAGAGGACACATTTATGGAGGTAAAAGGCCGCGGCTTATTTATTAAACACAAATGGGGATAGCGTACCACCTGTCCGCGCCAGAATGCTCAGAGCTGGGCAACGCAAAGGGGGCACCCGGAAGTACGTCCCGGTGACCTACCCCCTCGCTTCAAACCCCCCGGTTACCAGCCCCGAGCCACTTCTGGCGGGACAAGCACCTAACCCCCCCCCAACTGCCGCCACCATCGGGCCTGTTTAACCCCCTTAAATCAGACCCGTACCGCCATACCCCTATGACCTCTTCCAATCCTTCCTGTAAATCATTATTAAACATGTCCACCCCAACATCTGACAACTGTACCCCATCCTCCCTAAACCAGCCACCCAATTTAAAACTGAACTGCGGGTAACGAATGACCCAACCCCCACATTGAACCAAGAAATTCCCCACCTTCCTGTTTAACCTCTTCCGCGTCTTGTTAACTCTCCCCGGGATACGCGCACCCCTCCATATTATCTCTGACCAAACTAATTGCACCCCTGGCCAAAACGTTAACATACGCGCCAAATCTTGCTTAATCTGCTGGAATAAATCAATCGACCGCAATTTTGCCACATCATTACCCCCAACATGAATAATGATGATGTCTGGTGCCCTCCTACCCCTGGCCCTAGAAATTAGCAGCGGAAAAAGCCGTCCCCACCGCATCCCTCTCATCCCCCACCACGTTACCTCCACCTGCTCCATACTCAAACCTAAATTCTTTCAGTAGGGGCGCGAATTCGCCCTCTTCCCAGCCCAGTGTACCATTGAGTCCCCCACGATCCAAATTACCACGGAATCTACGCCAACCTTGCACTGACCTCCTCACCTCCCTCCTGCACTTCAAACTTGTCAACCAACAAATGGAACCCCTTCCTCCTTAACCCTCTGCTTATCTCTTGGTTGGACTGTGGTTGAAAAACAACCCGCCCCCGCAAGGTCTTGTCAAGCTTCCCCACCTTTTGTTAATTTCTTTCCCTCTCCTTGTTGATTTCTCCTAGGCTACTTGCGCACATCCCAGCTCTTTTGCCCAGCACCCCACTAATCTATACTGTACTAGTCCCCGGCGGCGATGTGAACCGCCTGTCGGGACCCGACTGATGCAGAAGCTGGCGCCGCTTGTGCCCATGTCCCGCACTGTTTTCTGAGAGAGCTCGAGAGGGCTCCACCCCATACTTCTCTTTGTTTGTCCCTGGCGGCGATTATAACCGCCTGTCGGGACCCTGCCTGTGAATTGAATGGGCCAACTGAAGGTGATGCTGCTTCTGGCGTGGGTGTACCCATGCGCTCAACCAAATGCCCCCTATAAGGTTGCCTCATGTCTGTCGTGGGTGCCTCCCTACACACCCCTAAACTTTGCCGTGCCTATGCTGCTTGTGCGGGTTCCTGAGACCGGACCCCTGGTGTACCTTCCCACCCCTTGTCGGGCCCCCCTTGATACTCCCATGTTAACCGACTGCCGTTTGTGAAAACAGTGCCAGACATATGCTCATCGTCCCTGCTTCCCAAATCTGTCTCACCCGGCATTGCAACCTGAAAAAAGTTGTGATAAACCCTGACCTGCGAGGGTAGCACCTCACTCTCACGCTTGCCATTCTTTGCTGCTTACACTTGCCAACCAGCGGCCTTGCGCACCGCATGCCAGGCCCCACCACCTCGTCTAGGCTTTCGAATGAAGGTCCTCCACGGCGTCTGAAATGTCTTTGAACTGTAGAAAACAAAACCCCATCGCCGTGTGACGATGGTCCCCGAGTCCCCCTTGTTTAGAACTTTACCGAAATTATAGGATGAAAACACTCCCCAGCGGTTTATCAGACTGCCGATGGTCTTAACTACCTGCGTGTTGCCCTGCTCTATTTCCCCGCTCTGGAGCTACCTGCCATATCCAGCCCATCTGATCATGGCATATATATATATATATATATATATATATCAAGTCCTTTTCCCAGCTCTGGCGCTCCTGCCATTTCCATCCCATCTGGGCTTCCATACTGTGGCCGAAACCCCCATCGCATTCCTGACAAGCGATGGCCATAAAAAAAAAAAACCCATACGCTGTCCTGCTCCCTTTCCCAGCTATGGAGCTACCTGCGACTTCCCAACCGACTGCCCTTGCAGCCCAACTGCCCTTGCAAACTGCGGCCGGCCCCTTATCGACCCTGACAGACGATGGTCTTAGCCACCCACGCGTGGACCTACTCCCTTGCAATGCTAATAAACATTGTGTTTCGTGAAGCGTGACTCCTTCTACGTTTCAAGCGTGTTAACCGCTTTCAGGGCTCCACCCGGTGATTTATTTTTTTTATATATATATATACGCCCAACCTTCTATTAGAAAGTCTCTCCCGGCGTCTGTTTCCGGCCAGGCCGAGGACAACGCCGGTTGCCGTCCGCCGTCGTGCTTCTGCTGGGGAAACGTGTCCCGCACCTGTTTTGCTGAGGAACCGTGTCCCGCATCTGTGTTTTTTTTTTTATAGGGTTGGGACCCATGTCCCACCCCTGTTTTTCCAGGGACCCATGTCCCACCCCTGTTTTTCCCAGGGACCCATGTCCCACACCTGTTTTTGTGGGGACCCATGTCCCACACCTGTTTTTGTGGGGAGCATGTCCCACACCTGTTTTTCCAGGGACCCATGTCCTACCCCTGTTTTCCCCAGGGACCCATGTCCCACACCTGTTTTTGTGGGGGACCCATGTCCAGCACCTGTTTTTTGTGTGGGGGACCCATGTCCCAAAATGAACGATCGCTGTACCAACACAAATTCTCCTGACCCATTCCACTCTGGCTCAAGTGAGCAAACACTTTTCCAAAACAGGTTTTTCTAGCCCCCGTTCAATCTAGCTTTCCCCAGACACTCCCCGGTAAATCCCAAGCTAAGAATTTACCTTGAAACCAGTGTGGCTTGCACCAACTCCTGTGCAATGTTCCTAGATTTTGATACTGTCAATCATGTTGATCTGTTATCCTGCTTAACCAGCTCCAGTGCGCTGGAATAAGGAAGCCTGCTTTCATTCCTATCCCGTTGGAACCCCCATGGATCCATCAAGCTCTGGCTCAAACCCCTTGGCCAACACCTGTGAACTGCAATGCCCAACTCTGGACCCCCATTCCTACTCCATGATCGATACTCTTCAACAAACTTGAATGCCACCAAACAATCTTATGAACGCACATAGCTTCTCCGACCGTGACCACATACTGAGCTCTAACCTTGAGACTTGAAAATTGTCTCTTAACTATGCTTGTTTTCTAAAACCTTGACATAATTTTAACCAATATACTTGGGCCCAAGGCTAAAAATGTGTTTTTTTTCTCCAATTTTTATTTACTATTGCTAAACCAATAGCTTCCATAATCACCTCTACTCTGTCTGCAGGCCATAACCAGAGACCTGGAAATTTCAGAGTTATCCCAAGCTTCAAAAGTGGGGACAAAACCACTGCCTCAAATGACAGGCCAAAATCTCTTCTCCCAACACTATCCGAAGTCATGGAAATTGTTTCGCTCCCAAATTAAGCGAAAACCATACCAAGCCAAATATATATATATATATATATATATATATATATATATATATATATATATATTTTTTTTAGCCGTTACAATCTGGCTTCAACCCCAAACCCTCCTTGGTAACCCCTGCTACAAATTTGTAAAGAACTCAAGTGTGGTGTGGAAAGATGACAACTCAGTAATGCTATGTCCCTAGATTTCACAAGGCTTTTGAACCTGTTGATCATGTCATCTTGCCCAATCAACTCCATAGTTCTGCGATAGAGAAGCATGCTTAAAAGCTGGTTTCCTTTCTACCTATCAGGTATATCCCAGCATGTATCCATCACAGGCTCTATGTCCGACCCCTTGGATATGACCTGTGGTGTCCCGCAAGACCTTTCTGAGGCCCCTACTCTTCTAACTGATCATCAATGATATTCCTAAAGCTTATAAGAGAGCTTCAATACCCTTGAATGCAGCTGGCCCCATCTTATGCGCACACAGCCATAGCCTCTCTGATCTCGATCACCTATTTCCATGTGACTTTGAGACTTGAAAATTTGGATTTCCCACAATAAGCTGTTTTTCAAACACTAACAAGTCGGTAACAAATGCTATTTGGGACCAAATCTGAATTCCAAAGCTTCCACTGCCTGAGCAGACACCGGTCACTCCTTGACACACTGTTACTCCTGAAACATGTTTCCAATACTTGGGCATCTGGTTTGACTCCCCTCTAACATTCGTGATGCACAATGGTACCCTGCCATCCAAAACCTCTGCATAACTAGGTATACTTAACCGGAACAAAACCTCCATACATCTGCTGATCAGCAATCGTATCATGCAGCAAATGCTAACACCAAATTATCGCCTGTGGGGACATAGTATCCGGCTCACTGTAGGCCATGTGGCGTGAGAGGGGTGGCCACATGGTGTGCATGTTTTGTGTACTGAATCCCAATGCAGTAATAGCTGCATTAGTTAATGTCATATTCCATTCTTAAATCACCTATAACTATCCCAACTAAATATAATTATAAATCTAATCCCAGTAATATTCTGCGTTGGGCTCAAACATTGCATTGTCCTACACAATTCTTGCAACACTCAAAAGAAACTTGCACCGCTCAACCAGCTTAAGGTAAAGATAACCCCCATGGCCCATGAACCCCTTGGTGCCCCCAATGAGGCAGCCCTCGGCCATGCGGGGCCCCCCGTGGCGCCTGCGGGGCACGACCCAATTGTTCAGATTTCCCATGCCGCTAGATGCGTGGCCTGGCGCACTGCACACATCCTACGCCACATGTTGCACCACCTGCCAAACTGTACAAATATCCCATGCCAAATGGAGCAAAAACTTGCCACATTGTACCAAACTCCCCTGCCATATCGCGCAAAACAGGCCCCATTGCACCATTAACAACCCCTGCCCCATGGCTCCAAACATACCGCACCGAATTAAAACCCACAAGCGCAACGTTTAAGCAGCGACTACATGCGCTGCCCCAGTAAGGTATGGCTACCTGCAGAATATCTGCCTCGCCCCCGTAAACCATGGAGCACCTGGTGAAATTGTAAAGAATGCCCAACTTGTGTGGCCCCTTACGTACCTGATCCCCCAAATGCACTCCTTCCAGCACGATATGTATACACTACTACACTGTACTACATGTAACTTGAACCACCAAATGTAAATAACATATACTCATACACATGCCCACATATACATATATATATATATATATATATAGTCAGATAAGGCAGTTGGCACTCCAATAGGTGCTGGTAAGCCACAGGTGCACGTCCCATATAGAGAATGTAGTTATACGTTACCGTTCCAAGGATAGGTAAACAAGAGACAGCACTCAATGTTGAAAATCAAAGTGTATTAGTGAAAGTAAAAATACATCCAGAAACCCAACGTTTCGGTCCTACAGAATGGGACCTTCCTCAGGGGCATCGTATGCCCCTGAGGAAGGTCCCATTCTGTAGGACCGAAACGTTGGGTTTCTGGATGTATTTTTACTTTCACTAATACACTTTGATTTTCAACATTGAGTGCTGTCTCTTGTTTACCTATCCTTGGAACGGTAACGTATAACTATATATATATATATATATATATATATATATATATATATATATATATATATATATATATACATGTATGTATGTATGTATGTATGTATGTATGTATGTATGTGTGTCATTTCCCAGAACCCCTTGCTGCTGTGGGACACTGTAAGCTGGGTGATAATGGTGAAAGGCAGGGTTGCAGACCTGCCTAAGACATGTCAATGTGCTCACAAGTGATCTTTTTATTTGAGGTATATAGCTGTATACACACACCCACCTATTTGTTTTTTTTGTTTGTTTTGTTAAGTTTGTTGAACCACGCAATAATTGTAACACTCAAAAACCAGCACCTATTGCTGTTTTTTTTTTTTTTTTATGAGGCAATTGGCCCATACTCCCGAGGAGGCGGAGCTACGCATGAACCCCACGCACCTGCCTCCTGTGCTCCTCCCACAAACTTTCTCCTCCTGTCACCAGCCACTGCAGGGCAGACTAAAGCTCTGCTAATACCCCCTCCCAGGAACCACATATACCCCAGAAGAGAGGCGCGAGCCACAGGGGGCGGCGCCAAGCGGGATTCCCGTGCTCGCCCAACTCCCCTGCCACTGACGCTCTCCCCCTGGCGCGCCCCCCTCTACCGTAGGAGCAGCGCTACACGGGAGACCGTGCGCCCGCTTACACTGCCGGCCAGACGCCTGACATTTATTTCCCTGGGGCAGCCGCGACCCGTAGGGGCGGCGCCACGTGGGAAACCGTGCGCCCGCCTCCACTGCCAGCCAGACACCTGACCTCCCCCTGTCACTTTCGCCACACAGCAGACCCGAGCGCGCCTGCCCCCGTGGCCTGTCGATTCCTCTGAACGGCTGTAGGAGGTAGCGCTACACGAGAGACCCGCGTGCCCGCCTCCATGACCGACCCGACCACCGGGGGCTGCGTTCCTCCCCCCTGGGGGAAAACCCAAAGGAGTCCCTCTCCTCACCGTGTCCCCCTCGCCCGCCGCCGCTAACTCAAACAGCGGCGGGAGGCGGCGCCACACGGAAGACCCAAGTGCTCGCCTCCCTTGTCCGCCAATTCCCCCGACATTCTCCACTCAAACAGAGAACCCTTGTCTGGGAGGGCAAAGACGCCGCACAGAAACCACTCCCCTCCACCGAGTCCCGGCACCTCACCTGCTCCTGCCCCCCACAGATCGCTCCATGCTGCACTCGGTCAGGCTGCAGATGGAGGACAGGGACGGACCGGCCAGGCCAGACCAATCTCCCCTCCCCACAATCCCTCTCCACCTGAATCTTGCCTCCCCCCTCGCCGCTAACTAAAACAAAGCGGCAACACAGAGGGGGGGAGTGCCCAGGAAGTGACCCCACCTTTAAGATTCAGGAGAGGAAAATATAAGTAAAACATCCAACACTGAGGAGGAAGAGAGGTCTAAACTGCTCCAACGCCAAGGAACAAGTGACAGTTGCTTGTTCCTTGGCTCTAATTTGAAACCCAACCGCCCCAACTGACTCCCCGATCGCGCTCGCGACCACCAGACCAGATGGGGGGGGGGGCACCCCCCGGTCAATTGCTGTTGCCACCCATACGGGCTAGCCCAGCTCAATAACATGTCTATTGGCTCTAATATTTTGGTAAAGGTTGACCAGCCGTCCCAATTTAAGCTACTTAATCCTATAAACCAATTATAGCTGGCTTAATTCTATACATTACATTTTAACATGGAGATGGCCTGGATACTCAAGCCATATAAACCTTTATAGAAAACATTTTAGGCATGGCGTTGCATTGCCATGGCAACGTGCCATCATACGGCGGCACGTTGACATGGTAAAGTGATGAACGATGCCGCGGCACGAAGGAGAAGGTAAGAACTTTACAGAGGCCACATGCTCTCCCCCTGCAATCAGTGGGGAAGAAAGTGGGGCCTCTGTATATTGGTGGGGGGGAGGGCAGAAGCTGCCACCTGCTTTGTTCAGTTCGGTTTGGAATGATCTTTTTATGTCTCTGGAACGGCTCTCCAACTTATCCATTGTGATAATTCTTGGCTCCCTTCCTTGGTTGCCCTGCTACGCCTCGTGGCGTTCACAACTGCCCGCCACCATCTTCCATACCTGCAGCCAGCAGTGGGCTGGAGACTTCTTGGATCATGTTCTTCTTTGTTTTTGGTCCATTTGGAGGCATTTTTTTTCCTGTATACTGTATTTTCCTACTTGCAAATATATTATTTTCATAAAATTGGAGTCCGGAAACGGGGTTATAATGGTATATTTCTAGCGCGCTCTGAGGAGCTCCACAAGCAGACGTCCATATCCTTCAACATCTCGCGAGCGCCGCCTCTGTAACCTTTTCTATGCATCTAGTGATGACCTCTTTGCAGTAGTGTACTTGCTTGCCACAGGTCATATTCTGTACTGATGTCTCTTTATGTCTGCAGGTGTCGGTGGCAACAGAGGATGTGTTAAAGCAGAGTGAGGAGATACGGTTGTCGCACACTGAGTCTTCCTCCACATCCTCCTCCTCCCTTTCCTGCAGCAGCCCAGAGAGCACCTTGGTGAAGCCAGGGTCCAGAGCAGTGACATCTTTGGACATAGTGGATGGTGTTGGGCTCCCGCAGATTCCCCTGCTTGGCTCTCCCCCTGAGCAGCCGACGAAGGTGGGGCGCTTTCAGGTGTGCACCTCCACCACAGACAGAGTGGGACGCTTTTCTGTGTCACGGACAAAGGACGAGGTGACTACTGGCCGAACAGATACCGAGCCCCAGCGAGCCTCCTCGCCAAAGTCAGAGCCGCACCTCAACGGACCCTCCTCTCAGGCTGAATCCCTCGCCCCCCTGAGCGATCCAGCCAAGGAGCTGCAGGAAGACCGTTTGGGAAGCCCTGTCTCTCAACACCCTCTGGGGTCAAAGGGCAGCCTGACCATGCAGAGCCTCAGCAACTCTCTCAACTCGTATATGAGCAGCGACAACGACTCCGACATTGAGGATGAGGACTTGAAGAAGGAGCTGAGAAGACTGCGTGATAAGTAAGTGCAGAGTCTAACGAGCCTGTAGTATACTCCCTCACCCCACACCATTAAAACTGGCACTGCTTGGCAACCACGCACATTGCACCATGAACTCCAGAAATCCCCAATACAGTAAGGGATATAAAGGTGCAATCCTTCTCTACAGGGGATTCCTGTACTGGTTATATAGTATATTCATCATGAAAATATAAGTCCCAGTTTAGGAATCCTTAGCAAAAACCTTTAAATAAAAATGAATCCGGTCAAGCCTTGTTGGATGAGAAAATCCTACCGATGATGGCGCATGTTTCGTCTCGTGCCCCAGTAATGACTCTGGTAATAGTGCACTGCTTGTTGCTAGAGGTGATCAACCATGAGACAAGGTGCAGTAAATGTTTATCCTTAGCGCTGGGTTACCGCTAACCCCTTCTCTGCCAGAGCCGTCTTCTCCGCATGTTCTAGGTGTGTGTATATGTATGTATACATATACAAACGCATACGTACATACACACATACGTATGCACGCACGCACATACATACGCACATACATACGCACATACATACGCACACATACATACGCACACATACATACATACACATACATACATACATACATACATACATAGATACGAACGCACACACGCATACATATGCACGCACATATACATACACACATATACATATATATACACACATACATACACACACACATATACATATAATTAGTCTTGCAGTGTGTTGTAGGCGCCTCTGGCAGTGAGTTAATCATAGCACATGGGGGTGCATTAGGTGAAGGAGTCTCTGCTTCCTCCAGGCACCTGAAGGAGATCCAGGAGTTGCAGACCCGGCAGAAGCAGGAGATCGAGCTGCTGTACACTGCTTTGGGGAGGGTGCCCCCGGCAGTCATTATCCCCCCTGCAGCTCCCCTCTCTGGCCGCCGCAGGAGACCAACCAAAGGCAAGGGCAGCAAGTCCAGCAGGGGCAGCACCCACAGCAACCGGAGCCCTCAGCTATCAGGTACAGATCCGGGTTACTGAGGGTCAGCCCCAGGGCAAGACCAAGCACACACTGCCCAAACAGAAAGCCGAAACCTGCTGTTTATTATCAAAGATGCAGCAATACATAAAACATCCGTGCAAACGTAACCTGTTCGGAGGCGCGCGTGCACATACAGATGTAGCAGATTTTATTGCACCCATTGGCACCGTACAGCCGGGGAAATAGCGTGTTAGCCAGGGGTGTGATTACACGACTGCAAAACCCAGGGGTGCCCGGGAGCAGGGGGGGGGGGGGAGGCCAAGTTGGGCAGGTCGGGCCCAACCTCCATGTGAGGCTGCCGGGGCCTTTGCTGACGGACCCTCACGCCAAGCCCCCGTCCCCTCCCACCCCTTGCCCGTGTTCCTGTCTCCCGGTCTGCACCAGACTTTTGACCTGTCTACAAATCTGGCCCAACTTCTGCATCTGCCCTTGTGGCCCCACCAACCTGGGAACCAAGGCCTCGCCCCCCCGTCTCACATTGCCCGCAAGGTAAGAGGGGAGAGATTGCGTGAAAGGGAGGGGGATTGAGTGTGATTAGGGGAGGGGGATTGAGTGTGATTAGGGGAGGGGGATTGAGTGTGATTAGGGGAGGGGGATTGAGTGTGATTAGGGGAGGGGGATTGAGTGTGATTAGGGGAGGGGGATTGAGTGTGTTAGCGAGGTGGGGGGAAAGAGTCAGTTAGAGAGGCGGCGGCGGCGGCGACGGGGCAGAGTTAGAGAGGCGGAGACAGCGGGGGGGCAGCGTTAGAGAGGTGGCGGCGTGGCGGAGTTAGAGAGGAAGCGGCGGGGGGGCAGAGTTAGAGAGGCGGCGGGGGGCAGAGTTAGAGAGGCGGCGGGGGGCAGCGTTTAGAGAGGCGGCGGGGGGCAGCGTTTAGAGAGGCGGCGGGGGGCAGCGTTTAGAGAGGCGGCGGGGGGCAGCGTTTAGAGAGGCGGCGGGGGGCAGCGTTTAGAGAGGCGGCGGGGGGCAGAGAGTGACAGAAGGGGGCCTTTACAAATGTTTCTGTAAGAGGGCCCAAACACTAGTTACCCCACTGGTGTTGGCCACGCCCCCTTATCACTCCCGTCTGATTCAAGGCAATGGTTGCTTCTCCCGCTGGCACATTCATGCCACGCAACAACACGCCAGCAAGTGCACGAACATCTGCTACATCTGTATGTCTGGAGGAGCGCGCATGGAGGACATACACTGAGAAAGTTATTCCTTTTATTAGACTTGCAAAAGATGACTGTCCTTGACATGATCTCCAGGAGCAGCTTAATCGTTTAATTGAGGGCTGTATAGATTGTGGCGTTCAGATTTTGTACCCAAGTTGAAAATAAATATAAATAGTCTTAACTTTTGGTGCTCGACGCTGAGTGACTTGCTCCAGGCCACATGCAGCAGGAGCGGAGCCTCCCACGTCAAAGGCTGTGCCATTTCCCCAGGCCTCCCTCATTGTTGTGTGTTGTGCTTTCAGGTGACCTGTCCATGCAGAGCGCTCCGGCTGTGCTGCCTCAGCAGTGTCTCCTTCTGCCCCCCGGCAACGTGCCAGACCCCGGGCAGCTTCTCAAACCCTCACCCTCCAGTGACATCCTCTGCTCTACCTTCACCAGCGACGCTGCCCTTTCTGTCCCCAGCCTGTCAGCCCAGGGCCAAGGTAAGCACCAGGGGCAGGGCCCAGAGTGCTAGGAAGAGGTTGTGTAGTAACCCATCACTGCAATGCTTTTCTTGCTTTGCGGTGTGTTTCAGGTCCCTCTGGCAGGGAAAGGGTTACACTAGAGTTCAAGAAAACATTTCAACTTCAATATCTTGTACAGTGGCAAAGTGTGGGGGAAGCAGCCTCAGGCGAGGAGACTCCTGCATCTGCAGCCAACACAACACAGACAATTTCCTCAAAGTGCAGGTCTCCTCTAGGACAGAGATACAACGTAGAGCTTTACTCACACGTTCATAACGCAATTCTCCATTTAATGTGACAGCCAAGAACAGTGGAAAGACAATGGTTCAGGTCCCATATGATGAAAGGTCCATGTGGGACCTGAAACGTTCCCCCTCCTCTGTTCTTGGCTGTCACATTAAGTGGAGAATTGCGTTATGAACGTGTGAGTAAAGCTCTACTGTACCTCTGTCCTAGGGGAGACCTGCACTTTGAGGAAATTGTTTAACTTCAATATCTTGACATCAAAACCTTCCAGTACAAAGCAGGGCCCAAACAGGATAAATCTCCCTCCCAACCCCCTATTCTGTAAATGCTGCATGTATGGGGGAGGACGGCTCTTGGCTTGTCTACAAGTTCTGTGTTAACTCCTTCCTCCCCAGGAGAGGTTTTTTTTTACGTTGACCTGTTTTGTAGGTCATGGCACAAGGGCTCCACAGAGGTTGGGCTAATGTGACCTTGTATTCGAATAAAATAACTTCTTTAGTGCACTCATGCCACCAAAATGGGGGAGGTGTAAGAATACCCCCAAATCTCCTTTTTGTTTTAGATGTCCCTTTTTTTTCCTTGTTGGTTGTAATTCCAGTACTGCATGTTTATACCATGTAAAGACTCCCTCCCAACTATATCAAATACATGAGATGCCCATTAACAACGGACACAGGTCCTGTGTGGCCATAAATTATATACTTGGCCGGGTGTACCAATAAATTATCTTGGCTGTTTCCTAGGTTTGTAAACTGTCCCTCTGTGAAATAATAAACATAATAAACTTTGCCCTGAAGTGCTAACCATCTAATTGTATCTGAACCATAGCACAGGGAGATGGTGGTCTGCCAGAGTTAATAAGAAACAGGCTGCATTCGTTGAGATGGAAGCCGGGACCTTTTTATATTCCTTTTACTGCCCCAGCCTTTATCTGCATACATCCACATACATGTGACAGGCAATCTATGGGCAATGGGACACAGGTGGAGCAGCTGCAGGGCTTCTCAGCAGAGTCATCTCAAAGTATTAGGTCAAGTCACTGTAAGCCCATGGATATCCCAGGACATGAGGTGGGAGCAACACTTCATTCCAACATTAAATCCATGTCCCTGGTTAGTTGACTAGCCTTTGCATATCCACTTGTCTTTCCGTTTTTCTGCTGTCGTCCTGTCACAGTGACGATGGTGGGTCTGACATTAACACATTTACTAGCACATAAGACCAGCTGCCTCTTGGTTTAGTACATCAGGAGCAGAACTACAACTCCCATGATCCTTTCCTGCTTGGTATTGTGATCAGATAATACTGCCTGTGCGTTAGCAGTGCTGGTCCATGCATCGCTTGCTGGGATTCTATGCCTGGTAGAGCAGCAGAGGGACTTTGCATCGTTCCCAGACGTATTTATTCAGGGCGTCCTCCATGTGGCGTCTTGTGGTTTGTGATCTGTCTCTGCTGCGTCTGTGTCTGTCCTCTCTGTCTATGTTCTTCCCGTTTCCATCACAGGCTGGGCCAAGTTTAACTGTGCGCCAGAGCGAGTGTCGTTCAAAGTGGCCGGCAGGAGGACGCGATTTCTGAGTACGCCCTGCTTGGCTCTTTGTGTGTAACTCTTTACTCCTTCCTCGTCTCTCTCCCTCCCTCCCTCCCTCCCACTCCTGCTGGCATGCATCTCCCTCCCTCTCGTGTCCCCCCCCCCCCCCTGCTGGCTTGGCACTTATAATGGGCCAGAATGTATAGAACGCAGAGGAAAGAGCAGTGTGTGTATGAGCTGCTGCGACCTCCAGAAGCATCTAGGGGAATCAGTCAGCAATGCATGGAAAAGCTATGCACAATTATTCAGCATGGTGATGCAGTGTGTGTATATAATAACGAACGGCTGGAACTTTGTGTCGTGTATATTCAGCACCAGTTGTCATTTCAACTTAGAAATGCCCCATCACTCGGTTAATTAATCAAAGGGGTGCAATCCCTTAGCGCTCAAAAAAAATTTTTTTTATAAACGGCTGACCTGCTCAAACAAACTTTATCCTTCCGTTTAATAGCTTCCTGGCAAAGTAAAGCTTTTATTTTTTACTTGGGACTCTCAATCTCCCTCCCCCCCCCCCCTCCTTATTTAACGTGTGCCTGCTCCATCCCTGTGTGAGGACCACAGGAGAGGGAGTGGTAAATGGCATCGCTGAGAAAGGAGAAGTTAAAAGATATTAAATCATCCTGATTTTCTCATGCTTGGAAAGTAACATTAAATAAGGATTTTAAAAACTGGTGATTTGGTTCCATAAAAAAAAAAAAAAAAGTTAAAACGCACAATCAAACCTCCAGGAGTTTAAGGAAAGGGAGGAATCACTGCAGACACCATTGAGACATTTGTTGAGACACTGTTTTAAACCCACTGCCCATGATGTCGCTAGACAGCCTGGTGACACTTCCTGCCTGCGCAGAAACATTATTCCCACTGTTCTTTCCTCTCGGAGTCTGCATTTTCTGGCCCTGCATGAAGCAGTGGGGTTTTCTACGCAGGCCACCTGGCCACCGATCTACTTCCTGGTGCTTCTCAGAAACACGAAAACACAAACAGATTTGACTAATCAGTACTATCCTTTGATCAACAAAGTGGAAGTTGCTGATGTCATCACATTACATCATGACATGACAATGAAACAACTCACCCATTGCTGTTGTGTCTTGACTAGAAACCCACAGAGCAGCACTGAAGCTTGATAAGAAAGTGTTGTATACACAGTGTGTGCTAATACTATGGTAGCAACATGTACTGAAACTGCAATCCGTTTTACGGTCTCTGCCATTTTTATGATGTCATTAAGTCATGTTGATTAGCTTTGTAAATTAAGCTGAACTGTGAAAAGCTGAATAAGCAGCATAACAGACGATATAATACACTCTGCTTTTGTTAATGCGCGTGTGCACATACTCGCACATACTCACTCACTGAATTAGGTGAGCTCAGATCTACGCCTATAGCAAAATGTATCAGTAACGCTGTATAATTCAATACGCATACGAAGTGTGCAGCTGGAAAAGAAGCGGCCTTATGGATAACAAATACACAAACCCTGCTGCTCTCCCAAATTATCTTGCAATGTATTAGTGAGTGAGATTCTACATTTTGATCCCAAGTCTAATAAAGGAACCATTTAGTTTAGCCGGCTAACCTTGTCAAGGCAAACTCCATTTCAGCCGGGACCTACACTAAAGGCATCATATTTCTTATTGTCTTGTGGACTAAACATAGGAAATATGGGAAAGTGCCTAAAGGGTTAAATGAATGAAGCATGTATGCCATCTGCGATTCAGTGCCATTAAAAACTGGCAAAAACGATGAGGGAAACTTGAGTGCACACTTTCCTTAGTGAAAATGAATACATAAGACATTTCTCTTATTTCTAGCGGTTATAGACAAGCGCCCCCTCTTCAGTAGTCCCACAGTAACACTTCACCATACAACGACCTCCTGCGTTCAGATATATTTGATTTTGAAATGCCTTTTCCAAACATTGTTTTTTTCTGGGAGTAACAATATGGCCACTGGGGGGCAGCCTCACTGTGGTAGCCAATAGAAAGCTGTGACATCATCATAAGGTGACATTGCAACATCCGATTGGGTGACCACCAGCCATCTTTGATTTTCCTTTGCAAGTATAGCCTGGGTCCCCCCTTTGTCCCCTTACCTCCCACTGCGACTGGCAGCGGAGGCTGGGGAGAGTGCGGCTTGGCGGGGGAGGCTGCATGAGCGACGTGGACAGTCAGGATGGTGAGCGTGTCGCCGGAGGTCCGTGGCGGCTCCCTTCGCAGGGCGCCGCCATCTTGGAAATGCGCACGCATGCGCAGTGAGGTTTCCCGCATGTTCTGATTGCCCGAAAGTAAGGCGGTCATGTTATAGATAGCTCCACAGGGGAACTACAATCCCCAGCAGCCACTGGGGCTGCAGGATCAGCTGGTGTGCAACAGCCAATAGGGCTGCAGATATCCGCTGCACAGAGCGATGCATTTTGGCGCGCTGAGTGGACCGCGCCTGTTGGAGCTGGGACATGGAAGGGTGAGGGTGTGCTCAGGGTTTCAGTGGCCCCTGAGCTAGGCCAGGGACCCCCTTATAGGCCCCGACTCCCCCATAAGTTTGTTGTTGCTACAGGGACAGGCCCATCAGATAGGGACACTGCCCTGTAGTTGAATAGTGTCAGGGACACAGCAGGATGCTGTGCAGAGACTTGCGGCCTGTGATTTGGGCTCAGACCATAACCACAAGGCAGAGACTATTAAGGTGGAACACTCCAGCTGGAGTCCACCCCACATAGAGGCGGACACCATCGCTGACTGTGTGGGACCGGACAGATCCATCTCCTCAGTTGGTGGTACCACGTGCTGGAGAAACTGGCAGGTATCATACAGCCAACAAGTGCACCCACTATACACTCTTACTGTGGGCAGCGCTGTCACACACACTTGGGGTGGGAGAGATAATTGGGGCAGGACACTGGTGCCCCTGCACCCAAGTATTGTGGAGATACTGCGTATCTGTGTACCTATTTGTACGGTGTAGTTGCATTACCTGCTCCGATTATAACTTGCATGATCAGTAAACCTGTTACTATATACTGTGTGTATTATTGTTTTGGGTCCTGTGAAGGGGTTATCCGGCACTGCCCGGATCCATCGCAGGTGGAAGCGCTGCCACCGGAACCAATCGTGTACACCCCAGGCTCCCCGCAGCGGAGCTTTAGGCCTCCTGTGAGCCAACCGGTAAAACGCACCAAACTACACTCAGTAGCTGTCTCCTCTCCCAGAGGGTGGGGGAAGTAGTGCTTCATATGTAGGTGCTACTGAGATTCTGACCTGGGGTGCCCGAATCAGCAGCTAAATTAGAGAAACCAAACTCGAACACCATGTTTGTACCCGCTCAGCAACCGGTCCACGACTGGGCTTTAGAACTCCACAAACCCCTGCGCCACGTGGTCTCGGTTGGAGGAGTCCCCACCCTTACGTCTGATTAACGTCATCTGCTACAACTGTGGTAAGAAGGGCCACTTCTCTTGGAACTGTTCGAAGCCCCCCCCAAAAAAATTAGGACATTCAATCTTAAGTCCATGGCCTGCAAGGTCCAGTCAGCAGAAACACCCGCCACGTCCTCGGAGAGCACCCCAGCGCCAAGCCCCGATGAAATGCTCGCATCGGACGCTTACAGTCGCATGGGATCGGCTGCAATCATACGCATCCACTTGGACAGCATATATTCCTCGGCATTGCTGGATACCAGGTCCCAAGTAACAATTATATACCGACCCTTCTACAACCAACATGTAAAATATCTGCCCCTGCAGTCAGCGGACAAGATGAAGTTGTGTGGACTCAGTAATGAGGACTACCCCATCGACGGTGTGGTAAAGGTTAGGTTGGATATACCGCAGCTGAACACTGGCAAGTCTTATACCATGGAAGTGGAGGCTTTGATATGCCTCAAACCCAGAGAACATACAAGCTTCCCGATCGTATTGGGGACCAACGCTGAAGTGATGCGGGCGGTGATTCGAGCATATCTGCAAGAGGCCAGCGAACTACCCGTCTTCCCTACGGATCCACCCAGTACTAAAACTAAAAACAAGAGTGCTGCAAAATATCAGCACAAGAGGGATATGGGGATCTCGTCAACCATAATGCTGGGTTAAGAGATTCCACCAGGGGGAGATTCCACCAAGAGATTCCAACACAGTGTGCTGCTACCTGGGCCGTGATGAGGCTGACCAGTACTTCTCCCTAGAGAGTACGCCCGAAGAAGACACCAACCGAGGCTACAAGCTGGTGCCAGAAGCACGGGAGTGGAAGTCCAAACTCCCTGGGCGGATCCAGGTGTTCGTTCAGAATATCTACCCTTACACTATGCCCTTCGATCAAGGTCAAAGGCTGGGTCGAATATACCCAGTCACCCCTGTCTAGACGATGGCCCAAGTAAACGCCGCTGTACAAGATCAGCTGGCTGGGCTGGCAATCGACTTCGGGGAATCAAGCCTGTCCGCTGAATGGAAGGATCGGCTAATGGCCAAGTTGGAGGAACGTTGGGAAGTATTCTCCACCAGCTAAATGGATGTGGGGTGTAGCAAAAATACCCAGCACACCATCAGACTGAACAATGCCATGCCCTTCCGGGAGCATTCCCAACGCATCGCTCCCAGAGATGTGGAGAACGTGAGGGATGTCCTCCAGGTGATGGAAATGGCGGGCATTGTGACGGAATCCTGTAGCCTTGTAAGTCCAATTGAATATATAAAATGTCCAACCGTTAAGTGAATAGTCCCAACAGTGTCCTCTGGCGTAAGGGCAGTGAAGGAATAGATGTGTAGCTCCCGCCGTGCATAGGTGCAATATGTGGAGAGAAAACAATACAAATTATGGTGGAGTAGGCCAATCACATATTGCTGACATGGAAGTCCAAAACAACTGACAACAAACAGAAACAAACAAAACCAGACAGACAAAACAAACAATAGCACGGCTAATATGAATAGAAGCTATTTAATAAACAACATAAAATGGAGGGCTCCGGAAGACATAAGATTGCAGCAGGTCCAGATGGGGTAAAATTGGAACCCTACTCACAAGATTTCAGATGTTAACAGGCAATAGAGATGGGTGCCAAGCTGTTTGTCCACTTCAGTAGCAGCCGAAGAGCCTTCCTGTGCTTCCCCACTTGTTTGGGCGGATGCTGTGTCACTAGGAGGCGGGACTTCCAGGCGGATGTTACATCACACTGAGGCGGAACTTCCGGGAACGGCGCTCCTCTCTCAAACCTGGATCAGCTGCCTAGCTTACGTCTTCCTTTGCCAAAAGCAGCTCTAAAATGATAACTTCCCAACGCGTTTCGGCACCCATCTCTATTGCCTGTTAACATCTGAAATCTTGTGAGTAGGGTCCCAATTTTACCCCATCTGGACCTGCTGCAATCTTATGTCTTCCGGAGCCCTCCATTTTATGTTGTTTATTAAATAGCTTCTATTCATATTAGCCTTGCTATTGTTTGTTTTGTCTGTCTGGTTTTGTTTGTTTCTGTTTGTTGTCAGTTGTTTTGGACTTCCATGTCAGCAATATGTGATTGGCCTACTCCACCATAATTTGTTTTGTTTTCTCTCCACATATTGCACCTATGCACGGCGGGAGCTGCACATCTATTCCTTCACTGCCCTTACGCCAGAGGACACTGTTGGGACTATTCACTTAACGGTTGGACATTTTATATATTCAATTGGACTTACAAGGCGCCGGTTTTCCTTTCTCTTTGTGTTATCCTTTGTCTGATTGTACTATCAGTATTTACCAGGTGGCCTATCTCACCCAAACCAGGGTTCACTATTTATATTAGTTTTTCATTTTATTTTAGCGCTGATTTACACCGTCTTTTTTGTTGTGGAATCCTGTAGCCCCTACGCGTCCCCGATCTTGGTGGTATGAAAGAAAAATGGGTCGGTCCGCTTATGTGTAGACTATCGGACCCTGAACAACCGCACCGTACTCGACCAGTATACTATGCCACGGATCAAAGAGATTCTCAACGCGCTGCTGGGAAGCCAGTGGTTCAGCGTCCTGGATCTGAGATCTGGGTACTACCAGGTACCTATAAGCGCCGAAGACTAAGAGAAGACGGCATTTGTATGTTCCTTTGGCTTCTATCAATTCACCCGCATGCCCCAAGGCATCTGTGGTGCTCCGGCCACCTTCCAACGTTTGATGGAAAAGATAATCGGAGATATGAACCCACGGGAGTGCCTAGTGTACTTGGACGATATCATCGTCTTCGGTAAGACTCGAGGAGCACGAGGAACGTCTGGTGAAAGTGATGGATCGGCTGGGCAAGGAAGGCTTGAAGTTGTCTCTGGACAAATGCCGGTTCTGCCGCACGTCTGTGACCTCTGTGGGACACACAGTGTCCGCCGATGGAATAACTACCAACCCTGCTACGGTCGAAGCCGTGATGAGCTGACCGAGACAAGAAAATGCAATAGCGCTACGCTCCTTCTTGGGATTTTGCCAAGGTCCTCAATAATCTTCTAAATATATACCCAGAGGATTCTTGTCAGAAGGCCACCTCCGCGAGGCTACTTTTCGAAGACAAGTGGACGTCCGCCTGTGAAAAGGCGTTCATTGGCCAAAAGAAGAGCCTAACGGAGGCGCCCGTCTTGACTTATGCCGATCCCGCGTAGCCCTATATCCTTCACGTGGAATGTGAGTTTCAACAGCCTAGGTGCGGTTTTGCATCAGAAGTACCCGGCTGGCCTCTGGCCAGTAGCATACGTCAGCCGCAGTTTGACCCCCAGTGAGCAAAATTACCCCATCCACAAGTTGGAATTTCTTGCTCTCAAGTGAACGTTTGTCGACAAACTCCACGACTACCTGTATGGAGTTGCCTTTGAAGTACGCACGGACAACAACCCGTTGACGTACATTTTGACGTCTGCCAAACTGGGCGCCACGGGCCACCGGTGGCTAGCGGCCCTTTCAAACTATCAGTTCAACCTCAAATATAAACTGGGGCCCCATAACATCTGAGCCAATGTTCTGTCCAGAAGACCGGGACTGAGTACCACACCGAACGACGGCCTCTTGGAAGAAATTCCTGGACCTGGGATGCGGGCCATGTGCTCGACTGCAGCCATCGTGGAAGACAGTGGCGTTCTCAGAACTGAGGGTTGCAGACTCTATAGGAAGCCAATCCAAGGCTCTCCCAGCCACCTACTGCCACCCAGATTGCATGAATATCGCCTCAGACAAAATTATCCCCTGGAAAGAACTGGTACTGTACCAGATAAAGGAACCGGTGGCTGGAGCTATCCGACAAGCCCTCTTTGGTGAAACGTGCCCCCACCACCATGGTCACTGTAGTAATGCGTGAATGGGACAAGTTTGAGATCAACAAGGGTCTACTCTATCGGGTGGTTGCATACCATAACCACCCGGATAAACGGCAACTGGTTCTACCCAGGAACCTACAGCATATGGTCCTTCGATCGCTACATCATGACCCTGGGCACCTTGGACTAGACAAGACCTTTGGTCTACTGCGAGACCGGTTCTTCTGGCCTCGGATGAAGGAATCGGTAGAACACCATTGCCGCAGATGCTCAAGGTGTATACAGCGGAAGACATTACCTACCAGAGCTGCTCCAATGGCTCATCTGAAGAGCTCGGGTCCGCTAGATCTGGTGTGCATGGACTTCTTATGTATTGAGCCAGACTCAAGGGGCATCGGGACTGTGCTTGTGATCACGGACCACTACGCTCAAGCCTTCCCCACCAAAGACCAGAAGACCATTGCGGTGGCCAAGATCTTATGGGAACGATATTTTGTGCATTACCAGCTACCAAATCGTCTACAGTTGGATAAAGGGCGAGACTTCGAAAGTAAGCTCATCCGAGAATTACTGAAACTATTAAATATCGACAAGTCCCGAACAACTCCTTACCATCGGAGGGGGATGCTCTGCCCAAGAGGTTTAACCAGACCCTCAACATGCTCGGCACGCTGAAAAGCTCTCAGAAGACAGTGGAACAAACACATGGAGTCCTTATTGCATGCATATAATTGCACCAGACACAAATCTACAGGCTTCACTCCCTTCTTCCTAATGTACGGGCGAGAGGATATACGTCTGAGGGTATCGACCAAAGGTGTACCCAACAGGACGCACTTGCAGTACGTGCAACAGCTCCAAGAAAGTCTGCAGAGCGCTTACCAACTAGCGGAGAAAGCATCAGCCCATCTGAATGCCTGCAACAAACAGCGCTATGACTATAAGGTCCGCCATCAGATACCTCTGTCTCCAGGACGAATTTCCCGAAGAGAACTCTGAATCAGAAATAGAACTAACCGATGATCCTATGGAAGGACCCTCTTAGTGCACCCAGAAATCAAGGCGCACCTCCCAAAGGAGCAACGGGTAATGGACCCCGGCCGCATGTACCCCTCTGTGTCTTCAATGAGCCCTCCCCTGGACCCCAGGAGTCCTTGTTTCATACCCACCAGAGACATTTCAGAGACTTGTACCTCCAATGAGAGAGCCTGAGCCTCAAACATAACAGTTAATACTCCCCAGAGGGAGTTGCAGAAGAGCTTCGCAGAAGCCAACGAGTGAGGCACTCTCCCAACTGGGTAGCCTATGATTCGTTAGGGGCACCCCACTACGAATCTCAGCAGTGGTCTCGGAGTTAGATACGATCTGTGATTGTTTACTGAAATTTACAACCTGATTTAAAGTCAATTGCCGTGTTAAGTTGTATATGAAACATTGCATTTTTATTATATAACTTATGTTTGTGGTTATTGTCATTCCCAAGCGGGGATGTTGGTTCTTTCACCAGGGGGAGAGTATAGCCTGGGTCCACCCTTTGTCCCCTTACCTCCCGCGGAGGCTGGGGACAGTGCGGCTAGGCGGGTGAGGCTGCAGGAGCAATGCGGGCGGTCAGGATGGCGAGACGGTCGCCGGAGGTCTGCGGCGGCTCCCTTCGCAGGGCGCCGCCATCTTGGATATGCATGCGCAGAGTGCACGAAAGTGCGGCAACCATGTTATAGATGGCTCTGCAGGGGAACTGCAACCCCCAGAAGCCACTGGGGCTGCAGGATGAGCTGGTGCACGACAGCCAATACGGCTGCAGATATCCCCTGCACAGAGATGCATTTTGGCGCACTGAGAGGACCGCGCCAGTCGGGGCTGGGACACGGAAGGGTGAGGGTGTGCTCAGGGTGTCAGTGGCCCCTGAGCTAGGCCAGAGACCCCCTTATAGGCCTCAGCTAGGCCCCGACTCCCACAGAAGTTTGTGGTTGCTACAGGGACAGGCCCATCAGATAGGGACACTGCCCTGTAGTTGAATAGTGTCAGGGACACAGCAGGACGCCATGCAGAGACTTGCGGCCTGTGGTTTGGGCTCAGACCACCACCACAAGGCAGAGACTATTAAGGTGGAACACTCCAGCTGGAGTCCACCTCCTGTGGAAGCGGATGCCATGTGACCGGAACGGATCCATCTCCTCAGTTGGTGGTACCACGTGCTCCAACTATACACTCTTACTGTGGGCAGCGCTGTCACACACACTTGGGGTGGGAGAGATAATTGGGGCTGGACACTGGGACACTGGTGCCCCCTGCAACCAGATTATTGTCGAGATTCTGCATATCTGTGTACCTATATGTACGGTGTAGTTGCATTACCTGCTCTGAGTATAACTTGCATGATCTGTAAACCTGTCACTATATACTGCGTGTGTATTTATTGCATTGGGTCCTGTGAAGGGGTTTTCCGGCACCGCCCGGATCCTTCGCAGGTGGAAGCGCGGTCACCGGAACCCATCAGGTACACCCCAGGCTCCCAGCAGCGGAGGTTCAGGCCTCCTGTGAGCCAACAGGTAAAACGTACCACACTACACTCAGTATCTGGGGGGGGGGGGGGGGGGGGAGAAGTAGTGCTACACAAGTACTAACAAATATACAACATTAAATATCTGAACAATCTGGTTCGCTGGAGCTTTGAGTGCCTCATTCATGTAAGGTATATTGTAAAAATAATAATTGGGGATGGGGGCTGCTGCTTTATGTACTGGCTAGGAGATCAAACTTCATTTAATGCAGCAAAAAGTTAGTTTTTAGAAATTTGAATAGGCCTTGAACAAAGAAAAAATGGTATGAGTATCTCTCCAAAACAAACTATTGATTTGATTTTCAGTGAGCGGTGGGACCAGTATGACACTTTTTTTTTTTTTACTTTTGGAAGTAGCTATGGGGTAGCAGGGCAGAGACGGCAAAACTTGTATATGTGCCCCTGACATCAAAAGATCTTGAATCCTAGCAATGGAAGGGTGATTCACGGTCATGGGCAGGAAAAACATGGACACACAAAAAAAATATTCTACATGTACATGTTACTGGTTTCACTCCAACAATCTGTCAACGTTTCATCCCTCCCCGATACACCTTCATCAGGCCACATGGTGCTGATTACAGAGAGACTCTATTTTGTGTCTGTATGCAGCAGTTGGGTCGTGTGGTCCTTGGTTGGGTCTCCCCCGAGACTTCTCACGGGCTCACTTTTTCTAACAGTAGTTTTCCCTTCTCGCTCCTTCCCTGAGCTGCTTCTGCTTGCTTTAGCGTGTCAGTGGGACGCACAGCCTGTTCTATCACTATGTAATGCGTTACTGTCCTCTACGGCAGTCAAAGCTGTTTAAACCTCTCCAGTCTTAGCTTATGAAGTCGGGTAAACTCTTCTGCCTGTTTCCTGCAGCCTGCTTTTTCATTGTTTATCCTCTTATCCCTCCGGCTCTTTCTGTCCTGAGATGCAGTCTCTGTGCTAACTCATTTCTCTCTCTCTCTCTGCTTCAGGGAAGATGGTGAAAAAAGTCTGTCCTTGCAACCAGCTCTGTAGTAACTATCTTTTATATCTCCTTTATATCCCCATGTACACTCCTTCAGTCCTATACTCTTCCCTTTAGCCATTGCAGTGAGCCGAGTGTCTTTCCCTGCAAACCCAAAGGTTGTCACCGTCCTCTTGTGCAGTAAGACGGTGTCTTATCCAGGGTCACCTTCTAGCTTATAGAAACCTTTGTAAACGAGGCACCCTCTTGTTGCACTGATTCAGAGATGGGACACTAACAATTAGTAGGCCCCGTTTAATAAAGTGCACAGACTTTAAGCAGTGAGACCTGAGTTGCTCTGATTTATTGTTCCCTGTATCCAAAAGAAAGGTATATTTGTATAAAAACACACACATACATAGGACTGTGCAGATAATCTCTCATTTATTTAACCCCTCACAACCGTCTGGAGATTGATATTGAAACCAAGTTTTGGGAGTGCTTGGTTACCCAATAAAGGGATTATTTAAACCCCATCAATATATTGTGTGCTCCTTGTGGTTGAGTGTTTTTATCATCCTGCTTTGTGTGCGACGGTGACCGTTTGAGGGCTCAGACATGGCCTATCCCTGCAGGACACGGCTCACGCAGATACTAATTTCTCCCCCCCACCCCCCATCTCCGTGCTGTCTGACTTTGTGTTCTCTCCTCCCGCGGTTTCAGGAACCAGCAGCACTACCACTGTCGGCCCCTCAAACGTTACAGCCCCCCAGTCCCACGTGCCCCCCGCAGCCTCTAGCCGCAAGGGAACCTTTACGGACGACCTGCACAAACTGGTGGACAACTGGGCACGGGACGCCATGAACCTGACGGGAAAGAAGAACTGCAAGACGCCTGGGCAGCCCAACTACGATGTGAGAGAGGGGGCAGTGCACGTCTCAATGTGCCATACAATATCACCACTGTAACGTCCAGTGATGTCACAATGTGGGGCAATTCCAAAGTGCGGGGAGACCGTTTCAGGCGAGGAGAATCCAGCCTGTGCAGCCAACGCAACACAAACTATTTCTTCATGTGTAGATCTCCTCTAAGACAAATACAAAGTAGAGCTCTACTCACACGTTCATAATGCAATTCTCCCTTTAATGTGACCGCCAAGAACAGTGGAAAGACAAAGTTTCAGGTCCCATATGGACCTTTCATAATCACCTGATAAAAGGTCCATATGGGAACTGAAACGTTGTCTTTCCACTGTTCTTGGCAGTAACATTAAATGGAGAATTGCATTATGAACGTGTGAGTAGAGTTCTACTTTGTACAGGTCTCCTCTAAGACAGAGGTACAATGTGGGGCAGCCTTACAAGTCATGTTGGCTTTAGTTTTGCACTAGGAAAAAAAATAACAAAATAAAAATTATTGTGCAGAAAACTAGAGGTGGAAACAGACCCCGCATTGTACAATATGGGGAAGACGTGGCAGGAGCAGCATCCCCCGCCCTATTTAGTTTAAACATATGTTTATCGTTGATGTGAAATGTTTAGTTCACTGGGAGCATTAGAAGTGTTGCAGAGTCAATACTAAACCCTTCAGGCTGCTTCTGTCCTCACTTCTATGTAAAATGCTGCAGATGGGGAACAGGTTTGTGCTGATCTGGGATCCATCACAAAGATTCATACACAATCTCAATAATGACATCCCATATAAAAAAAAAATGGCTGCCTCCAGTTATCTGCATGGCAAATAAACACATCAATTATTTTTCTTAGATTTTGTTATGCTCCTACACATTAATTGTACTACTTCTGTGCCCGTCGAGTCTATTAATGTAATCTATAAACTGAATTAGCTGAAGAGTGAAACCTTGTAAAGAAGGTCAAACCGCGCTCATGCTTCCTAGATGAGATCTTGAAGTAGATCAACTCTCCCCTCTTGCTGCTGCTGTGATGGGAAGGCACCCCTCCTCCACTGATGGCTTTCGTAGGAAGACTCCGACGTCAGATGATGATGATAAAAAAAAATAAACACAGAAGCGCACCAAGGGTTAAGAAATATGTAATACACAATTAGTATAATAACAAGTAAAAACTTACATATCAAAATATATAAGTCCAGTAGCGACCAGTGCATGGATATTAGGTCCAAGCGAATTGGTAGGCGCAGGAGGTAGTTGCTGGAACTCGCAGATCAGTCCCGCGCGTTGGGGCTGACTTGCTCGGCAAAACTCAGTTCTTCCGGGTTGCGGCTTGTCGCAAGACCCGTATTGAGTAGCCCTCCGATCGCCTGTGTACTTCACGTCCCACTCGAGCGAGCAGGTAGAAACAGCTCAAATCTTCGTGGGAGGACTGGGACTGGTACAACCAAACGTCTGGACATCAGCACTAAATTGTGTGAACCTGTGTGAAACGCGTTGCGGTGTTCACACAGTGCATGTTGGTGTCCAGACGTTTGGTTGTACCAGTCCCAGTCCTCCCACGAAGCTTTGAGCCTTTTCTACCTGCTCGCTCGAGTGGGACGTGAAGTACACAGGCGATCGGAGGGCTACTCAATACGGGTCTTGCGACAAGCCGCAACCCGGAAGTAAGAACTGAGTTTTGCCGAGCAAGTCAGCCCCAGCGCGCGGGACTGATCTGCGAGTTCCAGCAAATACCTCCTGCGCCTACCAATTCGCTTGGACCTAATATCCATGCACTGGCCGCTACTGGACTTATATATTTTGATATGCAAGTTTTTACTTGTTATTATACTAATTGTGTATTACATATTTCTTAACCCTTGGTGCGCTTCTGTGTTTATTTTTTTTGAAACCTTGTAAAGGGCTATGTTTTGGCAATGATGCTCATTGTATCCATGACGGTGTGAGTCGGTCCTACAAGTAATAAATACAACAGACTCCCCAGATAAGCCGTACAAATAAAGAAGAAACATAGCATGCTCGCAAGAAGCCTTCATCTAGGGCTGCTTACATAGAATTTGCCAATAAGGACCACGTACCCCACTTAGTCCGCCCATTTTCCTCTATTTTAAACCCTTGCACCCTATATGATCCTTGGCCTCATTTCTTTGATTTAACCCAAGCCACCAATCTACCACCCTTTCTGTGAAGTACATCACATATCCACCCCGAGTCTGCCACACTCCAGTCTTCGGAGCTTGACCTCATATTCTCGCACCTTTCTCTTACATATGCTGCTTCTCTCGTGCTTTTACAGTACAGCTGCTAACTAAATTCTGTTATACACGGTTATTTCTTTTTGGCGCTGACCTCCCCGTTCGTCGGGTGCTCCCATGTAATTGCTGCTCATTTGAACCCATGTTCCTCTAGGTTTTCCAGTAACTTGTTTGTCTCTCGCAGGGTCCAGGGATGGCTCGCAAGTTCTCTGCTCCTGGACAGCTCTGTATCTCCATGACTCCGTCCCTGGTGGCTCCAGTCTCCCACCCAGCAGCCTCCGCTACCTCGCTCGCCCACTACCCTATGGCTATCTGCCCACAGCAGCAATTTGGCTTCCCTGGGGCCCAGTACCAAGCCCCGTGGAGCGGTGCTGGGGTTCCTCCCTCCTCTCAACCCCTTGGTCAGTTCCCCCCAGCGGTGACCTCATCCCTACAGAACTTCAACAACATCAACAGCAGCCTGCAAAAATCCACCAGCAATCCCCCTGGATCCAACCTACGGACTACCTAACGGGGGGCTTGGGATTCCTGGCACAGACTGTGAGACTGGGGGACAGGAGGAGGCTGAGGCTACGCCCTTCAGTGACATAACTCCCGTCCCTTGTAAGCGCCGCTCAGCAGGGGGTGAAGTGTTCCTCCCTGCCTTACAGACGAGAGGAGATGGTACCCAACTCCATCCTAAAAGGGAAAGGTGACAGACACTGCTCTGGTGCAAAATGTAGTTGTCCTTTTGGGGGGCTGCAAGAGGTTGAGGAGCGAGAGGTTCCGACCCTGTAAGAGTAACAGGGCAGTGGTAATAAATAAGCATTAAGGGACCCCACGGCCCTCTCTGCTTAAGATATAGGTCATTAATGCGTTCAAATAAAGAAATATTAACGGCTTTGACTGCAGCATTACAATTGTATGAATAAAAAAAAGTAAATATATATATATATAAATATATTAAAAGAATAAAGTTCGGTGAGGACATTACTCTGCCATCAGTTATGATGTGGATACACTGTGATATATAAATGTTGTTGGACAACAGTAGTTTCTGATAAGATAGCAGAATGTAGAGGGATACAAATTAAACAAAGCGTCGGGCTCTAATCTCCTCGGAGACACTTTAAAAGACGTTGCTTGGTCCTATCCTTCTATTAGATAAATGTGAATGTAAAATTGTATAAAGTGAACTTGAACGCCGCCTCCTAATATCCGTGCTGCATATTTTAGTGCCTTTTTGAAGCTACCCCTTCCCATCCAGCAGGATAGCAACCTTTCTAAAGAAAGATTTAGGTTTTTTTTTTTTTTTTTTTCCTCATCTGGCTTTGTAGTAACCAGGGAAGGATTGAAGGCTGCAGGGTGAGTATTTAACTGATGTCGTTGGACTGAGGATGTGTGCGGGCGGGAGCATGTTAACATTGCACAGAGGCTGACTGCGCTAAAACGAACGCGATATGGGGGACGTTTTTACCCGAGGCAACTGACAAATGTTACTGGGAGTGGGGGGAGCGAGGAAGGAGACCCCTCCCGTGTGTATTGTGTGCTGCTCTGTGACTGGGAGGAAGAACGTGAGCTCAGGAGGGGTGTGAATGGAAGTTATTTGGGTTCTGCAGGAACAGGTGGTGATGCTGCTCATGTACCTCTCGCAGCCGAGCTGGCCAATGTTTTTGGGGTGAAGTTGCCGGACTCCGATAAGAGAGCAGACGGGTCACTTCTAGAAATCTTCTGCCATCAGTTGATGGTTTTTATTTTCTGCATATGGGGATTTGTTTTTATGCCAAACCCCCCCCTTGTTGAATCTACATCATTGAGGGTCAGGGGTGAGCTCGGACCCTCACTCGTCACATCCTCTGCTTTGCTTTTCTCACTTTGGCACCTTATAGGAATAAATATCCTACAAGCAGTATTAACCCTGCCATGTTGCACAGCAATATTTGGAGTTTACACCAAAACGATGAGAGATGAAAACCTCGCTCATTAAAGAAATGCCGGCAACACCCAAACTCATAGGTCCTTTTGGGGGCGTTTGGCCGAGGTCTGTCATTTCGACAGGTGCTGAATGCAGCATCTCATTCTTTCGCAATCCTGCGTCACCAATTTGGAAAAGTGAAATTGATGCAAATGTCAGTATAATTTTCCTGTTTGTGTTACCGGCCGCGGGGATCCTTTAATGAAACCCCACCAGTCTGTGTTTATAAGCATGTTTTGCCTTGTACAAAGCTTTGAGTGGGGAAGAAAGGGGGGGGGAAGGAACAGCCACCACTGCTATTGTCGTTACTTCGTGCGGTTAATTTATCCCGTGTGCTGGGTGATAGTTTAATGTTGCTCAGACCTGCCGGGGGGGGGGGGGGGGGGGACGACACACCGTTTATGGATCCCACCTGAGAAAGGATCTCATCTCTAATAACAGCAGGAAACATCCTATGTTACATTAACACTGATTTCTCATTGGCAGGACCCACCAGTGTAGATAGAACAGTGCTAGGGGGATGTGTGACTGAGAACAGAGGAGCGCAGCTCTGCTCCTGTCTCTATTGATGCAGTGTTGGGGTGGAGATTTCACGAATGAAGCTGGTGAAGGGAAAGCTGATGAGTGGTTAGCACATTGTAAGCAGCAGAACGGTATTTATTTTACATACATTTTATACGTCGTTTTCAGTTTAAGAAGTTTGAGGTCTGTTTTTCGTTAAAAAAAAAATGCAAGCTGGATTATTTTTCTGCCTAATTTTTTTTCTTGTGGACACATATATTTTTTTTTTAAATGCTACTGAGCTGTTTAATAAATGATATTTACACTTATTTTGCATAAATGATATTTACACTTGTTTTGCATATCTTCCTTCTCTCCCTAAATAAACCTGTTCCTGGACTTCAACAAGTTTTCCTTACAATATTTAACACTGTATAAAAACTGAAATAAAAATGAGAAATGTGGGGTTTCCCTTGAGCTGTGAATTTCTATTTTTTGCACTTTTTCTGCCCTGCATCTTTCTGTACAAAATTAGCACTTTTCCTTTTTATCGCCTCTGTACACCGATATTAAAACCCAATAAACAGAGCCTTATTTTACACACGTGTTAATTTCCTGATGCTTTAAATGTGGTGCAATTACTCACTGACTGGATCATGATGTCATAAGGGCGCTACGTGTAACCGTTACTTTTCCCACATATTTATAATGCCTTGGTTGTGATATGCTGCAAATGTCGCCTAACACTGCAGATATTTCAGCGCGTCTGCTTCCTACGTTTCATACAGTAGCTGTCTGTGCTCGAACGCCTTAGTTTCGCTCTTCATACTCCTCGGTTTGATGCATTCGGCTCATTTTTAAACCTATCCACCATAAATCTTTATTCCTACAGTTCAAAGGATCTGTCCCCCCTTGGACTAATATCTGTGACCTGTTTTAGGGTTAGTCCCTGCTTGAACCAAAGTACTAATGTCCGTGAAATGTTGACCAAACTGTACTAATGGCGATGTGTTTTTTTTTTTGTTTTTTTAATCATTGATTTTTATTGTATGTAATAATACTTACAACAGAACAATGCAGTACATAGATTAAATCTACTAATCTGTCTTTTTTGTGTCAAATAAACCGTTGATTTATTACAATATCATGAATGTGAATGGTTTCCTCTTTTTGATTGCTATATAGGTTGACGAAAAATAACAGGTTTTTATTTGTCATATTTGTCATCTATGAACCTGTGCTCATTCATCCATACATAGTACGATAATTACTGCTGCAACTTGAACGTCATAACATCGTAAAATATGAAACGTATGCCTGGTATAAAGGAAGTTCATGATTTACAATAAAGCATAAAAAGTCAAATCAACTATTTAGTGGGCGGCTATAAATATTTATGGGCATATTGTAATTACTGTAGGCATGCTGTAGAAAAGACCCATATTTTGATAAATATTCATATTCTGAAATGTTTCCATCGCACCTATAACCCATATCCTCGACCTCCAGTTATTAATACTAAGGGATTTCCTACCTTAGCAATGAGTCACTTAGATGCAAGAAGCATGTATGACTGACTACTTTCTTCATATCTTGAAAAATTACATCCCTCTGGCAACCACCCAAGGACACCGCTTTTGGGTATTAAAACTATTTCGGTTTGTGTAATCTCCCTTACTACTCATTTCCACAAACCCAAGTCCACCATAAACAGAACAAATCCGGCATAGAACTGCATAGCTTCCCAAAAATACCTGTACCAGGATTTATTTTGGATAGTAGAGCCATTTTATAAGCGTTAATGGTCTAGAAATATTACTCCTAATCAGATTGGTTATTTTACCAGTCCGCCAAATCTCTCTCCTTTTGCGATCGTCCTGCCATTTTTGACAGCAACTGTTAACACATGGCCCATGTATTCTTGAATTCTGCCTGTAGTGTCAACGATCTGATGGATACTAGAATTACAGTACATTACATTTTGCGATGTCCCTGTTAGAGGCAATCCAAGCAAGCAATTTATTTATTTCTAACAGGATTGAAGTAGCGGGTCTCGGGAGCTGAACCCCATTAATTTCGGCTCTGGGGACCCCTTGCTCCCAGAGAGGAGACAGTGTATTAGATGTTGGAATTCTGCATTTGAATATGGCTTGAAGGCCCTAATTCTTGTGTAGATTGCCAAAGAATTTTCTCTTCCAAGTTTTTTATGTTTTTGAATTCTATGCCAAAACGTAATAGCTACATTAGCCAGAGAGTGCTTCTGCCATGGGTAAGTATCGGAGAAATGTGTAAGATTTAATTCTGATATTGAATGACACTAGGATTAATTCCCTCAATTCTACCCGGTGAGTTTGCTGTTTTGTCATAGTAGTTTAATAAACCGCCCAATAATATAGTTTAAAAATGGACCGTGCCAATCCATCTTTGGATTACTTTTATAATACTATTTTTCTTTTCATCCCAGATAAAATGGATCAGCAGCTTTTTATTATTGTTTATTTGCAAAGCGCCAACGTTCTGCAGCGCGGTACAAAGATTTGATCATTACGTAAACGGTCGGCCGCCGACAGGGAGAGAGCCGGGACAAGTGTCACAGGCTCGGAGGCTGCCGCGGGCATGGCCGGCCAGCGCAGCAAGCCCCGTCTCTCCCCAGCTGGACCCAGCTTCTGGCATGTACCAGTGAGGGAGATAGGGAGGCAGCGGCTGGGGAGAGCCGGGGCCCAGCGGCAGCTATCGTGAGGGGGGGGGGGGGGAATTGTGTGTGGCCAGGGGGTAATAAGGGCGCTGCTTGTGTTAGCTTACTTCTAGAGGGACAATGTTGAAACAAAAGTTATGGTGGCTGCTCATTGTGGGTTGGCGTATGACTTGGGATGGAGTATGGTCTAGCTGCACAGCTGGTCCCATTAAGGTTTGGGAGTGTGGATGTTGGGGGCGTGTTGGGGTGGAGTTTTGTCTGGCTGCACAGCTGGTCTCAGTAGGTTTGTAGTGTGGGTGATGCACGTTAGGGGTATGCCAGATAGGCTTCCTTGAAAAGATGCGTTTTTAAATAGTTGAAAGCTGGGCGAGAGTCTGTTAGTGCGTGGTAGGAGATACCAGAGAAAGGGGGCAGCACAGGAGAAGTCATGTAGGCAGTAGAGAGAGGAGGTGTTAAGGCAGGAGGAAAGGCGGATGTCGTGGGCTTAATATAGGGAGTATTTAGGTATATATTTGGGGATGAGGACTGAGATGTAAGGGGGGCCAGCGGTGTTGAGAGTTTTGTCAGCGCTAGGTTTTGAATTTTATATTCTGGAAGATATAAGAAGCCAGTGTAGGGATTTGCGTAGTGGAGCAGCAGAAGTGGAGCGGTGAGTGAGGTAGATGAGTCTGGCAGGACTTTGTGAGGGACTGAATGTGAGTAATGAAGGAGAGGTCAGAGTCAAAGATGACCAGCAGGCTTGAGGTGTTGATGAGATTGCGGTATTATTGACAGTGAGGGAGAGTTTGAATGTAGGGGTGGCAGTGGAAGGGGGAAATAGTATTCTGTTTTGGACATGTTAAGCTTCAGGTAATGGTGGGACATCCAGGAAGGAATTACAGAGGGACGGTGACACGAGAGAGGGGCTGATGTTAGGGGAGGAGAGGTAAATTTGGGTGTTATCAACATAGAGATGGCACTGAAAGCCAAAAGATTTTATTTGTTCACAGAGCGAGGAGGTGTAGTGTGAGAAGAGCATAGGGCCAAGGACAGAGCCTTGTGGAATCCCACCAGTGTGAAGAGGAGATACCAGAGAAGGAAACACCGAACAAGCGGTTCGATAGGTATGGTGTGAACCAGGGGAAGACTGTGTCACAAGGCCAATGGAGTGCAGTGTGTTCAGAAGAAGGGGGTGCTCAACCATGCCAAAGGCAGGAGAAAGATCAAGGCGTATTAACCAGTAGACGTAGCTGAGAGTAGGTCATTGGCCATTTTTGTTTGCTGTCTCGATGGAGTGTAGAGGGTTGAAACCAGATTGCAAAGGGTCAAGTAGGGAGTTGGAGGAGAGAAAGTGAATCAGGCAGTTGTATAAAAGTCGCTAAAGTAGATTGGAGGAGAAGAGAGTTGGTAGAGGGAGGGGCAAGAGAGGGTTTCTATAGAATGGGAGTGATGAGTGCATGTTTAAAAGAAGATGGGAATGTGCCACAGGTGAGCTAGCGTGGGGCATAGTGTGCTAGCGAGAGAGCGGAGGAGCTGTGAGGAAATAGGATCAAGGTGAGATGATTATCGCGGAGACCTCATCATCTGTCACAGGAAAATTAGCGGAGGGTGGATTTAGGTGTGCGAGGGGAGGTAGGTGTTGCGTGTTGAACTTGACGTGTAGTGATGTCATGTCTGATTTTTATTTAATCTTGCCTGTGAAGTGGGTGGCAATGTTTCGAGTTATGTGGGTAGAAGGGGGTGCTGGTGCAGTTGAGCAGAGAACGGAGTTAAAGGTGGAGAATAGGTGTTGAGGGTTAGAGGACAGTTTGTATGAGTGAAGAAAAGCTGGTTTGCTTGGTATGGGATAGGGCAGTGTTATAGCACTAGAGTACGAATTTATAGTGGAGGAAGTCTTCTTTAGAGCAAGATTTCCTCCAGTAACGTTCCGCAGTGCGTGAGCACTTGTGAAAGTAACCGGTAAAGTGTGCGCCACAGTTGTTGCTTAGATTGTCGGGGCTGATGTGTGGTGGCCGCATTAGGCAGTGCCAGGATGTGTTAGAGGTTGCAGAGTGAATTGGTGAATGGGATTGTTGGGAGAGAAAGGTGTGATGTGTGCAAACAAGTATTGGAAGAGACTATGGTAGATGACAGTGGGTGGAGGGTAAGGGTGCAAGCTAACAAGTGTAGAATATTATTATGGAGAAGTGAGCTCACTGAGCTTGCGCAGATGAAGTTGCTGAAGGATCAAGACTGCAGTCTAACTCCTGTCAAACAGACGTCCAGTGACAAGCATATACTTTCCATACAGTTTACTTAGAGCGCGCATGCGCAGCAATGTACTGACAAAGCAGCACAGTTTAATGCATCTATATCTTTATTATCTTACAGGTCAGACTGTAAAAGAAACAGAAGTGAAAAAAAGTGGGAGGAGCGCACAAACCAAATGGAGCAGGAAGGACCCAGAGACAAAAAGAAAACAGGCAGAAGATTGTATTATATTCTAACAGTTATGTTACTTTATTAACACATCGCTGTAACCCAGTGCAAGTTACAGGAGTTAAATAACAGCAACACAACAACAATTCAAATAATACAATAGTACATCTACAGCACTGGCAGAACCTTCCCAAACAAACCCCAATATCACTATTTCAATGTTTAAAGCAGCAAAATATGTAGCGCTGCACGATACAAAAAATAAATAAAAAAAAGCTGAACAGTGTTCATTTCAGTTTCGGGGACCCCCTGCTTCCAGATACAATCAACTCCGTAGGGGTTGCCGGTATCTCTGGAGTTTAAATGTCCAGGTCACGTGGGCCAATAGGCTTCTTGGCTTCCTATTGGCCGGCGTAATGCAGGATTGTTAAGCCGCTATTTCTTTAGGCGCATACGTTCCCTGGTTGCAGAGATACTGGCACCCCCAACGGCGGAAAGTATTTCTGGATGCAGGGGTCCCTGGATCTAAAATGAACGGTTCAGCTCTGGAGACTCCCTGCTTCAAAACTGTAATAAAAGAATAAAAGTGAGTGCTAGATGTTTTGTTACTTTAAACAATGCTCATTAGACATGGTTCAAAGTATTGGCCTTTTTCCCCTCTTCCATGTAGAGAGAGAGCGATCTAGAGATAAAAAGAATATGTGCACATATCAAAATAAGAATACAGTACTAATACATAAAATTGCAACCTAACTTTGAGCTGCTTACAGATATAGCGTGATCCATGTTCAACAGCCGTGCTAAAGTTCGATATTAGCACTTTGTTGTTTGCACCTTATCTACGTCCTAGCCGCACAGACTTCATTTGTGGTCAGATGTAATTATTATATGTGGTGATGCAGTTTAGTGCGTGGCCAGCAGGTGGCGCATGGATACTCTGCTATGATACTCGGAATGCTACAGTTCAGCAATAACCTAGCAGGTGTCTCACACGTTATTAAAAACCACTATGCATTAACCTAATTTGTCCCAACTTTTGAACTATACATGACATGGGACATAGATCATGGCACTTTCTCCTTGCCACACAAGACCGGTTTGCAGTTATGAAAAAGGAGCAGCAACCAGGGACCTCCTTGTGTATAGATTAAATTGCTGTATAGATTAAAAGTGCATACATCAATTGGTGTATCAAAAGCAAATACTTAAACATATGTGCTAAATCAATAATTTGTCAATAAACATTAAAGCTGCAGTTCAGGCTCCCGTTATTTATTTTTAATTTTTTTTTTAACTTCAATAGTTTTATCTGGGCAATCTCTACTTAGCTAAAAAAACTGCATAGCTGCCGGTTAATTCGTTCTCCGTCTATTGATCGGCAAAGTTCGGCGACATCTTTAAATATGGAGAATGTAAATGGTTGCTATAGGAACAAGCATGCTTGTTAAAATAGAATACAAGAAAATTGGTCTTTCAAAGTTGTTGTTTTTTAAAACAGAAAATGCTAAAAGTATTTTTTCTTACTACAGAACTGATTTATTAAAAAAAACACACATGCAGGATATTGCCTGAACTGCAGCTTTAAGATGAATACAAATTGTGTAATAACCTTGGATAAGTGATACAGATAGTGGTGACTGCTGCCCCCACTCATTGAACAGTTGACACAAATGTTACAAGATTAGCCATATGTAAGTAAAAAGAATACTTCTATTGGGAGAAAGTTGCTCTGTGATCTCTGTCGCTTTTCAGCGCCCTGCAGCCTCACTGGATTCAGCTGCAGCGGGGTCACAGATCCAGTCTGCAATAAAGAAACCTTTTCTCCAAACAGGGAAGGGATGGGGAAAAAAAGATTAATGGTGCAGATCTATTTTCAAAGGTTTTTAGAGGTCTGTGAAAACAGTAGTGTGCGCACTCGTACTTTGCAAGGTTTTTACAGTGTTTTTGGTAAATATACCATGACCTGTTAGGGGAGGCAGATTCTTCCACTCACACGAGGGAGACGCCGTCCATAGACTACCCACTGTCCCCATCTCTCGCGATACTTCAGCCGGAGTCTGTTCTCCTTCCTCTATCAACAGCCGACCGGCTTCACAGTCGGCTATAGAATCGACTCTCGTAATCACTGCTTTGTTAGGAGTCTTCTATTACAGGGGTGCGCGAACTGGGGGGCGTGAGATTCTCTGCGGGGGGTGCGGGATTTACAGAGGCCCTGCCCGCTTCCCGAAGGCATTTAAATTAAATAAAACACAAAACAGCGCACAACGCTCATGGTGAAGTAAGAATGAACAATTTATATTAAAAAGTAATTCAAGGTTCTGCGTACATCAGATAAAGGTAAAACAGGCAACTGACAGTTGTTACCACTCAGGTATCAGAACATCAGATCATCAGATGAAGTAGCCTTTCAAGTTGCTACGAAGCTAGTTGGAATTATACTTTTATTGATCTACTAGTACCCTTAGTATTTTATCACTTTGCTGGTTGAGCTGACCCGGATCGGTGAGACTGTCCCTCTACCAGCTACTCCTAAACAGAGCTTGGGACTTATCTACCTGGATTACGTGGAAGCCTAAAGGGAACCCTCCGCTTCTAAAGAGCCCAGCAGATGAAAGCACAGCCTGATATGACTGCAGATTCCTGACATTGGGTGATCCGCTGCAGCCTTCTCCTGTGTCCTGATACCTGAGTGGTAACAACTGTCATAGTTACAGTTATATGCCTGTTTTACCTTTATCTGATGTACGCAGAACCTTGAATTACTTTTTAATATAAATTGTTCATTCTTACTTCACCATGAGTGTTGTGCGCTGTTTTGTGTTTTGTTTTGTCTAGATTCAGGGTCTTGGACCACCCTATCACAGCAGCAGACGCTCCTTATTGGTAACCTAGTTACTTATACTCACTTGGGTATTAAGTGGTTAATGCACTTTATTTCAATTCACTCTGTTTATTCATTATTGTTGCGCACTTGTACTGTGTTTTTCTTTTATTTAAATTAAATGCCTGGGCAGTGGCGAAGGCCTCTGTAACTTCTCCTTACCTTGGCTCAAGATGACTTCTGGAGACATGTCACCATGGCGGCAAATGACGTTGCGTTGCTATGGCAATGTGACATCATGACGCCGGAGCTAAGGTAACAAGGGGGGGGGGGACAGCCGGCAGGGGGACACATGGCCAAAAGATTGCACTCCCATGTTCTATTACATACCCTTCTATCTTATATATACCCGTACTAAGTACTTAAACGTTTATTAATACAATTAAAAGCAGCAAAAAAATAACATTATTACACTTTATAAAAAAAAACCTTATAAAAAACACTGTGCCTTGTATATTGACTGGTCGGTAGATTCAAAACATTCAAAACAGTATTTTCTCAAAATTATTTTTTTTCATTCTAAAACCGGCTTGCAGTTCTGGTTATGCCTATATGATATATTGTGTAATTCATGTCGGGACAGATAAGAGTGCGTCTCTGTCTGAGATCTATCAGTATATCGTTGACAAGTATCCATTCTACGTAAAAACACCAAACCAGAAAGGCTGGAAGAATTCTACGACGCTGTATCTGTACATGTAGCTCCTGCTATAAATATATGTATCGTGTGGAGAATATAGAATTAATCTGCTCCACCTATCACATAGGGCAGGGGTAGGCAACCTGTGTCTCCCGAGCCGCATGTGGCTCTTTCCGCACCTCCATGCGGCTCTCCTTCGTCTGGAGGTTGCTGCTCCACAACTGCTGCCTCTCTTCCTCACCGTCTTGCCGGTGGCTGCGGCAGGGGCCTGGCCGGCGCTGGTTAGGCCTTTGTTGCCACCGGGCATCTCTCAAGCTTCTGGCCTGCCTCCTGCACTGTCCCACGCCGGGCCTCTCTCGTGCCGGACGTGCCGCATCTGTGGGATATCTCTGTTGGTTGTGACCCTGTTGCTGGCCCTAGCAATCCCGTCAATCACACTATTGTAGACAAAGTCTGAGAGTTCCTAGCTAAGGAGGGGTCAACCATGGAAGAGCTTCACAGTGAGATGTACCCTGCTGTCCCTATGTCCCCCCACAGGCAAACCCACTACCTCACCCGTGGCGCTTAAAACGGACATGTGGGAATTAGTGGGAAAGTCCATGCAATCTCGCCAGGGACACAGCTACTACCGGCAGCTATGGACCTTTTCAGGTGTAAGGCCTTCCCCACCTGGAGAGGACGATTTTGAGAACTGGATAGAGAAGGCCACATACATGGTGCAAGAATGGTGGGGGATGAGCAGGACAAGCGACTCCGGATTGTGAAAAGCCTCAAATGACTCACATTGGCTATAGTAAGGGCAGTTAGAGAAGGGAAAGAAGCTGTCACCCTTGGTGCATACCTGCACTCCTTAGAAAATACATTAGGGGCTACCGAAAGTGGAGAAGAGCTCTACTTCCAGTTCATGGAGGATGTATCAACAGGAGGGGGAGAAATGATCGGTATTTCTGTGCAAGTTAGAAGTGGCCCTGCAAAAGGTAGTGAGGAACAAAGGGATCTCCACTGACATGGTTGATCGCACCAGAGTAGAACAATTAATACAGTAGGGGTGCCCAAGGGGCACATGATGACACTATACCTTTGACTCCAAGAATGGAAAGAGACTCCTCCTAAATTCCTAGGGCTCCCAAGGCAGATAAGGGATGAGAAAAAATAGATGGCTGTGTGGGCGCCCATATTGAGTTCACAAATAAGAGTTCCGCGACTAGCAGCCATAGGGTCATTGCAGAGCAGCATGGGCCTGACAAAGCAGGTCAACTCTGTAAATGGAATCCAAGTCATTCGAAATCCATGTTGTCTGTTTCATCCATTTTGTTTCTCTACACTCTGTCCTGTAATGTTAGTTTGTAAGACTGTTAGAAATAATTGATTTGTAGAAAACCTAGAACAAGTGAATTGTTTATTAGACATTTTGGGTACACAACATCTCATGTGTCCAAGGTCTAGAGAAGAATATGGGCTGCACGCCCAGGCTTTTGTTTATCTATTATTTTTGTTATTATACGCAGCTCTCGTCTAATCTTATTACTGCTTAATTGTAATAGGTTAAATGAATAGCTAGGAATTGCTATATTTTAATCAAGGTTCTTAGTAGATGCATCGGAACGGAACAGAAAGTTGATGCCCAAGTCTGTTCTCCATTGTTAACCTGTAAATGCCCATTGCTGTCCTTGCCTATTCTAACTGAAGCTGCCTCAAGAATAAATTATATTTGGAACTGCAAGAAGCCTGTGTCACCATAATTGTTAGAACAAAGACTCTGTATTTTCACACACTGAATAAACGTTTATTTTCCTTGGCGAGCCACAATCGAATCTGAGACACGTCATACTTACAACGGGGGGACGGTGCAGAGCCACCGACGGGAGGAGGTTGGGGGTGGGGGACAGCTGGGACTCATGTCCCAGGCCCGGTGAGTAAAGGGGCCTGGGACCCCTGCCGGCAAACCAGACACGTGGCCTTATCCACAGAGGGGGCCTGCTGGAAGGTGTCCTTTGAAGTGCCTGTCGAGGCAGCATGCTATAAGCCGGTGGAAGGGCAGTTCCGCTTTCTGTCTCATTCCCCTCACTTGCTCTCTCATTACCCCCTCACTTCCGCCCCCCTTTCTCTCCCTCTCTCTCATTCCCTCTCTCTTATTCCCCATCTTTCACTCTCTCCCCCCTCTATCTTGCCCCCTCTCTCCCACTCCTGCCTTTCTCTCATTCCCCCCTCTCTCCCCCATTCTCTTGTTCTCTCTCCCTCCTTCCCCTACTCTCGCCCCTACCTCTTCATCTCCCCCCACCTCCTTCTCTTCCTCCTGTCTCCCCTCTTTCTCCCCCTCTCTCTGTCTCCTTCACCCACTTTCTTTCTAATTCCCCTCTCTCTGCCCCCCCTCTGACTCTGTTCTTCCTCTCTCTTCTCCCTCTGTCTCTGCTCCTCCCTTCTCTGTCTCCCTGTCCTCCCCCTCTCTCTTGGTTCCCCTCCCCTCTGTCTGTTCCCCACTCTCTGTTCTCCCCCCCCCCTCTGTCTGTTCTCCCCCTCTGTCTCTCTCTCTTTGCCGCCCTTGCTTTCTCTTTCCCCTCTCTTCCCCCCCCCCTCTCTCTTCTCCCCCTCTCTTCCTCCTCTTCCTTCCCCTCTCTATGCCCCCTTTCTCTCTTTCCCCCTCTTTCACTCCTTCCCCCCCTCCCCTCTCTCTTTCTCTCACCCCCCCCCCTCTCTCTTTCCCCACGCTCTCCTCCCCCCCCCCTTAATATAAATGCTCGTGTTGTGTTCCTCAGATTCAATGCTGGTTTGTAAACACTGAAAATACCATAAAATCCTTGGAACCTGTGTCGGAATCCATAGATTCCGACACAGGTTCCAATGTCTCTTTATTCTAGAGGCAGTTACAATAAGCTTCAGGCAAATTCAGGCCAGGACAGGTTAACAATGGTGAACAACCTTGGGCTATGTATTTCTATTCTGTTCTGACACATCTGTTCTCAAACAGGATTCATATAGTAATTCCTATCTACTAATTTAGCCTATACATAGCTTGTTAGCATGAAACAATAATACAATTAAACAATCCTTGGAGAAGTCGGGGCACAACACTTATACTCTTATCTTGGCTTTGGACAGACTTCAACTTGTACCCAAAATGTACTATAAACAATTCACTTGCTCTAACTTTCCTACAAATCAATTACTTACCATAAATGTGTTTTTCTTATACTACACAATCTTTCTCAGTCCAGTCTGAATAGAGTCTGGGGAAACAAAATGGATTCTAACAGACAATAGATTGTAAGCTCCTCGGAGCAGGGACTCCTCTTCCTAAATGTTACGTTTGTCTGAGGCACTTATTCCCATGACCTGTTATTTATATCTATTTATTATTTGTTATTTATATGATTACCACATGTATTATTACTGTGAAGCGCTATTTACATTAATGGCGCTATACAAATAAAGACATACAATACGGATTCCGCATCACTTGAATTCCTTATACCCCCCCCTCTCCTTTTGAGCTTAGTCACTGATTCTGTTGGTAGTGGTCGAAAAAAAGACACAATCGGGTTATGTAAAGCAGGGGTGCGCAAACTTTTTACGTCATGCCCCACTTTTCCGACATGTAATTAGTAGCAGACCCCCCCCCTGCCCTCAATCGAAACGATGAATGTTGCTGTGCCCGTGCCCGTTAAACGGCACCCCCTAAGAAAATGTTACCCCCCCAGTTTGCGCACCCCTGATGTAAAGTAATACAACTCTCCACTGTATAAAGTGCATCAAAGATACAATACCCAGGGGTGTGTTTGATGAAGTAATGCATTCAGGTTTTTTGGGGGCACATTCTTACCTTCAGAAGATCCCCTGAAAATATTTGACTTGCTGTTCACCGCATTGTTACATTGTTCTTCTTTTATGGTGTATTGATCATTTAATATAGTAAATATATTTATCTTTTTACGTAACTTCTGTTTCTGCCCGTGAAACAAATTGCTCATGAAAATGTGTCATTGGAAAAAAAGAATAAAAAAAAAAGAATAATCCAACAATAAAGAGAAAATCTCTGTTACATAGCATGTGACAGGCAGGGTCCCCTATAGCCTTTGGTTCTATGGGACACAGAGGTAACAATAGCCCCTGATGTGGAAGAATAGAGAGACTTGGGGGAACAGGATTGCTGAGCTGATTTAACTCTGAGCTTTATGGCCCTTTCTCACAGAGTCCAGCGTCCTTCTCTCTTCCTCAGGGGTCCTAATCTCCCTTCTCCCCTCTCTCCATCATCACGTCCCCATCCCCCCCCCCCAGACTCATCCCCCGCCACACACCCGGTTTCTTTCCTCCTGCTCCATCCTTTTTGGGATGCGAGGAAAGGATTCCCCGAGCTTCAAGCAGATAAGAGAGCGCAGGCTCAGAGGCCAGTCAATCTGCTGTGACGCCTCTTCCCTTCTGCTGGAAGGTTTCTCAGTGCCATGCCTTTGAATGGAGCTGAACGTGTGTGACGTGCATGTTATTGTAAGATTCTGCCTGGTATTATATTGCTGTATAAGTTATTATATGGCTCTGTGTGTTATTATATCTCTGCATGTTGTTATATCAATGTATATGTTGGTGTATCCCAGCAGTGCGCAAACTGGGGGGAGCAAAATTATTCAGGAGGGGCGCGGGCGGTTGCAGGGGTCCCGCGCTCTTCCCCAAGGCATTTAAATTAATGCCGGGGGGATCGCATGAGGCCTCTGCAACTTCACTTACCTTCTCTTCGGCGACACGCGACGGCAAAAGACGCTGTGGGGTCATGTGACGTCACGTTGCCATGGCAACGCGGCGTCACGTGACCCCGCGATGTCATTTGACGCCGGGAGCCGGAGAAGAGGTAAGGGAGGGGGCCGCGAGCAGGGAGGGAAGCAGGAGGGGGGACGCGAGCAGGAAGATTGCGCAGCGCTGGTGTATCCAGTGGTGGGATTAGAAAAATGTAAACAACCGGGTCTTACCTGGGCGGCGGGCGGCGTCTAACAGCATCTCCCGGCATCTATTTCCCTGCAAAGCCTCTCAAAATGGCCACGTGGCATCCCATGGCGCCCCGTTGTCATGACAACGGACGCCACGTAACGTCACGTCTCATTGCCATAGTAACGGACGTCACGTGATGTGGTTACGTCACATGGCGTTCCCGTTGGCATGGCAACGCGGCGCCATTTGATGCCGTTCGGCCATATAGAGAGGCTTTACAGGGATTTAGATGCAGGGAGATGCTGTGAGACGCCGTCCGCCGCCCGCCAAAGAAGGTAAATTAAGCACCGGTTCGGCGAACTTGTGAAATTTTAGTAACAGGTTTGCACGTACCTGTGCGAACCGGCAGAATCCCACCTCTGCTTGTATCGCTCTGCACGTTATTACATCGCTCTGCGTGTTATTATATTGCTTTTCATGTTATTAGATCACTGTGTGTTATTATGTTGCTCTGCACATTATTACATCGCTCTGCGTGTTATTACATCGCTCTGCGTGTTATTAGATCACTGTGTGTTATTATGTTGCTCTGCACGTTATTACATCGCTCTGCGTGTTATTACATCGCTCTGCGTGTTATTAGATCACTGTGTGTTATTATGTTGCTCTGCACGTTATTACATCGCTCTGCATGTTATTATATTGCTCTGCGTGTTATCACTTAGCTCTGAATATTATTATATCTCTGTATGTTATTATATCGCTGTATATGTTATTGTATCGCTCTGCATGTTATTATATCTCTGCATGTTATTATTATATCTCTGCATGTTATTATTATATCTCTGCATGTTATTATATCTCTCTGCATGTTATTATAGCTCTCTGCATGTTATTATATCGCTCTGCGTGTTATTCTATATCTCTGCGTGTTATTATATCTCTGTATGTTATTATATCTCTCTGCATGTTATTATATCTCTCTGCGTGTTATTATATCTCTGCATGTTATTATATCTCTCTGCGTGTTATTATATCTCTGCATGTTATTATATCTCTCTGCGTGTTATTATATTGCTCCGTCTTATTACATCGCTCTGCATGTTATTATATTGCTCCGTCTTATTATATCTTTCTGCATACTGTATTATTATATATCTATGCATGTTATTACATCGCTCTGCGTGTTACTACATCCCTATAAGTATTATTATATCTCTCTGCATGTTATTACATCTCTCTGCATGTTATTATATCGCTATGCATGTTACTACATCTCTATAGGTATTATTACATCTCTCTGCATGTTATTACATCTCTCTGCATGTTATTACATCGCTCTGCATGTTATTCTATCTCTCTGCATGTTATTACACCGCTCTGCATGTTATTCTATCTCTCTACATGTTATTATATCTCTGCATGTTATTACATCGCTCTGCGTGTTACTACATCCCTATAAGTATTATTACATATCTCTGCATGTTATTACATCTCTCTGCATGTTATTACATCGCTCTGCATGTTATTCTATCTCTCTGCATGTTATTATAGCTCTGCATGTCATTACATCGCTCTGCGTGTTACTACATCCCTATAAGTATTATTACATATCTCTGCATGTTATTACATCGCTCTGCATGTTATTATATCTCTCTGCATGTTATTACATCTCTCTGCATGTTATTACATCGCTCTGTGTGTTACTACATCCCTATAAGTATTATTACATATCTCTGCATGTTATTACATCGCTCTGCGTTGTATTTGAGGCCCCTCAGCCCCTCCCCAGCCGGCTTGGAGCTGCTGGCAGCCTCAGTGTGAGTTTGCTCTGCGGCTGCTTTCAAAGAACACAATGTTTTTGCCAATTTCTTTTTTTCACATTGCTTTTCTGAAGCATCCGATGGTAATCTGAAGGTAACCTGGATCATAGAAGCTCTGTGTGTTAGTGTGTGATAGCGGCCAGTTCTGGGGACTCTGGCTTCTGTAAAGTTCATACATTGCTTTTCTTTATTAATAATTACAATAATTACATAGTGTCAAGATAACATGACACGCTTCAACAAGATAACATGACACGCTTCAACAAGATAACATGACACGCTTCAACAAGATAACATGACACGCTTCAACAAGATAACATAACACGCTACAACAAGATAACATAACACGCTACAACAAGATAACGTGACACGCTACAACAAGATAACGTGACACGCTACAACAAGATAACATGACACGCTTCAACAAGATAACGTGACAAACTACAACAAGATAACATGACACGCTTCAACAAGATAACGTGACACGCTACACAAGATAACATGACACGCTTCAACAAGATAACGTGACACGCTACAACAAGATAACATGACACGCTTCAACAAGATAACATAACACGCTACAACAAGATAACATGACACGCTTCAACAAGATAACATGACACGCTTCAACAAGATAACATGACACGCTTCAACAAGATAACATGACACGCTTTAACAAGATAACATGACACGCTACAACAAGATAACATGACACACTACAAAAAGATAACATGACACGCTACAACAAGATAACATGACACGCTACAACAAGATAACATGACACGCTACAACAAGATAACATAACACGCTACAACAAGATAACATAACACGCTACAACAAGATAACATGACACACTACAACAAGATAACATGACACGCTACAACAAGATAACATGACATGCTACAAAAAGATAACATGACACGCTACAACAAGATAACATGACACGCTACAACAAGATAACATAACACGCTACAACAAGATAACTTGACAAGCTACAACAAGATAACATAACACGCTACAACAAGATGACATGACACACTACAACAAGATAACATGACACGCTACAACAAGATAACATGACGCGCTACAACAAGATAACATGACACGCTACAACAAGATAACATGACACGCTACAACAAGATAACATGACACGCTACAACAAGATAACATGACACGCTTCAACAAGATAACATGTCACGCTACAACAAGATAACATGACACACTACAACAAGATAACATGACGCGCTACAACAAGATAACATGACGCGCTTCAACAAGATAACATGACGCGCTTCAACAAGATAACATGACGCGCTGCAACAAGATAACAAGACACGCTACAACAAGATAACGTGACGCGCTACAACAAGATAACATGTCACGCTTCAACAAGATAACATGTCACGCTACAACAAGATAACATGACACGCTTCAACAAGATAACATAACACGCTACAACAAGATAACATGACACGCTACAACAAGATAACATGACGCGCTACAACAAGATAACATGACACGCTACAACAAGATAACATGACACGCTACAACAAGATAACATGACACGCTACAACAAGATAACATGACACGCTACAACAAGATAACATGACACGCTACAACAAGATAACATGACACGCTTCAACAAGATAACATGTCACGCTACAACAAGATAACATGACACACTACAACAAGATAACATGACGCGCTACAACAAGATAACATGACGCGCTTCAACAAGATAACATGACGCGCTTCAACAAGATAACATGACGCGCTGCAACAAGATAACAAGACACGCTACAACAAGATAACGTGACGCGCTACAACAAGATAACATGTCACGCTACAACAAGATAACATGACACGCTTCAACAAGATAACATGTCACGCTACAACAAGATAACATGACACACTACAACAAGATAACATGACACGCTGCAACAAGATAACATGACACGCTACAACAAGATAACATGACACGCTACAACAAGATAACATGACACGCTACAACAAGATAACATGACACACTACAACAAGATAACATGACACGCTTCAACAAAATAACATGTCACGCTACAACAAGATAACATGACACACTACAACAAGATAACATGACACACTACAACAAGATAACATGACACGCTTCAACAAGATAACATGACACGCTGCAACAAGATAACATGACACACTACAACAAGATAACATGACACGCTTCAACAAGATAACATGACACACTACAACAAGATAACATGACACACTACAACAAGATAACATGACACACTACAACAAGATAACATGACACGCTTCAACAAGATAACATGACGCGCTACAACAAGATAACATGACACACTACAACAAGATAACATGACACACTACAACAAGATAACATGACACGCTTCAACAAGATAACATGACGCGCTACAACAAGATAACATGACACGCTTCAACAAGATAACGTGACACGCTACAACAAGATAACATGACACGCTACAACAAGATAACATGACACGCTTCAACAAGATAACATGACGCGCTACAACAAGATAACATGAAACACTACAACAAGATAACATGACACACTACAACAAGATAACATGACACGCTTCAACAAGATAACATGACGCGCTACAACAAGATAACATGACACGCTACAACAAGATAACATGACACGCTACAACAAGATAACGTGACGCGCTACAACAAGATAACGTGACGCGCTGCAACAAGATAACGTGACGCGCTGCAACAAGATAACGTGACGCGCTGCAACAAGATAACGTGACACGCTACAACAAGATAACGTGACGCGCTACAACAAGATAACGTGACGCGCTGCAACAAGATAATATGACGCGCTGCAACAAGATAATATGACGCGCTACAACAAGATAACATGACGCGCTGCAACAAGACAACAAGATAACATGACGCGCTACAACAAGACAACGTGACGCGCTACAACAAGATAACGTGACGCGCTACAACAAGATAACATGACGCGCTACAACAAGATAACATGACGCGCTACAACAAGACAACGTGACGCGCTACAACAAGATAACGTGACACGCTGCAACAAGATAACATGACGCGCTACAACAAGATAACGTGACGCGCTACAACAAGATAACGTGACGCGCTACAACAAGATAACGTGACGCGCTACAACAAGATAACGTGACGCGCTGCAACAAGATAACATGACGCGCTACAACAAGATAACATGACGCGCTACAACAAGATAACATGACGCGCTTCAACAAGATAACATGACACGCTACAACAAGATAACGTGACGCGCTACAACAAGATAACGTGACGCGCTACAACAAGATAACACGAAGCGCTGCAACAAGATAACATGTCACGCTACAACAAGATAACATGATGCGCTACAACAAGATAACGTGACGCGCTGCAACAAGATAATATGACACACTACAACAAGATAACATGACGCGCTGCAACAAGACAACAAGATAACATGCCCCAAATGAAGTCTTTCACAGACGAAACCGGTAGGTTGAGGGTCTCTGAACAGATCTCCCTGTCTGTCGGAAGTAAGGACATTTTACTCTCCTGCATGTGCTGCAAAGCCTTATTCAAGCCTATTGGGACTGTGTAGTTCACTTTCAACCAAGGGAAGTTCAGTGATTGTGAACACAGGGCCTCATGCAGAGAGCATAGAATTTTAAAAATGGCGAATTTCATAAAAAGTAGCTTTTTTGGAGAGTTTTATTCTCCATATGCAGAAAAGTGCGAATTCTGCTATGTTTAACATGGATGCGTGTGGCGAGTTTAAATTGGCGAGATGCGCGCTTCAGAAACGTGTAAAAACAAATTCGCGCCTTTTTTTTCCCCTTTACTATAGGCGGCGAGCGCCATCTTGCCATATTTTCGTGGCGCGGCAAAAATGCGAGAATCGCGCCTTTTTTTGGCGCGAACAGCCGCTAATTGCCGTTCGCACCTCTCTGCATTCGGAGAGTTTTAAAAATGGCGCGATGGAGGTTCTCGCCAGCCGCGAGGCGAGTTTTAAACATAGAAATAAAAAAATGGCGCGTTTTTCGCAACTCGCCATTTTATGCCGTTTTCTGAAGGAAATTGAACAAAAAATGGCGAGTTTTGAAATAACGATGCTCTCTGCATGAGGCCCACAGTGTGTAACCTGAGAGGAGTTCCTGACACCACCAGCCCCCCTGCTGCATTCACAGAAAGGATTTTATCCTCACATGCCTGTTTATTTCAGCTACATTATATTTTGAAGACAAGACGGTGAGCGAAGTGATCCAGTGTATGCTGTGCCTGGAATCAACACCAAAGATACCAATCAAGGGCCTTGCTAATATTCTGACAAAAGGATAGAAACATAAGAATACTCCATATAGAGAAGAGAACGGTGGAAAACAGGACTGTCCTACACTCCATTCTTCAACTCTCCTCACTTCTTTGGCAGGACTGGTATTCTTTATGATATTTGCGCCAGGACTTTATTCTTTTTTCCCAATTGTTGTCACAAGTCACAGGATAGACTTGTCATTTTGTCCTAAGGCTGCCATCCCACAATTTTATATTCCACTGTTGTAATTGGGATTATATCACTTATGATTAGGTTGTTTTGCAACTATTTTTTATCACATTGTAGTTTAGGTTGAGCACACGGTGTAATATTTTCTAAAGATAACATGACACGCTACAAGATAACATGACATGCTACAAGATAACATGTCACGCTACAAGATAACATGTCACGCTACAAGATAACATGTCACGCTACAAGATAACATGTCACGGTACAACAAGATAACATGACGCGCTACAACAAGATAACATGACACGCTACAACAAGATAACATGACACGCTACAACAAGATAACATGTCACGCTACAACAAGATAACATGACATGCTACAACAAGATAACATGACACGCTACAAGATAACATGTCACGCTACAAGATAACATGTCACGGTACAACAAGATAACATGTCACGCTACAAGATAACATGTCACGCTACAAGATAACGTGTCACGGTACAACAAGATAACATGGCACGCTACAACAAGATAACATGTGACGCTACAAGATAACATGTCACGGTACAACAAGATAACATGACACGCTACAACAAGATAACATGACACGCTACAAGATAACATGACATGGTACAACAAGATAACATGTCAAGCTACAACAAGAAAACATGACACGCTACAAGATAACATGTCACGCTACAACAAGATAACATGTCACGCTACAACAAGATAACATGACACGCTACAACAAGATAACATGACACGCTACAAAAAGATAACATGACACGCTACAAGATAACATGACATGGTACAACAAGATAACATGTCAAGCTACAACAAGAAAACATGACACGCTACAAGATAACATGTCACGCTACAACAAGATAACATGTCACGCTACAACAAGATAACATGACACGCTACAACAAGATAACGTGACACGCTACAACAAGATAACGTGACGCGCTACAACAAGATAACGTGACGCGCTACAACAAGATAACGTGACGCGCTACAACAAGATAACGTGACGCGCTACAACAAGATAACGTGACGCGCTACAACAAGATAACGTGACACGCTACAACAAGATAACGTGACACGCTACAACAAGATAACATGACACGCTACAACAAGATAACATGTCACGCTACAACAAGATAACATGACACGCTACAACAAGATAACATGACACGCTACAACAAGATAACATGACACGCTACAACAAGATAACATGACACGCTACAACAAGATAACATGACACGCTACAACCAGATAATGACACGCTACGACAAGATAACGTGACACGCTACAACAAGATAACATGACACGCTACAACAAGATAACATGTCACGCTACAAGATAACATGTCACGCTACAACAAGATAACATGACACGCTACAACAAGATAACATGTCATGCTACAACAAGATAACATGACACGCTACAACAAGATAACATGACACGCTACAACAAGATAACATGTCATGCTACAACAAGATAACATGACACGCTACAAGATAACATGACACGCTACAACAAGATAACATGACACGCTACAAGATAACATGACACGCTACAACAAGATAACATGACGCGCTACAACAAGATAACGTGACGCGCTACAACAAGATAACGTGACACGCTACAACAAGATAACATGACGTGCTACAACAAGATAACATGACACGCTACAAGATAACATGACACGCTACAACAAGATAACATGACGCGCTACAACAAGATAACGTGACACGCTACAACAAGATAACGTGACGCGCTACAACAAGATAACGTGACACGCTACAACAAGATAACGTGACACGCTACAACAAGATAACATGACACGCTACAACAAGATAACATAACACGCTACAACAAGATAACATGACACGCTACAACCAGATAATGACACGCTACAACAAGATAACATGTCATGCTGCGACAAGATAACGTGACACGCTACAACAAGATAACATGACACGCTACAACAAGATAACATGTCACGCTACAAGATAACATGTCACGGTACAACAAGATAACATGACACGCTACAACAAGATAACATGTCATGCTGCAACAAGATAACATGACACGCTACAACAAGATAACATGACGCGCTACAACAAGATAACGTGACGCGCTACAACAAGATAACGTGACACGCTACAACCAGATAATGACACGCTACAACAAGATAACATGACACGCTACAACAAGATAACGTGACACGGCACAACAAGATAACATGACACGCCACAACAAGATAACATGACACGCCACAACAAGATAACATGACACGCTACAAGATAACATGACACGCTACAACAAGATAACATGACACGCTACAACAAGATAACATGACGCGCTACAACAAGATAACATGACGCGCTACAACAAGATAACGTGACGCGCTACAACAAGATAACGTGACGCGCTACAACAAGATAACATGACACGCTACAACAAGATAACATGACACGCTACAACAAGATAACATGACACGCTACAACAAGATAACATGACGCGCTACAACAAGATCACATGACACACTACAACACGATAACATGACACGCTACAACAAGATAACATGACACGCTACAACAAGATAACATGACGCGCTACAACAAGATAACATGACACGCTATAACAATATAACATGACGCGCTACAACAAGATAACATGACACACTACAAGATAACATGACACGCTACAACAAGATAACATGACACGCTACAACAAGATAACATGTCACACTACAACAAGATAACATGACACACTACAACAAGATAACATGACACGCTACAACAAGCTAACATGACACGCTACAACAAGATAACATGACACGCTACAACAAGATAACATGACACGCTACAACAAGATAACATGCCGCGCTACAACAAGATAACATGACACGCTACAACAAGATAACGTGACGCGCTACAACAAGATAACATGACACGCTACAACAAGATAACATGTCACGCTACAACAAGATAACAAGACGCGCTACAACAAGAGAACGCTTTTAACACTTGCTGTGCTGGAAGCTCAGCCTCCATCTTGTCGAGGAATGTCCTGAAGTATTCTTATCATTTTTTAGCAGCGCAGACCTCCTCACTGCACCCAGCCCCACCCCCCCCCCCCCCCCCTGGTCCACCAAGAGATCAGCTCCTTCCCCCTCCTTCCAACACTCATGAACTTTCTGCTGAGTGGGGGTTTTCAGCACACACCCCCACTGGCGATTCTTGGCTGTTTGTCCATCTCTGTCAGACTCCATTGATCTGGAGGAGGTAGGGGACAGTAAAACCGACGCTGCATTAACACACGCCAAGAGGCTGGTCTGAAAAGTCGCAATATTCTTCTGGAAATTATATCTAACTTTTTCGTCACAAACTTTCCAGGGAAATCCTCCGGCAGCTTTTCAGAGAAATATTGATTTAAAATTTTTGAATGTTTCTTTAAGACCTTAATTCTCACTAATATATATATATATATATATATATATATATATATATATATATATATATATATATATATATATATATATATATATATATATATATGTATATGTATATATGTGGGTGGGTTTTCTGGGTATGCACCTTAACCCTGGCCGTGCTCAAAGCTGTGACCATGCAGCAAGCTTAAGCCTATAGGGAACCATGTTAAAAATGGTTTTTGAAGCAAAAAGTGGCACTGTGTGCTCATTTGCATGTCATTTCCCAGAATCCCTTGCTGCAGTGGAAGTGCTGTGTGCTGAGTGATAATGGGGAAAGGCGGGGTTGCAGACCTGCCTAAGACATGCAGATGAGCACACAGTTGTATTTACATTTATATATATATACACTGGCGACACACTTTATTCGAGCTCGGCTAGTCCCACGAATTCGGGTATACCCGGGTGTATTGAGGTTTGTGACTGTTTTCTGCCCCAGTGCATTGAGGTATTTTCCAGGCAGGGATTGAAGCATTTTATTCCCGCTGGCTGCAATACTGTATTACAATTCATGAATTTATGCCATCTGGTAGACACGCGAAGCATTGCAGCCTATTAAATCCTAATCATTATCATTTAACAGATCAGCCGCCCGTCAGCCAGGCATGAACCCAGGCTGGGAAGGCAAACGCAACGGGGCTTGTCAGAGGTGAGGAGCGGCGCATTCCAGGTATCTGCCAGGTACATACTGGGTATTTGCTCGAATAAAGTGTGTCGGTGCAGTATATATATATATATATATATATATATATATATATATATATATATAAAAAAAGACTGAATAACTCGAAAAATACTTTACAGACAAACTTGTATTATTTTCAGTAGGATATTACACTGTAACAGGCACTGTGACACCCTCCCTACCATCGGGAAATGTTAAAGGGAAACACAGGCCTGGACCAGGAGAGGGAGGTACGGTGCAGGCGGGACCCTCCCCTGGGGTGTGATGATGTCAGATCAAGAGTTGGATTGGGGGTGTCAGTGAAGTTATTGAATGGGTGGGGTAGGAATCCCACCTCTCTTCCTGCTGACCCCCATTGGAGACGTTCCCACCCACCCTCCTGATTGTGGCAGCTTAGAGAGACTTGTATGGTGGCTCATTACCTTTTTTTTGTTTTGGGGCAGAGTCCCTAATCCCTCCCCTCAGGTATATAAGATGCTTCCTTCCCAAATTATAGAGAGATTCCAGGATGTAGCCTGCTCCATAGTGAGTGAGGTTGTTCTACCTCACCCCATCACGGGTGAGGGGGTGACGACTAGCTCCAAGGGCTTCAGGCCTTTGGGGGGCCTAGTCAGGGACAAAGCGACCGCAAGAGGCGAGGGAAGGTGTTCATCTGTAGGGTGTTATGAAGTACCTCTCTAGCGTGGGAGATGGAATCTGCTGGCCTGCCAATACATGGTACAGCGTTGCCTGTCTCCATTCTAATTACTGGAAAGAGGTTCCTGTGGGGTCACTCTCGGCCCTGGCAGACCCCTACAGGATGGAGGCGCTGCACCAGATGAGTTCCCTTGCCTTTCCCCATAACAACATGGAACCTCAGGCTTCCTGACAGACCACAGATTGAGCCCGTACAGCACCAAGCCAGATCTCCCTTCTTTGGGGGATGGGGGGGGGGGGGGGGGAGGGGAGAGGGGAGAGGTGTTACACAAGTATTAAAGTGCAACCTCATAATGAGTGTGGAATAATTTGGAAATGCTTGGAGCTGAACGGTATCTCCCGCGTGACCGCTATATTCTTTGGGTTTTATCCTCTCTGCGCTCGGGGATTCGGGGAATGACGCAAGTGGCAGTGGGAGAAAAAGTAACGCCTAAAGGGGCGGGTGTCATGGTATCAGGAGATGACCAGGCAGGGGTCCTACCTTTATTATTTTATTAATTTATTAAGGCGACATCTACCGGATCAGGGAACTAATACACTGAAGTAAAAATACATTACGTTTTTATGACTGATTTCATTAGCCATTTTAAGTTCAGGCATTTCATGACACGGCGCTAAAATACAGGACAATTATGCGTCTCGACAGAATTTTCCTGGACCATGGGACAAGTCAATGAAATAAGGGACAATCCCGTATATATGGGACGTCTGGCTCCCCTTTCTTGCACTTGTTTTAAAAATACTGTGACCGGTTGATCTTCCCAAGAAGTTGCGCGGGGTTATTGGGGACAGGACCAGTTCGAGCCTGGATAAGTCATGTATAAACGACACTGTGCAGATCCCTACAGGATGGAGGCGCTGCACCAGATGAGTTCCTCGCCTTTACCCCATACCTACGCGGAACCTCAGGCTTCCTGACAGACCACAGGTGAGCCCGTACAGCACCAAGGTGCACCCGTAACCGCCAGATCTCCCTTAGGGGCGTGGGGGAGGGGGAGGTGTTACATGTACATTATGACGGGTTATAGGGAGTGGTTATATGGAGTAATAGGAGGAGTTATAGGAAGGGGTTATATGGGGCAGTAGGATGAGTTATAGGGAGGGGTTATATGTACAGTAGGAGGAGTTATAGGGAGGGGATATATGTACAGTAGGAGGAGTTATAGGGAGGGGTAATATGTACAGTAGGATGAGTTATAGGGAGCGTTTATATGTACAGTAGGATGAGTTATAGGGAGGGGTAATATGTACAGTACGAGGAGTTATAGGGAGCGGTTATATGTACAGTAGGAGGAGTTATAGGGAGCGGTTATATGGGGCAGTAGGATGGGTTATAGGGAGCGGTTATATGGGGCAGTACGAGGAGTTATAGGGAGGGGTTATATGTACAGTAGGAGGAGTTATAGGGAGCGGTTATATGGGGCAGGAAGATGGGTTATAGGGAGCGGTTATATGGGGCAGTAAGATGGGTTATAGGGAGCGGTTATATGGGGCAGTAAGATGGGTTATAGGGAGCGGTTATATGGGGCAGTAAGATGGGTTATAGGGAGCGGTTATATGGGGCAGTAGGATGGGTTATAGGGAGCGGTTATATGGGGCAGTAAGATGGGTTATAGGGAGCGGTTATATGGGGCAGTAGGATGGGTTATATGGGGCAGTAAGATGGGTTATAGGGAGCGGTTATATGGGGCAGTAAAATGGGTTATAGGGAGCGGTTATATGGGGCAGTAGGATGGGTTATATGGGGCAGTAAGATGGGTTATAGGGAGCGGTTATATGGGGCAGTAAGATGGGTTATAGGGAGCGGTTATATGGGGTAATAGAGATGTCAACTTGAGATCTGTGAAATGTGAGAGTTCTGGACCAAAAAAAAAAAAGGTATTTTACTGGAAAAGTGCTGACTTCTACCAGTGACTGTGAGGTGTAAGTTCCTTTCTGAGCCTAAAAATCAGTCTAACAAAATCCTAAACTTTACAGGTGTTACAATTAACATTGCTCACTCACAGAATGGGTTTTGCAAAGCAGCTAAACCCGGTATTAACCATTTACAGAGCTGTCAGGACCGAAGCCTCCAAAACAATAACCCTTTCCCTGCTGGAACGCACTACTTGTACTCATTCCCTGCAAGAGGGCTCTGCAATGTTTCGCATCCCATCCAATACGTGAAAGGTTAATGCTGCTCTAACCTGAGCATCAGCCTCAAAACATCAGTGAAAGGGTTACATAAATAATAATAATAATAATAATAATAATAATAATAATAACGGACAACCTGTGTGTAATTCTTTCCTTTGTTCCCTACACTCATTTTGTGAGATCCCATTGTAGAGATTAGTATTGGCCCCGGCAGGCTGGGGGTTAATGAGGGGGCCGGTCCTCGACTGTGATTGGTCGGCTGGATGCCTGTAATCCCCGGGATCGGATCTTGCAGATTATCTGAGAGAGGAGACAAGGGAGAAACTGTGTGGAGAGAAGCGAGAGAAAGGGGGAGTGAGTACTGAGAGGGGGAACTGAGTGAGTACTGAGAGGGGGAACTGAGTGAGGGGAGGAGGAAGTGAGTACTGAGAGGGGGGAGTGAGGAGAGGAGGGAGTGAGTACTGAGAGGGGGAAATGAGTGAGGGGAGGAGGAAGTGAGTACTGAGAGGGGGGAGTGAGGAGAGGAGGGAGTGAGTACTGAGAGGGGGGAGTGAGGAGAGGAGGGAGTGAGTACTGAGAGGGGGAAATGAGTGAGGAGAGGAGGGAGTGAGTACTGAGAGGGGGAAGTGAGTGAGGAGAGGAGGGAGTACTGAGAGGGGGAAGTGAGTGAGGAGAGGAGGGAGTGAGTACTGAGAGGGGGAAGTGAGTACGGAGAGGAGGGAGTGAGTACTAATAAGGGGGAGTGAGTACTGAGAGGGGAGTGGGGAGTGAGTACTAAGAAGGGGGAGTGAGTACTGAGTGGGGAGTGAGTACTAAGAAGGGGGAGTGAGTACCGAGAGAGGAGAGGATAGGGGGGATGGAGTACTGAGAGAGAATGGCGGGTGAGTACTGAGAGAGGAGGGGGAGTGAGTATTGAGAGAAGAGAGGGGGAGTGAGTACGGGAGGGGGTGAGTACTGTGAGAGGAGAAGGGGGAATGAGTACTGAGAGAGAGAGGTTAGGGGGGTGAGTACTGAGACAAGAGGGTGAGTGAGTACTTGGTGGGGGTAGTGAGTTCTGAGAGAGGAGAGGAGGTAGTGCTGAGAGAGGTTGGGGGGGGGTGAGTACTGGGAGAGAGAGAGAGAGGATAGGGGGAGTGAATACTGAGAGAGTGTACAGTAAGTACTGAGAGGGAGAGTACTGAGAGAGAGAAGAGGAGGGGGGGGTACTGAGAGAGAGAAGAGGAGGGGGGGTACTGAGAGAGAGAAGAGGAGGGGGGGGGTACTGAGAGAGAGAAGAGGAGGGGGGGGGGTACTGAGAGAGAGAAGAGGAGGGGGGGGGGAGTACTGAGAGAGAGAGAGAAGAGGAGGGGGAGGAGAGAGAGAGAGTGAGACGTGAAGATCGGGGGTAGTAGAGAGGAGAAGGGGGGGGGATGAAGTAAATTGCCCCCTCGCGGGCTGTCTGTGCCTCATGGACTGAGCCCCCTACCCCGGGGGCAGTATGTGGCGGACTTTAGCGGTGTTCTGGATTCTCCTCCCGGGATGTGCAGCGCTGCGACCCTCGAGCAGGATATCAACAGATACGTAAGACACAACTACCCCATCACCTGCTTACCTATCTGCCCCATAACCTGCTTCTCTGCATCAGCACGTGTACGTATCTGCCCCATCACTTACCCACCATTCCCAGCCTACCTACTGCCCCATCACTTACCCACCATTCCCAGCCTACCTACTGCCCCATCACTTACCCACCATTCCCAGCCTACCTACTGCCCCATCACTTACCCACCATTCCCAGCCTACCTACTGCCCCATCACTTACCCACCATTCCCAGCCTACCTACTGCCCCATCACTTACCCACCATTCCCAGCCTATCTACTGCCCCATCACTTACCCACCATTCCCAGCCTGCCTACTGCCCCATCACTTACCCACGATTCCCAGCCTACCTACTGCCCCATCACTTACCCACCATTCCCAGCCTGCCTACTGCCCCATCACTTACCCACCATTCCCAGCCTACCTACTGGCCCAGCACCTGCCTCTCCACCATTCCCAGCCTACCTACTGTCCCAGCACCTACCTCCCCACCATTCCCAGCCTACCTACTGCCCCAGCACCTACCTCCCCACCATTCCCAGACTACCTACTGCCCCATCACTTACCCACCATTCCCAGCCTACCTACTGCCCCATCACTTACCCACCATTCCCAGCCTACCTACTGCCCCATCACTTACCCACCATTCCCAGCCTACCTACTGCCCCATCACTTACCCACCATTCCCAGCCTACCTACTGGCCCAGCACCTGCCTCTCCACCATTCCCAGCCTACCTACTGTCCCAGCACCTACCTCCCCACCATTTCCATCCTACCTACTGTCCCATCACTTACCCACCATTCCCAGCCTACCTACTGTCCCAGCACCTGCCTCCCCACCATTATAACCTACCTGCTGTCCCAGCACCTGCCTAATTTCTCTACTTCACAAATCTACCCACTACATATTCTCACCCCATCTATCTACACCTTTCATATCTAACTAATACAAGTCATGCATCTGCTTTCTACCTGCCTCACGTCATCTACCACAGAGCCACCTCTCTGCCACATGTCCTCTACTTCTTCCACTTACCCCATCACATGACCCCCAGCTGCCCCCTTCTCCTCTCTGACATGGAAGGGGCCAATGTTAGGTAATGGTCTGTAGGGATTCATGTGAAGTTAACCTCTGTAGGTCTACAGCAGAGAATGAGTTAATGTGTTTAGATGTTCTGCATGTCTCTGACAGGGAAAGTGTTAATATGTGATGCACTGCAAGTTGCCAGAATGTGAGGGGTTAATATGAGATGCGGAGCTGTATTGCCTTTACCAGGCTGAGTTTTTAACCCCTGCCCTGCTGCAGCAGTGAGTACATAGGGGTTGTGGATGGATAGCTGTGCTCCCCCTTGTGATATTCCACGCCGGCTTTAACTTGTTTTCCAGGGATGTTTAAAAAAAATAATAAATAAATGTAACCGAGTGAAAACACATTTTGGCAGCGCTGGGATACAGAGCCGGCTGTCTGCTGCCTACAGCCTGGAAATCCTGTGCCTGGGAGGCTGGGATCTCTGTGTGACTCTGAGAGGAGGCATTGGGGACACATACACCCCCCCCCCCCTACTGGGACATTGGGGAGATAGAGAAATTGGCAACACATTCTTTACTGGGACATCGGGAACACATAGCCCCTTACTGGGACATCAAGGACACATGCAGAAGCGTTGGGGCCACATGCAGAGGTATTAGGGACACATACCCCCTACTGGGACATTGGGGAGACTGAGAAATTGGTAGCACATTCTTTACTGGGACATCGAGGACACACACCTCCCTATAGTTGCCCTTTATGTGAAGAAAAACATAAAAGCTACCTTAATGCAAGGTACTGGAGAACCGACACTTTGGGTAACCCCAGAAACCAGTGAGAAGGTTGTCACTCTTACTGGGGTATCTACAGATGTCCAGGACAGGAAGAAGAATTGGACAGGATATTAATGGAGGACATCAATAGGATGGCAACTAAAGGTCATAATAATGGGAGACCTTAATCTGCCAGATGTGAACGGGATTGGGTGTGATGCAGGTTCAGCCAGAAGCAGAAACATCCAACAGAAAAGACTGCCAGATCCGTGTGACCTCTATCAGAGATTATAAATTCAATTCTATACTGTGTATAAGTATACTCCATTATATGCTTCAAAAGTGATTAAATATAACCAATAAATAAAACAAATATACTTGTTACCAACATGGAAAAAGTCCGAAGAGGGTGTCCACAAGAGGTGCTTCTTCTAATCAAGGCTCAGTTGGATGTCAGTAATAAAGAAAATATCTAAAAGAGACAAAGCAAGACCTCCATAGTGTAGTATTTTTATAATAAAAGCATATATACGCTTGTAAGGGATTGCAGTCACAAACAGCATAAACAGATGGGTCCATCTCTTTTTTCCAGGGACATTCTGGATTCCTTGTGAGGGGGAATCTCATGCAATTAGTGAGAGAGCAATACTAGACCTAATTATATCAGATACGTTGTCCACATTTGTAAGTATTGTGGGAATGTGGGCGACAATTTAGGTTCTAGTAATCGTCAGTGTGGTTTAGTATAAAGACAGACTTGTCATACCACACACAAACGAAGGTTTTACATTTTAGGAGGGCTGACTTTATAGATAGACAGTCCTCGGTTATCCGACACAATGCGTTACTCAAAATGGCGTCGGATAGCGAAGCGTCGTAAAGCGAATCATATTTTCCCATAGGAACACTGTTTAAATGAAAGGCTCCGTTCCTGAAGGTATTTTTAACATTAAAATACACCAAATATTTTACGCAGGAAATAAGATATGCAGCACACACTCACATTATGATGTAAAGATTCTATTTATTGAATCCAGAACTGTATAATAAAACTGTTAGACATGTTTAAAGGCATAAATACACCACAAAACCTTCACACAGACTGATCTGGATGATTTCCCTGACGGCAGCTTTCTGATTGACATAATGTTGCAACTTTGCAAAGCGTCGTAAGAGCGCCGGATAAGCCATTTTGGCGTCATAAAAGCGCCCATAGGGATGCATTGGACAGCGTCGGATAAGCCATTCGTCGTAAAACGAAGCGTCGTAAAACGAGGACTTACTGTATGGGAAATTATTTAAGGGATTCTTTGGCAGGGTGGAGGTATCTGAGTGGAGACCTTGGTGTGAATCAGGTTAGTCATGCGGTTCTAGTTAATATCTTTATTAGCAACATTACAGGTGGTATATAAGGGAGAGTATGCCTTTTGGGCAGATGACACAAAGATAAGCAACATCATTAATAATTAAGGTAAATGAGATGAATGATCAAAAGTGTGGCAAGTACAATTTAATGCGACAAAGTGCAACGTTATGTACTTGGGTCACAGAAATCCAAAGGCAGAATATCGAATTAATGTCCTTATAATGTCCCCTGCTACAGAGGAAAGGGAGCTGGGAGTCATTATTTCAGCAGATTTAAAAGTAGGCGAGCAATGTAATAAAGCAATGGGGAAAGCCAGCCAGGGTGTGAGGTTGTATAGGGAGAGGGATTAGCAGCAGAAAGAGAGGGGTCGTAATATACACCCAACTGAGACACCGGGAACACATATACCCAACTGAGACACCGGGAACACATACACCCAACTGAGACACCGGGAACACATACACCCAACTGAGACACCGGGAACACATACACCCAACTGAGACACCGGGAACACATACACCCAACTGAGACACCGGGAACACATACACCCAACTGCGACACCGGGAACACATACACCCAACTGAGACACCGGGAACACATACACCCAACTGAGACACCGGGAACACATACACCCAACTGAGACACCGGGAACACATACACCCAACTGAGACACCGGGAACACATACACCCAGCTGAGACACCGGGAACACATACACCCAACTGAGACACCGGGAACACATACACCCAACTGAGACACCGGGAACACATACACCCAACTGAGACACCGGGAACACATACACCCAACTGAGACACCGGGAACACATACACCCAACTGAGACACCGGGAACACATACACCCAACTGAGACACCGGGAACACATACACCCAACTGAGACACCGGGAACACATACACCCAACTGAGACACCGGGAACACATACACCCAACTGAGACACCGGGAACACATACACCCAACTGAGACACCGGGAACACATACACCCAACTGAGACACCGGGAACACATACACCCAACTGAGACACCGGGAACACATACACCCAACTGAGACACCGGGAACACATACACCCAACTGAGACACCGGGAACACATACACCCAACTGAGACACCGGGAACACATACACCCAACTGAGACACCGGGAACACATACACCCAACTGAGACACCGGGAACACATACACCCAACTGAGACACCGGGAACACATACACCCAACTGAGACACCGGGAACACATACACCCAACTGAGACACCGGGAACACATACACCCAACTGAGACACCGGGAACACATACACCCAACTGAGACACCGGGAACACATACACCCAACTGAGACACCGGGAACACATACACCCAACTGAGACACCGGGAACACATACACCCAACTGAGACACCGGGAACACATACACCCAACTGAGACACCGGGAACACATACACCCAACTGAGACACCGGGAACACATACACCCAACTGAGACACCGGGAACACATACACCCAACTGAGACACCGGGAACACATACACCCAACTGAGACACCGGGAACACATACACCCAACTGAGACACCGGGAACACATACACCCAACTGAGACACCGGGAACACATACACCCAACTGAGACACCGGGAACACATACACCCAACTGAGACACCGGGAACACATACACCCAACTGAGACACCGGGAACACATACACCCAACTGAGACACCGGGAACACATACACCCAACTGAGACACCGGGAACACATACACCCAACTGAGACACCGGGAACACATACACCCAACTGAGACACCGGGAACACATACACCCAACTGAGACACCGGGAACACATACACCCAACTGAGACACCGGGAACACATACACCCAACTGAGACACCGGGAACACATACACCCAACTGAGACACCGGGAACACATACACCCAACTGAGACACCGGGAACACATACACCCAACTGAGACACCGGGAACACATACACCCAACTGAGACACCGGGAACACATACACCCAACTGAGACACCGGGAACACATACACCCAACTGAGACACCGGGAACACATACACCCAACTGAGACACCGGGAACACATACACCCAACTGAGACACCGGGAACACATACACCCAACTGAGACACCGGGAACACATACACCCAACTGAGACACCGGGAACACATACACCCAACTGAGACACCGGGAACACATACACCCAACTGAGACACCGGGAACACATACACCCAACTGAGACACCGGGAACACATACACCCAACTGAGACACCGGGAACACATACACCCAACTGAGACACCGGGAACACATACACCCAACTGAGACACCGGGAACACATACACCCAACTGAGACACCGGGAACACATACACCCAACTGAGACACCGGGAACACATACACCCAACTGAGACACCGGGAACACATACACCCAACTGAGACACCGGGAACACATACACCCAACTGAGACACCGGGAACACATACACCCAACTGAGACACCGGGAACACATACACCCAACTGAGACACCGGGAACACATACACCCAACTGAGACACCGGGAACACATACACCCAACTGAGACACCGGGAACACATACACCCAACTGAGACACCGGGAACACATACACCCAACTGAGACACCGGGAACACATACACCCAACTGAGACACCGGGAACACATACACCCAACTGAGACACCGGGAACACATACACCCAACTGAGACACCGGGAACACATACACCCAACTGAGACACCGGGAACACATACACCCAACTGAGACACCGGGAACACATACACCCAACTGAGACACCGGGAACACATACACCCAACTGAGACACCGGGAACACATACACCCAACTGAGACACCGGGAACACATACACCCAACTGAGACACCGGGAACACATACACCCAACTGAGACACCGGGAACACATACACCCAACTGAGACACCGGGAACACATACACCCAACTGAGACACCGGGAACACATACACCCAACTGAGACACCGGGAACACATACACCCAACTCAGACACCGGGAACACATACACCCAACTCAGACACCGGGAACACATACACCCAACTGAGACACCGGAAACACATACACCCAACTCAGACACCGGGAACACATACACCCAACTGAGACACCGGAAACACATACACCCAACTCAGACACCGGGAACACCAGGAACGCCGCCGAGGGAGACGTCAGGGATACACGTCACCTAGGGAGACGTCAGTGACACATACATCTTACTGAAAATCACATACCTCCTGCAGCTGCTTCTAATTTGTCATACCATGTACCTAGACAGGTCAGACCTGGCTTTATGTTCCCCTCCTGTGGTCCATACCCTGGGATATCAGCCCTTGCATGGGGGAGGTTCAAAGCAGATTGATATCTGAAATGAGTAGTCAGATTTCACCTGTAACATCGCATTAAGGATGGGGCTTTGCTCCAGTTTCAGATAAGAATGAGCACATCGTCTTTTCAAAAAAGTTGTATTTATTTAGCCGCTAGAGTCTTACTTTTGGCTACATCAACTCGGCCTTTAACAAAGTAATGGCTTTAACCATGAAAATCTTCCTGCTTCTGATAAACCACTGAGGACTTCAGCAGGGACACTCCTAGCGCATAGGTGTGAAAGGTGTGCTCTGGTATACCCCAGCTTCTTCTGGCTCTGCTGCAGGTTGTCCACTTGCGTTGGTTATATAGATCTGAAGGAAGGGTTTACTAGTCACACATAATAGTCACATGCATTAATAATATATATATATATATATATATATATATATATATATATATATATATATATATGTGATACTATGGGGCTGCCATACATTTAGAAAAAGGAAATTGATATTTGTGGCTCCAAAATCTGCACTCTGGTTCGCAATAAATAGTCAATGTATATGACACTGCTTTCTGTATGTTTGACAAAGTGCCATGTAGGTTCGAAACATCACATTTTTTTAACTTTGAATTTGATGGGATAAAATATATATCTTTTATACTTGGCGAGCGCAGTGGCTTCTTGGACTCTGGATTATTTTCAGACTGGATAGATATTCCTGGTCTCTCTACTGGCGTCCCAGACAAATAAGTGGTTTAATCCTTTTTCCTGCTTCTTTGGAGTGCCCTTCAAATTCTCACCTGTTCACCTACGGTGTCTGGGTTCCTGGATTTCACCAGCTGAGGTTTTAATCACTGTGCTGCTGTAAAACGGTCCGTATAGTATTGCGAGCCTTTCTGGCATAGTAGGAGTTAAGTGTAATCCTTAATGACATGCTTTTTCTGTTTTTTAATTCCTGGGCTCTGCGAGAGGATTACACGTGTGATGAGACGTCTCTAGCAGAGAATAAATACATTTGTTTTAATGCTGTTCTTTATCATGTCCAGCACTCTCTCATAGGGCGACAGTCAGTGACGAGTATAAGAGCACAGCAGCGTACAGCAGTATTGAAGTGTGGGGAGACTGTGAGAGACTCGGGGGAACGTTTAGCTATAACGAGAAACTCCATATAATCCGGAAATGATGAGGAATGCAGCTGGTTATCGATAGGGAGAGATTATAGTTGAAATAAAAATGAATTGGGGCTTTGGCACCAAAAATAATGTTCTGGAAAATGACTGATAGTTTTGAATAGGGTTGGCCAGGTGTCCAGTATTGAACAGGACTGCCCTGTATTTGGACACTCTGTCCAGTAAAAAATGTGGTAATACTGAACATGTATGTGTCCGGTATTTCCTCTCTGCACATAGTGACCTGACCGGCTTGGGGGACCGTGGGATTTCCCCGAGCAGGGCTTTTGCTAGGGGGCTGGGCAGCTTCCTCCATCCTGATTGGCTGCTGCTGGGTATTGCAGCCAATCAGGAGGTGAGTTGGTATCAGGAGCCTTGAATGGGGCCAAGGAGAGGAGGAAACAGCATGGAGCAGAGAGAGGGTGCGTGTGCGTGGAGAACCTTTCACCATTGTGTCCAATATTTTTGGACGAGCCAAAAACCCTAATTTTGAAATCAGTGAGACTGTATGCTAAACATCAGTGAGACTGACAGCAGATAAGTGAGAGTTGACGTGTGATATAAATGCATTGTGCTAAGTCTTGGTCTATCAGTGCCCTTTATATGTACGTGTTTCTGTCTGTGTCTATCGGTGTGTTTAATACTGTGCTCCTCCGTAAATGTTATGGCTTTAGGTGTCGGAAGAAATAAATGGCAGCGGGCACCATTAAACCACTCACTGCCAGAGAGGCCAGTAACACAATACTTTGAACGTTACTATATTGCTTTGCTATGTGTTCCTGGCCCCTCTGGCAGGGTAAGGGTTAACATTTTGTATTTATGCACATTTCCCCCCTGATTTGGGTAAGTTCAGTATTTATCCGTGTCAGCGCAGAGAGGGATAAATTGTCATTCCAAGATAAAAAGTGAATGAAAATATCACGTGTGAGCACATTCACACGTCTCAGACAGGTCTGCAACCCTGACATTCCCCATTATCTCTTCGCATTGTGCTTCCACTGCAGCAAGGGATTCTGGGAAATTACAGGTAAATGAGTACACATTGTCACCTTTTTGCTTTGAATCCATATTGACATGGACCCCTATATTTTTTTTTTACTCACCATAAGTTATTTAAGGTGAAGATAAAAAGTCAATCAGAAACCCCTTCACATTAAATGCAACAGCCGGTGTCCTGGAACCTGTAGGTATTTTTTCCCTGTTCTGAGGCTACTATCACTCCTCAGTGTTATGTTGTTACAAATGTAACTGTTTTCACTGGCTTCTGAGCTAGTTGCCTTGGCTACTCCCTGTTGCTCCTATGTGAGTTGGGCTACCCCTCCTCCCCCTACTAGTTGGAACAGCCCTTGCTTATTTCCTGCTTATACAGGCAAGCATGTTTATTTTGGAACCAGCAGCCTTGTGAGTAACAACCCTTCTCACTGTTTTCCCAGAACAAGGCATTGATTTTTTATCTTCCTCTCACAAATGCTACCCCCAAGTTATTTTATGCTTTCTGTATACCCCATCCAATAAAGTTCCAGAAAATAGAAGGACTCTGTGTGCATTTAAAGAGGATGAGTTTAACTGCCTGATCCTACTCATTAGCTACATTGAGCCTGGGCCAGACCAGCCTGGCTGAGCTAATAACACTCCTGTGATGGTATCAAAGGGAAAAGAAAGAGTACCACTAAAGCAGAGGTGGCCAACTCCTGTCCTCGACGGCCACCAACAGGCCAGGTATTAGGGACATCACTTAAGCACAGATGGATCAATCAGTATCTCAATCATTCTAGGCTCTTCTGCACATGGCCTATTTTTGTAAAATATTATATGAAGGAAAAAACTATTTGTATTCTGTTCGGATAGTTTTGATCTTCTTGACATCCGGCACAGTACCACTACTTTTTGCAGAGCATATTGCCCACTGCCCACTTTCAATGTCAGGGATGTGATGGGAGAAACACAGAGACAGTAGGAGTTTATTGCTGGGAGAATGTGTTAGGAGAGAGGCTGATGCACTTGTCCTAAATGTTTGTGTGTGGGTGTCTAGTATTTCATAAATGATCTTTTGATTTCATTGGCTTCTCATGGACATTGTGATGGGACCGTGGGAATCTGCCCCAAAATATGTACAGACACACACAGTCCCTGCAAACTCAGATCCCAAACTCACCACATCATAAATAAATAAATAATAATAATAAATACAGTAATTGGGTCAAAGGGAGTTCTACTGGGATTGTGACCTAATGTGTACAACAAAAGACAAGAAGCCTCAGTTCTTCATCCAATATAGCAAATTATATAGTTAAATACACATCTGTTTTTCTTGTCACAAGTGAGGGTCATATAGTTCAATTCTTAGGCCAAAGCAGGTGTGCACAAAATGGGGGATCACGATTTTCTGGGGCGGAAGGGGGGGTGCAGGTGGTTGCAGAGGCCCCGCGCTCTTCCCCAAGGCATTTAAATTAAATGCCGGTGGATCGTGTGAAGCCTCTGCAACACAAAACCTACCATGATTCAGACGCTGTGACGTGTCACCATGGCAATGCGGCTTCAAATGACGCTGGGGGGGTCATGTGACGTGATATGCATCAAATGACGCCACGGGTCACGTGATGTGACGTCCCATGACCTCGCAGCGTCATTTAATGCCGCTACAAGGTAGGAGGGCGGGGGAGCACTGGGGCAGGCAAGACAGGGGGGCGCAGCAGCAAAATTTTGCTTTAGTTTGCATACGCTTGCAAACCACGCCAAGGTATCCCCTCTCTTGCAAGTCCTAACACTCGGCAAACGCTCTATTTACCCCTCTGATGGAGGAAGAAGTATTAATAGACTGCTCATTTGCAGGTGCACTACAAGACTTGTTATTTAAAAGGGGACTGGGTGAGCTTAGAACCAGGGAGGAGGGGGCCACACACCTACAAACAATTGTTACCGATTGACACTTACAAACACACAGTCTCACCAACAGCGTCAGATTTAAAAAAATGGCGCTCTTAGACACTTACCTGGTGCCGCCCTCCTCCTCCATGTTGCTGGCCGCGCATGCGGGCTGCGTGTGCCCAATCTGCGCTTGTCCGATCTGCGCATGTGCGGACGGCAAGTGCCGATCGCGCATGCCACCCCCAAATTCTACCGCCCCCAAATTTTGCAGCCCAAGGCCTATCGGGCCTAGTGGGAAATCCACCACTGCCCGCAAGTTCAGAACCCAAACCCACCACACCATGTATATTGTGCCAAAAAGAGTTCTACTGGGATTGTGACCTCATGTATGTAAATCAGCGGTGTACAAACTGGCGGGCGCGCCCTGAGTGACTGCGGGGGGAGCGGCGGTTACAGAGACCCCTCGTGCTTCCCGAAGGCACTTAAATTAAGTGCCGGCGGATCGGCGAAGGCCTCTGTAAACCTTACTTACCTTGGCTCCGGTGGCTTCTTACACGCATCGCCATGGCAACACGGCGCCAAATGACGCCGCGAGGTCATGTGACGTTACGTTGCCATGGCAACGTGACGTCATGACGCTGCCGCAAAGGTAAGAGGTGGGGGTGGGGGGGCGCGGAGAGTGGGGAACTGCCGTCAGGGGGGCGCAGGGAAAAATATAATATGCTCAAAGAGATAAGATCCCGTAATGTACCTAACCCCCTCCCCTGATTTACGTTCTGTCTTTCTGTATCTCCATTATGATATGTATGCCTGTGTCCAAGTGTCCCATGTCTTTTTTTCTTTCTGTTACCCCCAGCAATATCTGTGTCCACGCGTGTATTTTATTTGTACAAATGCAATGGTGAAAGTAGCACCATTCTAAGGGCAGTAGACAGAAAGTTATGGGGTATTTTTATACTTAGGCAGTTTTAATTAAAAAAAATATTTTCTCTCCCCAAGCCCTAAAACTGTAATTAGAGAGTGATGAGGGGGAGTTAAGGACACACCCCAGAAGGTGGGCTTATTCAGTTTCCAAAGCATTTTGGGGTATGAATTTACTCAACACAGGGAGTGTTAATGCTATGATAACGTGAATTCTCATTTTTCCAACTCAAGACCCTTACGGGAAGCCCATGTGGTAATGTATGTTAGGAATTTCTGTTTTCTCCCATTATGTTTATGAAATTGTCTGCATATTATACTGTTAGTTTCTTGTAACATTCTTTTCTGCAACTAAGCACTGTACTACTTCTGGATATCAAATCTAAAATGTAATAAGTATTGTCTTGGGCTCTAATTGAACTTTGCAAGAGAGTAACTGCATTTTTGGACACATTTTGCTACAATATATTTTTATGTAATCCCTCTTCCCCAGCTCCGAAGAGTGTCACATGTGATAGTTCCAGAATATGTACATATGCTCCATGTTCTCAGCCCAAATGGATGGTGCTGGGTTGGTGCAGGACACCAGGAACTTTTATTGGATCCCTGGATTCAGGTATCCCCAGTAGCATATCGTTTAATCTCCATCTACCCATATCTTTTAGAGTTAGGACCACCTATAGCGAACCCCATGGTCTCTCAGCAAACTAGTGATTTCTCCAAGGTCTCTCCTTTTTAGCCAGTGTCAGTGGCGCGATATCGGTGAAAATCTGAATATCTGTGTCTTCAAAGCGTATCACGTTCAGATTTCTGGACTTGAGGAGGATCTCTTCCTTCACTGAGAAATAATGAAGTCTGGCTATTATATCTCTAGGGCCTCTCCCCTCATAGTCTCTAGGTCTCATAGCTCTATGTGCTCTATCCATTTCCAGTCACTCTGAAAAATATTTTGCAACAGTCTTTGGAGATAAAGCCTAATTTCATCAGACTCAATTGTCTCAGGCACGTGCCGTATCCCGATGGTGTTTCTTCTGGATCTATTTTGAGCCTCTTCTTGCGCCTTTTACATCCTCGTGATTTGTTCCTTGAGTTGAGCGACATCAGAGTCTATGCTGATCTGTTTCTCCGTAACGCTTTCCATAGCCGCTTCGAGTCCTGTGGTTCTCTTCTCCACAGCGGTAATCTCTGACCTTAAACCTCTCAGGGCTCCTTGTAGCTCTTCTTGGAAAGTCTGTTTTGATTTCTGTGACCCACGCTTTTAGGTTCCTCCTTATACTTGAGTCTCTCTCTGAATCTGAGTTTGACTCGGCCTCCTCTTGTTCCCGGAGTGGTCATATTCCTCGTTCTTTTATCAAAGAATGTCAACGCCTCTGCTTTTTGGGTGATATTACGTTGTGCGGGATTCTCTTGGTGCTTTTTATTCGAGTTGTCTAATCAGGGTCGTCTGTTATCTGATATTTGCTCTGGTGCACAGGCAGAACCAGGATCTCATGTGGCCCTTTTAGATGATGGCGTGCATGGATGTAAATAGGTTTCTCTAGGGCCACCCTTTAGAAAAGTATATAGTGTTTAGAATATTGGATTGCATCAGCCCAGGTATCCTTGACAGAATAGGCCTGGGCATAAATTCTCACCTGTTCCCTTACAGAGCTGTTATTATGTGTTGTGAGTAGGATGTAGTGCAGTTCGGCTCCTGTCCCCTGTACCTCACCCGAGTCAGCCAGGCCATGGACCACGCTTCTCTGTGGTGGGGGTCCTAGTCTCTAGGACGATCATCAGATGAGGGGAAAGTACACTTCACCGAAAATGCTTCCCTGAAGTGCTAGGGGGCCCGGGCTATGGTGCAGTTTGCACTAGCTTTAGCTCTCCACGCTATAGGACTGTGGTGTCCATCTTGTGGCTGGGTCTCACTAGGCTGTCTCTCTGATCACCCCCTCTTACCCGCGTCCGCAGCCGCTTGAGGGTGAGGCGCAGCTCCCACTCCTGAACCGGGCTCGATTTGGCAGCAGGGTGGGGGTCGGGGGGCCGGTCACACTGACCTCGTTGTTCTGCTTCGGTGCGCTCCAGCTTACAGGCAGGCGCGTGGCGGCGCCATCTTGGAGGCTGCTGGACCCGACTCCCTACGAGTGCGACTGGAGCAGGGAATCTCTCCGGCGTGTGTTTTTTCTTATTTTATTTTTAACCTCCCTGGCAGTCCGTGCCTTTCGGGTCACCCTCCGCCTCACTTGCAGCAGTTCTCCTAGTTTTCTCCAGGCGACTGGGGCACTCCTAACTCCTGATCCTAACTCATATAGCGCTTCCCTGTTTGTTTGTTTATTGTCCTAATTTAGCAAGGTTTGGGTACCTTGCATTGGAAGCTGCTTATCTGTTTGGGTCAATTTGGTTCCGTTTGCCATTTTTTGTTTTATAGCCACAATCAACCCCTCTCACTCCTAATGGTTCATGTCACACAACCTATCAATGGTTTAAAGTATATATATTTATAGGATTCAATTTTATTCACATCATTAAGGTGTATTTCGTTCCAATTTATTTTATTTTTCAATCACACCTGGATTTATTTGTCAATACCTTGTACGGTGAGTGGTTTCACGAATTGATTACCAGGCGCACGAATTTTTCTTTTGACTGGGGCACTCCTCACTGCCCTGGGGTCCGGAGCTATGGAAACTCATGTCCACTCTGCTTGCTGATTGGCCACGCCCCCCAACACCAGGAAATTTTATAAAACAAAAGCATGTTTACGGTCCAGATACACTTCAACATATATAGACAATGATCTGATGATGCATTACACATGGCAAAAATAAAAGCTTTGGGGAATCATCCTAAATCATTATGACTTAGTCATTATGAACCTCAATCCTAATTACTGAGCCACTGATTGAGCCACCTATGCTGAAGCAATGATATCCCTAATACCTGGCCTGTTGGACTGACCTTGAGTACGGGAGTTGGCCACCCCTGCTCTAGTAGGTCCACCACCTTTTGAACACCACCATCCGTGGGCCGATCCGATATATATATTCAGGTTCCTGATTTAGCAACCCTATGTAAAATAGACTGCATACTTCTTCCACATACATGAACTTCCTGATCCAGATCCTCTCTACACGCACATGTTATTAAACGTCAAAATAATAAAAGCTAGCTGCAGTTTAGTAACGCACAAGCCTATTTACAAGACTTAAATGGGGACTCCACTTAGAACTCTGAAGAACCTGCTTCTAGAATACAGACGTGGCTATTTATACCCAAGGCTGCAGACAGATTTCCTGGGGCCCAGGACTAGAGTTATGACAAAGCCCCCCACCCCCAACTCCATGTCGGCGGTTTTGCGAGCCCCCCCATTTCACACCTCACTAACCCCCCCTCTATTTTCCTCCCTCCTCCCATGTTTTTTCTCACCTCTCACTCTCCTCCCTCCATACATGTATTTCTCTTCCCGGCATCTCACTCTTGCTCACTCCCTCACCCCCTCGCTCCTCTCACTCTCCCCCTGTCAATTACCCCACTCTCTCAATCCCCCCCACACAATCCCCCCACAAAATACATACCAACCCCCCACCCCCCCAAAAATACATACCAAGATACCCCACCCCACCAAATACGGACAAAAAAAATCCTCACCACTCAAATATATACAACCCCCCACCCCCCAAATACATCTAAAATTAAAAAAGACAACCCATATAAACCCCCCAAATCCACATACCCCCCAATACATATAAAAACAACCCCAGTACATATAAAAAAACCCTAATACATATAAAAAATACATAGAAACCCTCAATACATATAAAACCTCCCAATATATAAATATAAACCCCCAATATATACAATATAAAAATCCCAATACATATAAACCCTTACCTTGGGGCTGGTCTCAGGCCTCTTGCCGGGCCCACTGGCTGTGGGGGCCCAGTTACCGGACAAAGCAGTTGGGCCGACCTCTCGTGGCCACCGGGCCCGGCTGTCCCCCAGCTGCCCCCCACCTTTCCCTCACTCTGTCCCACGCCGGGCTTCTGATGTCGGCAAGCGCCAGGACTGGAAGCCGAGCCCAGCTTACTTCCGGCGCCAACGTCGGAGGGCCTGGCGTGCGCTAGCAGCCCGGCATGGGACAGTTTGTGAGTAGGGAGGCCCGGGGCTGGGGGAGAGCTGACACTTGTCCCGGCTCTCCCCCCGTCGGCGGCCCTGTTTTATACCCATATCTTCCCCATGATGACATCACTGGTGACAAGGCAACATGGGAGGGGCACAACCTGGTGATCCCACACAGGTTAACCCCTTCTATGAGTTTACCCTTTAACCAATTAGCAGCCGACCAATAGAAGGCTACATGTGTTAATAATAATTTTTCATAGTATACAGGACAACGACTCTACAAGTAAAACTTGATAAATTTGTTGGTGGTGGCAGCGATTTAAGGGGATATTGCGACGGATTGAGGGGAGATATTACTCCGTTTAGGGATCCTCCGGGGAGATAAGTGGGTCAGCTGGATAGCTGTGTGTATTAACCCTTGTCACATACACAAGTCACGGGCTCACAGGTGTGACACTCTGTAAGGAGGAGCCACCTCCTTTCTGCTACGATTTAGGGTTTCTGTGATCAATTGTTCTGAGGACAATGTGTATCTATGTATATTCTTTATATTTATAAAATTACAATGCAAAGTAAATAAACGACAAACACTGGGGTAAACGCAGCAACATAAGTCAAAGGGAGACCCTGCTCCGAAGAACTTACAATCTAAATGGTCTGTTGGTTGGCTTCCAGACAAAGTAGTAGTAGAAGTGCAGTCAGGAATGTCAGGGGCAGCTGGAGTTCACAGTAGATGTGTAGACAATGTAATAACCGTATGGGGAGTAACGAGTATAAAATGTATGTTGTATGATATTTAGTACTGTGATTTCAGTCTTGCTCCCCCCCCCCCCCTACATCTAAAAGGCCTTGTAACTAAGGCTACCCTTATAGTACCGGCAACGGCGACGTCACACTGCGGTCGCTGGAAAAATCAAATTGAGATGACTTCCAGCGATCGTGACCAAGCCGTCGCTCCATCGCATCGCGGTTACTATAAGCGCATGTGACGGCGGCAATGCATTTGTTTTGACGCAACGTTGCGTCGCTGTCGCCGGCACTAGAAGCGCAGCCTAAGGGGTAACAGGCCTCACTGTGGGCAGTCACTTGTGATTTATGATGTCATTTATGACGTGTCAGAGAGGCTGCATTGCATTGAGATTCATTGCTAATCATTCTGGCTTCGGCTGTTTCCTGAAATGGCACAAAACGTCCGACACAAAACGTTTCCCCCCCTCTTTCTGTCAGGGTGAAACTCTGGGCTGATGCCTTTGGCAGTGAGATGAACTCCATAATCGCCAAATATTCCGGCTCCCACCTGCTGCAGAAGGTATGTGCCGCAGAGCATTGCATAAACTGTATATTAGTGTATTGTCTGTCTAATAAACTGCAGGACACAGCTGAGAAGGAGAAGTTTGTATGAAAGGCGCTATGTATATAAGAAATTAAAGAGCGCCTTGTGTCAATCTGTTGGTGTAATATTCGCGTTGTTATATTTGGTGTGTTTTCTTTATACGGTGTGCGTCATGTTCATACATATACATGTCAGCTGCCTTGCACGCCCCCCCCTCCCTCTCACACCTCCTTCTCTCACACCCCTCCATTTCTCTCCCCCTTCTCACACCTCCTCTCTCTCATTCTCGCCCTCCTCCTGCTCACTGTCCCCCTCTGTCTCTCACCCCTCTTCCCAATCTTTATCACTCTCCCTCTCTCGCTCTTCCTCTCTCTTACACCCTCTTTTCCCTCCCTCCCTTCTCCCTCTCACTTTCTTTACCCCCCTCCTCCCTCTAAGTCTCTTCCACCCTCCCTCCTCTCATTCTTCCTCCCTTCTTCCCTCCTCCTCTAACTCTCTCCCTCTTTCCTCCTCTCATTCTCTTCCTCCCTCCCTCCCTCCTCCTCTTAATCTCTTCCTCCTCAACCTCACCCCCTCCTCCACCTCTCTCAATCAAGCCCCCTCCTCCTCACCCCCTCTTTTTTTACACTCAACCCCCTCTCCTTTCACATTCAATCCCCCCCTCCTCTTGCACTCTATTGCCCCCACCACCCTACCTAAAAAAAAAACCCCACACACACTTCCTCCACCACAAGAATTTACCTTGTGGGGGGGGGGAGGCCTCTGGTTCTGCATTGGTGGATACGGAAGTTGGGTCCAGCTTCTGGCGCTGACTGGTGGGGCGGGGCGCAGCTGGAGAAAGACCCGTGGCCGGACGTACCAGTTGGACCCGACCACTTCCAGCGCCAGCCGGGCACCCCTGTCAGCGAGCCTCTACTTATTGATGTATTAAGAATTGTTTGCATCTACTTCTGTTTGTCTTTTACACCAAGAAAAATCTTTCTGATACATACTTGCAGTTTAATATTACATATAATTTACATATGAACGCCACCAACACCATCCAAACTCCGCCTCTAACGCCTCCCACTTGCGTCACTTTTGCCTTTGTGAAAAAGATGACATACACACCACACAACTCGTACAAATCATTTGTATACATTGGCGCACGGAGATGCACTCACCTTTCTCCCACCGCGGGTGTTCTCTGGGAATATAGATTAGAATGTATTTCTGATGAGAGGCTTTCTGTGGCTGTGCAAATCCTGTGTAGCCATTGGCTGGGCCAGCTACCGTTCTGCCTTTCTTGTCACGCAAGTTCTAGTAAGATTCAAACAGTAACAGGCTATCCTATGGAGTTTCCCCCGCTCCTACAGCCTCTGTGAGTGACGGAAATGGAGATGACATGGGAGTCTGTGTCTGTCCAATAAGGATGCAGAGCCTGTGCCCTCCCCTTTTGTACTATAGAGGAGGTGTCCTAAATTATAGAGATGAACCCAGCCCTCACAGGGTGGAAGTTCAGGCAGTCCCTCTTTCCCCTTGAGGTATGAGGATGTAAGCCAAGTCTCTTCCCGGCTGGGAGGAAGACATGTGCTCAGTCCCTCATGGGCTGGGTGCATTCCACTACTCTAGTGAGGCCTCATGACTATCAGCAAGGCCTGTACCACCCAGGAGCCTGGAAGCTATCCTGACAACTGATTGCAATCGCTGTAATAACATCATGCAGTGGCTGCAGAATAAAGACCATCCCTTTTTATATATATATATCTGGCTAAGTCGCAATCTATTGGACAGATGTATGGGGATAAAAGACTGTCACGGTGGGGATTGCCTTCATTCCTACTGGAGCCCACTATGGCTGGAGGCGCTAGCACCAAGAAAGAACATCATGGATCATCATGAGCCTGTCCTGTGTCATCGTGGAACACTCAGCATCTCCAGAGCTAAACAGATACCGAACACCACACAGGAGTGTAGCCAGGGCAAATCTCCCAGAGGGGGGAGGGGGAAAGCAGTGCTACACATGTAATTAAACAGCTATCACTGTTGCTGCTGACATCAGAAGCTACGCTGATGACATCGTTATGGTGTTACATCATGGTGACATGTCTCTTGCAGTCCTTTTAACCCTGCACCTTTAAGGGTGACTATCAATTTCCCCTGGCAGTGATGGGATCAGAAGATACAGTTATTTATATCACCAGCTCGGCGTATCTCAGTGCCAAAATATTGATTGCTGCTTAAGTCGATTGGTAAAATGAAATGGGGATGTGAGTATTTCGATGTTATGTTGCATGGCTCTTTTACACTAAAACAGCGAAGTGTTTGTATACAGAATATGAAATTGCCAACAGTCATTGACCTAAATGTATATGATTATTATTTATTGGTGGTTATCACTGTTTAGAAGTATTCCTGAAGAGTTCATAATGTTATAGACCTGCTTGCAGCCACAATTGATATCGAGTTAGTCTCCCACTTCAAAGGCCAGTGTCTTCTTGCAAGGCCTTCACTGTTATGTACAGTCAGGGATAGATGAGGCTGCACAGCGGGACATAGAGCAGTGTCCCAGATCCGCCGGCATGCGATGAAACTTGTCGCTGCATTAACTGGGTCATGTGACCTCCACGAGCTAGCCATGCAGGATTAAGAGTCGCCCGGGCCAGGATTAGGCAGAGCCACGTGCGGGAGCACCAGAGATTCAGCTCTGATGCATGTGAGAGAAGCTGGGGTCACACAGCACGGCTATCTCTCACGGCACGGCTATCTCTCACAGCACAGCTATCTCTCCCAGCACAGCTAAGTCTCACAGCACGGCTATGTCTCAGCACGGCTATCTCTCACAGCATGGCTATGTCTCACAGCACGGCTATCTCTCACAGCACGGCTATCTCTCACAGCACAGCTATCTCTCACAGCACAGCTATCTCTCCCAGCACAGCTAAGTCTCACAGCACGGCTATGTCTCACAGCACGGCTATGTCTCACAGCACGGCTATCTCTCACAGCATGGCTATGTCTCACAGCACGGCTATCTCTCACAGCACAGCTAAGTCTCACAGCACGACTATGTCTCCCAGCAAGGCTATCTCTCACGGCACGGCTATCTCTCACGGCACGGCTATCTCTCACGGCACGGCTATCTCTCCCAGCAGATCTATCTCTAACAGCACGGCTATCTCTCCCAGCACGGCGATTTCTAACAGCACAACTATGTCTCACAGCACGGCTATCTCTCACAGCACGGCTATCTCTCCCAGCACGGCTATCTCTAACAGCACGGCTATCTCTCACAGCACGGCTATCTCTCACAGCACGGCTATGTCTCACAGCACGGCTATCTCTCACAGCACGGCTATCTCTCACAGCACGGCTATCTCTCACAGCACGGCTATCTCTAACAGCACAGCTATGTCTCACGGCACGGCTATCTCTCCCAGCACATCTATCTCTAACAGCACGGCTATCTCTCACAGCACGGCTATCTCTCACAGCACGGCTATCTCTCCCAGCACGGCTATCTCTCACAGCACGGCTATCTCTCCCAGCACGGCTATCTCTAACAGCACGGCTATCTCTAACAGCACAGCTATGTCTCACGGCACGGCTATCTCTCCCAGCACATCTATCTCTAACAGCACGGCTATCTCTCCCAGCACGGCTATCTCTCCCAGCACGGCTATCTCTCCCAGCACAGCTTATCTCTCCCAGCACGGCTATCTCTCCCAGCACGGCTATCTCTCCCAGCACGGCTATCTCTCCCAGCACGGCTATCTCTCCCAGCACGGCTATCTCTCCCAGCACGGCTATCTCTCCCAGCACGGCTATCTCTCCCAGCACGGCTATCTCTCCCAGCACGGCTATCTCTCCCAGCACGGCTATCTCTCCCAGCACGGCTATCTCTCACAGCACGGCTATCTCTCACAGCACGGCTATGTCTCACAGCACGGCTATGTCTCACAGCACGGCTATGTCTCAGCAAGGCTATCTCTAACAGCACGGCTATCTTTCCCAGCACGGCTATCTCTCACAGCACGGCTATCTCTCACAGCACGGCTATCTCTAACAGCACAACTATGTCTCACGGCACGGCTATCTCTCCCAGCACGGCTATCTCTCCCAGCACGGCTATCTCTCCCAGCACGGCTATCTCTCCCAGCACGGCTATCTCTCCCAGCACGGCTATCTCTCCCAGCACGGCTATCTCTCCCAGCACGGCTATCTCTAACAGCACAGCTATCTCTCCCAGCACGGCTATCTCTCCCGGCACGGCTATCTCTCACGGCACGGCTATCTCTGCCAGCACGGCTATCTCTGCCAGCACGGCTATCTCTCCCAGAACGGCTATGTCTCCCAGCACGGCTATCTCTCCCAGCACGGCTATCTCTCCCAGCACGGCTATCTCTCCCAGCACGGCTATCTCTCCCAGCACGGCTATCTCTCCCAGCACGGCTATCTCTCCCAGCACGGCTATATCTCTCCTTTTATGTGGTACACGTTTGCAGGGAGTTGCAATGAATTCCATATGGTAAATGCACAAGAAGGGATTATTTCCGCATTGGAGCACAGAGCAGCATGGGAGTAAATATGCAGACTGTGAAATATGGGCCATGTAAAAGTACTCGAAATAACCAGCTTGTGGCTTCATAAAGGGGACATGAAATGTGTGTGTGTGTGTGTGTGTGGTCATGGAAAGGCGGCAGCGTTGAGCTGCAACGTGGCCAAAAGTCACCCCACTTTATGTGGGGTGGGGAATGGTCAAAATACGATCATAGAAAAAAAATCCCATTATATTAAAGTTAGGGTTTCTGTCTTCTTAACCCCATTGGTGCTAGAGGAGCATGCAAAGCAATGCATTGCAGGTCTCTATGGTAGTGAAGGGGTTTAAAGTCCCCTATGCTGTCTAATGTATGGCATGTGTGCTGTACCCCCTGCGGGCGGAGGTGGGGTATAGACAGAGCTCTGCCGACTGCTATCTCTGTGCGAGAGGGAGATTAATATGCTGTAGATAAGCTGCCTGGATCTATCCTGGTCAAGCGCTGATTCTGTACAGGGGTGCACAGTTACAGACATGAACGGAAGAGCCTGTGTGCTGCAGAGTTGTGCGAGATGAACAGGTACCTGTAACATACTGGGTTTGCGTGTAGATCCATTAGAACTAGGGATGGGCGAATTAGTGAAAATCCGATCCGCCGACGAGTTGAGAGAGAGGCCCCAATGACTATACAAATATCCCCTCAAACCTCCCTCCAAATAACATATGGAGAGATATCTGTGCTACAAAAAAAAAGCGCGTACCTGGGAGATATGCGGAGTATATTTAAATGACTCATACCTCCTAACATATTTGCATAAGACTTTTACCAGGGGTGGCAAACTCCAGTCCTCAAGGGCCAACATATCAGGGATATCCCAGTCATTTGTAGATGTATGGAGAAAATGGTGCTCAATATCAGTGTGTGCACTATAATTGTATAGTCATTGAAATATAGAAAAAGGAACACTGTAATTCATCCATAAGGTAGAAAGTCCATAAGTGTGTATGGGGGGGAGGCAGATAAAGACCTAGCGGTCAATCTGCTTGACTACCGCAAATATTGGTCAATAATGCACAAACCCCTCTAAACACATAAACATCCCAATTGAAGGGTCAAAGGTACAAATATAAAATCTCATTCTGTGGCTGTGCTCCTTTGCTTCATCTACTACCATATCCCACTCTTATATTAGGGAATCTGTTATTCTGACTGAGCGATCCTTAAAACCTGACCTGTTGGTGGCCCTTGAGTGCTGGAGTTGGGCACACCTGACCTGTACTGACAAACCTAAGGCACCTTGCGAGGAAGGGTGTACTACTAGTGTCAGGCCCAACAGGATCAGAACCCACAACCTCTGCTATTCAGGGCAGCAGTGAGCGCCACTCTCACAGGATACTGCTCACACCTGTAGCTAATCTTATTAGCATGTCTCCAAGGTATCTCAAGTGCACACCTTGTTGTGCATGAGTGTGATGGGAGCTTTGTGACAGACTATAATAATACACCAAATAACTGGGTTGAACTGAACGAGGCTTAGATATAATAAAGTATATTTATTCCTTAAATAGGTGCACACTGCAATATAGTACAGTAACAGGCAAGAAGTAACACTTACTTGGGGGTGGGGAATGAGAAGTATCAAGTAGCAATTCTCCAGCAATCAGGTACAATCAAGATGGTATAGAAGACAAAGGATATAGGGTTGACCACAGTTTATATATCTTTTGTGACCCTATCCTTAACATTAAGTACAGGCTATTGGATAACAATTAGCTGTATCTAATCTTTAACGTGGGAACACATTTTAATCCATGCCCCCCTGCTAGTTAGCTCATGCGCACTAGGACCCTGGGGTCTCATTTCTGTAGCCCTACATTTACATTGGGAATGCCAGCCAGTCTACCAAATGGAATTTCTGGCAGGATACCCTTTGTTGGAAGGTGTAAAATATGACACTCACAGACAGCTCTGGTTTGAGTCGTCTCCGCCCTCAGGTAAACAGGGTGGCAAAACCCTTTGAACAGCACTTAGGCCCTAGACATTGGGTCGCCTCTCTGACCATATGCTTCCTTGTATGCAAAGGAATTTCCTCTGGGTTTTATCCCTGCCTTGGGATACGGTATTATAGGTAAAATACAAACATATTAAAATATCCGGTTCCGTTGGGTCTAACTACCCAGATCTTACTGCCGGAACTGAGACACCATGTGGTCCGAGTTTCAACCCGCTACGACCTTCGGAACCGAAGTTACACAAATACCACTTAAACCGTTTCCTATTTTAATACAAAAAACTCTGCTGTAAATTAAATCACGTTTTTTCACTTAATCCCCATTGAAAACAACGGGCTCCGCCGCCATAGACTTTCAATGGCAAACCGCCGCCGTTGGCGGCTATGGGAATCCGCCGCATAGACTTTCAACGGGGCATCGCCGCCGTTGAAGTCTGTGGGGTTTCTCCGCCATAGCCGGTCAATGGAAATTGGCCGCCATTGGAGTCTATGGGAGAATTCCCGAACCTTCAAGGGGGTCCATACTCCGTCGGGTTGGTCCGAGAGGGTCAAGGATAGTTCTGCAGCCATGCCGGAGCAGTGCCTACAGGTACCCCAAACCCTGGCCCTCATGACCCTCCGGAACCGGAGGTATGGATTTATGGTTTGTAGCTTTTCGAACTTAGTCAAATTCCTGAGCTGTTTCTGCTGCCGCCATTGGAACCTATGGCGCGACCCGCTCTCTCGGCACGACCCTTCTCGGGGGTCCAGGATTCGGGGACCCGGTGGTGGTCGAGTGGGGGGAGGTCTAGGAACTAGGGGCAAAAAGAATTTTATTTCTGGGTGCCCTAGAACTGTAGATTCCCACGCCACTTAACGTTGAACTTGACTAACAGTGATCAAAGCTCTTTTTCAGAAAAAGTATCCCCTTTGCGGTTTTGCGGTTTGGACGGCAGCCACTCGTTCCTGGAAAGCGCCGTCGAGGAATCACCATTGAAGTCAATGAGCCCATTGACTTACAATGGGAAACCGCCGCTCCTCCTCTCGGACGCCACCTGGTGGTCTTCAAGGGAAACAGGTCCAAAACAGCAAGATCCGCCATTGAAATGCATTGAGCTCTAATGGCGACCTATGGGACTCTGCAAAATGGTGCCTGAAAAGGCGGGAAAATTACACAAAAGGCTATAATCACTAAAGAACTATTAACCCTTGCCCTCTCGGATGGATCCCAGTGTGTGTGTGATGCAGACACTGATATAACAAGATATAACAATAAAGCATGGGGACAGGGGAATATACATTTTCATGCTTTAACAAGGGTTAAACCACATTTCTGGACCGCAGCCCAGTTAACCCCTTGTCTTCCTGGTGAGGTCAGGGGATGGCCAAATGGGATGCAATCCCTTTAATACCAGGCCACCCCCTTTCTCCCTCTACAATGAGGCAAATTGAACTGGCAACCAGGAGGTGGCCTGCGTTTAAAGTAAGCCAGGGGGCTACAGGTGTGTGCAGTACAGCTCAAAAGCATCCTACGGTCTGCAATATAGTGCGCGCGTGCGCTACCGTGCGCGCTCGTCAATGATAATTGACTGTGGGAGGCTGACGTTGATACAGTCGAGATGCGCGCATACCCGGCCATGAGCGGTGGCGCGGCAGATCAGAGCAAATACATGAAATTTGTATTTTCGCGCTGCTGCTGCGTCACGTGCCGCCACATGCTCAATCACAGCGCCGCCTAACACTTTGATGTCAGAGCCACGCCCCCTAACTACGTGCGTCACTGATGGCAACATACAAACGAAACGTATGCGCCATGTGCACGCGTAGCGCTGTGCGTGTGCCTGCACGCTCACCAGCGCGTACTACATTAGGCCTCGGGCATGGTCAGCGCTTATGCGCTGACCCGTGCTGAGCCGTGCTGCTGCTCGGCACTGAGCCCCTGCAGCCGCAATGAGAGCGGCTTTAGCAGGGGCTCGCGCACGCGTCAGCATGCTTGGGGAAGCATGTGTCTCACGGAGGTTTGAAATTTCCTCGCTTGCCGGAGCGCAGGGCCGGTCACGTGAGCCGTACGCCCAATGAGGGCGAACCAGCTCCGTGACGTCACTGGCCCGCCCCCTGATGGTGCGCTGTGTAAGGCCAGGGAAAGCACCGCTTTCCCTGAGCCTCAGCGCGCCTCCGCCCTGTTTGGGGCACTATGTCCCAGGCCTTACAGACCTAAGACAAGGGAGCTGTCCAGCATCTGGTTTAGTTCAATGCTATAGCTGCTGCCCTGAATTTTGGTGAAAAATGTGACCCATCTCTAATTAGAACATTGATCTTGCAATGTGACATTCTATATTTTGATCCCAAGTCTAATAAAAAGGAGCCATTTAGTTTAGCCAGCTAACCTTGTCAAGGCAAACTCCATTTCAGCCAGGACCTACACTAAAGGCATCATATTTCTTATTGTCTTGTGGACTAAACACAGGGAAATATGGGAAAGTGCCTAAATGGTTAAATGAATGAAGCATGTACTGTATGCCATCTGCGGTTCAGCGGCATTAAAAACTGGCAAAAAAACAGAAATTAAATAAATATTGAGTGTTCCTTAGTGAAAAGTAAGTACTTGTATATGTGCACCCCTCGTGTTTGTTTGTCACAGACACTCATCATAGTAGGAGTGTGTATTTGTTTTCCATAAATGTAAGGCCAATTTTTTCTGAGCTGCACACTCCATAAAGGCCTTGCATTTATATAGTGTTACTGGTACATTCTGTTAGAGGGGTAGTTCTGAACTCACATCATTTTGTTTTGCTAAATACTGTAGTTTTGTGGAGGTGTTTGGTGTCCCTCCTCTCAGGGTCTGAGCACGTTGCCAATTCTCCAATAAGCAAATAGGTATAAAACACTTCCACAGCTTGAAGTTCACTCTCTATAGGAGAAGGTGGTGACGTGCGTGCGTGTGTGTGTGTGTGTGTGTGTGCGTGTGTGTGTGTGTGTGTGAGAGAGAATTTACTTGTCATTAAGGAGCTTGTGCACTTATAATTTTCCTTCATAATGCTATGGAAATTTTTGTTTATTTTTGCCAGTTTTTTTTTTTGTAACAGTTTTTTTATTGGTCACAGTCATAGATAATTTTACATACAACATTTCTGCTCATTACTTTCAGGGAAGGACCAATAACAGTTTTCCGTTTTCAGTAGGAAATAGAGTAAGGGGAAGAGGAAAGGGGGGGGGGAGACAAACATGGGAGGAGGGGGGCTATGTGGGCTTGCCCAGAGGTGTCCCCGTGTAGCTCTCCAATCGTTTGGGGGTGGCTGCTAGACCTAGGTGCTTTGAAATTTTGGGGGTTTATCTCTCGATCCAGGGGTCCCATGTGTTCCAGAACTGGGGCATTTTCTTTTGGAGCATGGCCGTAAGCCTCTCCATAGTCATGACCTCATTAACCCTTCTCACTACTGTGGTTCTCAAGGGCGCCTTAATCTGTTTCCAGGCTGCCGCTATAGAGCATCTGGCCGCTGTCAGCATGGCCCTGATCAGCCGGGACATTGGTGGGGGGAGGTCGTCAATGGGTTTGCTCAACACCATGGTCAGAGCATCCAGGGGGAGGGGGATTCCAGTGATCTTGTAGATAAGTGTCTGGATCTTGGTCCAGAACTTCTGGATCTCCGGACATGACCACCAAATGTGGGCCATGTCTCCCTTTTGACCAGATCTCCTCCAGCACAGGTCCGGTGTGCCGGGGTAGACCTGGCTCAGCCTACCCGGGGTCAGGTACCACTGGAATATAATTTTATAGATGTTTTCTTTTATTGTCGTACAAATTGAGGTTTTAGGGGCTTGCTCCCAAATATCCTCCCAGTCTTCCAGGTCTATTGGGAGACCTAGTTCGTCCGACCATTTTTGCATATAGCGGTGTTTCGGGGGGTCTGATGTCGGTTCCGTGCTTTTGTATATCTGTGATATCAGGCCTCTCTGGTATATGTCTTTGAGACATAGGGTTTCAAACCGGGTCAGCGGGGGGAATTTGGAGGTTGGAGACAGTGAGTGTAGGAAGTGCCTAAGTTGTAGGTATTTAAATAGATGAAGGTCTTGGGTCTGGAATTTGTTCTTTAATGTCTGAAAAGTTAGGATCTCTCCCTTCTGCAGTAGATCGGCAACCATCCTAATATTGTGACCCTGGAATTGGTCAAATTGTCTTGTGGAACACCCTGGCGGGAAGTTGGGGTTCCCAAAGAGTGGGGTGAGCTGGGAGGGAGAAGCTATCAGACCATACTTCCCTTTGCTTTTGAGCCATGCGTTCCATGTGCATCTCATTGCTCCGAGGCCGAACCTCTGTGGCCCACTCCCTCTACCTCCTGTGGTCCAGAGTGCCACTTGGATGGAGTGAGGCTGTGCGTAATGTGACTCTTGCGAGCCAACAGGCCGAGGCTGGGTCGCAATTCCAAACTACAGCTTGCTTCAATTGTGCTGCGAGGTAATATCTGACTAAGTCGGGGACCCCCATGCCTCCTCTTGCTCTTGAGGAGAGCATCACTGACCTTGGGACCCTAGGTTTCTTATCGTTCCAAATGAATTGGAGTATTAGTGACTGGATGTTCTTTAGAGCCGGGTGTGGCACTACGATGGGGAGGGTTTGGAAGTAATATAGTAACCGTGGGAGGACGTTCATTTTTACGGACACTATTCTTCCGAACCAGGAAATTTGGTGTTTTTTCCACGTTTCCAAGTCTTTTTTAATCTGGTCAAATAGGGGGGGGTAATTGTGTTGATAAAGGGAGTTATACGAGTTTGAAATTTTGACCCCCAGATATTTTATATAGGTGGAGCTCCATTTGTATTTGTAGTGGGCTTGGATAAGTTTCCACGTCTGGGGTGGGAGGGAGATATTTAGGGCTTCCGATTTGTCTACTGCACCGACACACTTTATTCGAGCAAATACCCGGTATGTACCTGGCAGATACCTGGAATGCGCCGCTCCTCACCTCTGACAAGCCCCGTTGCGTTTGCCTTCCCAGCCTGGGTTCATGCCTGGCTGACGGGCGGCTAATCTGTTAAATGATAATGATAAGGATTTAATAGGCTGCAATGCTTCGCGTGTCTACCAGATGGCATAAATTCATGAATTGTAATGCAGTATATATATATATACTGTGCAGTATTGCAGCCAGTGGGAATAAAATGCTTAAATCCCTGCATGGAAAATACCTCAATGCACTCGGGCAGAAAACAGTCACAAACCTCAATACACCCGGGTATACCCGAATTCGTGGTACTAGCCAAGCTCGAATAAAGTGTGTCGCCAGTGTATGTTGACCTTATAGTCAGAGACCTGCCCAAAATGAGTCAGATGCCTTTGAAGGCTATGAAGGGAGGAAAGGGGGTCATCGAGGGTCAGAATCACATCGTCCGCGAATTTTTGCCAGTTTTTAATGGCGCTGAATCGCAGATGGCATACATGCTTCATTCATTTAACCCTTTAGGCACTTGCACATATTTCCCTATGTTTAGTCCACTAGACAATACAGTGTACATCAGTGCCCCAAAGGCGGACGCCTGGTGGGACTCCCGAGAGCTGCTCCCATCTGCACAGGACCAGCGTGCTAATGGTCAACATTTGCTTGTACTTTGTGGAAAGTCGACCCCACCCACTGGAATGTTAATGAGCCAAGAGGACAAATAATTTTGTATTCACAACTGCATTCAATCTGAACCCCTTCAGTGTACATCTGCATCGCCCCAAAGGCGGACAGCCTTTGGCGCAGTCGAAGGGCAGCTAAAGGGTGTGAGCCGTTTGTTGCCTTTCGCTGATGTTGGGTGATGTTAAAGCTGCTCTATTTCAATCTGAAACTCACAAGTCCTTTATCCCCTGTACCCAATTTTCCAACTCTCTGTCCATGAAATGTATTTGAATTGACTGTATAACCGCTGTTCTTTTAATGTAACCATGTATTGTTATAACTCTGTGCCCAGGACATACTTGAAAACGAGAGGTAACTCTCAATGTATTACTCCCTGGTAAAACATTTTATATAAAAAGAAATAAGAAATTATGCATTTAGTGTAGGTCCCGGCTGAAATGGAGTTTACCTTGATGGGGTTAGGAGGCCTGAATCATTTTGTGATGAAAAGATGCAACTAACTGGCTCCTTTGTTATTAGATTTAGGACCAAAGTGTAGAACCGTCACTAATAAAGTGCAAGCCAGTTTGGGAGGAGCGTAGGGTTTGTGTTTTTATTATAATTGTTATGCCGTCAACACTCTACAGCTCAGCACCATGGGAAATAACATAGTGATATAAAAATATATACAAGTAACATCATATAAGATACAGAGCCAGGCTCCCAGCTGTGTGGAGTGAGGTAGCCGGTACCACAAGGACCTGAGCAGTTGTCAGAGATAGAGGGAGCAGTCTCCCACATCCCTGTGCACCCCCTGACCCTGCCCCCCTCCTCTATCACAGAAGTACAAGGACGTAGAGCCCACTCTGAGCATCGAGGAGGTGGACGGACTGGAGCTGGTCAGGAAGTTCTCGGAGGAAATGGAACGGATGCTGCGGAGGAAGGTGGAGGCTGTGCAGGTAACGAGACCAGCCCATATGCAAACTGAAGGCTGCTGTGAGGTGTTGCAGGGTTGCTATAAAACCAAAATGTTTGACATTACTATGTATTGGCTTATAATATAATAACATTATTTCATATATACTGTAGCACTTTTCCGCCCAAAAGGAGTCGAATCTCTTCACAATTGCAATGTAAAGCATGGTCCTTTGTGCTGTACATAGAATGTTACAGGAACAGTCCCTGCTCTACAGAGCTTACAATCTGTTTGGGGCCTGAGGCACAGGGAAATAAAGTGACTTGTACAAGGTCGCAAGGAGCTGACACCGGGATATGAACAAGGCTCTCCTGCTTGTAGCTTTTAAGTCAGCACCATTACTCACTGAACAGCTCTTTCAGTCCTCTTAGGTGAACACGTCTATAAGAGATGTGTGCAGAGGTACATTTAATGGAGACCGATTAGGATGAAATTAAATCCTGGCTTTATTGAGCCTCTTCCTTTAACAAGGAAAAACATACAAAAAGAAACAACATAAACAAACACCTATCCTTTGTAAGGGCTAACTTACTTCCTCAGTCCCTAGCTGTAGGGCTGGAGGGATAAACCCATTACCAGCCTATCACCCAAAAGTCTCAGGAGGTACCTTAAAGCAGGTGGCCTTTTGTGTCAATCTCTGGCAGGTTCCTGGGTCCTCTGTGTCCAGGAATATTGGTCTCTGGGTGTCTTGATCTCAGCACAGCCTTTGTGCTAAAGACAGTATCTATGTGCAGGCTTCTCTGCTCTCCGGAGTCAGCACAGTTGTGTGCTATGGAGTCCTCTCTAGGCTTCTCTCACAGGAGGTTTTTCAACCTGTCTGATTACCAGGTGGAGACTGGTAAATTGACTGGCAGCAATTAACCAGCTCCCTGCTGGATTTCTGAATACTAGAGGCTTTTATTTAAACAGGGATAAGCCCCTGTTACAGTTAGCCAGGACCTGCCCCTGGCAGGGGGTGGGGAGGGGGGTGGGGAGGGGGGTTGGTTAGCCAAGGCTTGTCAAACATTTTGTAACTAAAGATTCTCACTTATGAATGAAGAAATATGAAAGGTTGATGATATTGTGTCTCATAATGTTGAATAAAGTGAAGAGATCAGGAATCGTTAATAATTATATTTTTAGTGCTGGGTTTTAAGCAGCGTTAAGTGTAAGAAAGTTGGGGATCTGGGTCTTTCGCTCTTCTAGAGAAAGTCCCCCAACAATTCCCATAGAAACTATAGGATTGGACATAACTGTGTGAGCTAATGCCAAACTGCAGATTCTGTTACATGAGAAGTATAGTGCATAGGGACATTAGGGGTTAGGTTACCAGGAGGACATATTTGATTGAAGAACTGCATGGATTCTCAGGAGTATATCGTAACTCAACTCCTGAATGCACATTGCTATGACATGTTTGTATACTGATTTAGTTGCCCCTGAAAATATATTGCATGCCGCTTTATAACGTATTAATTCGTAATATTTCAGTTTGTTGATGTAGGAAGGTATTTTGTGACATCAGCTGATAGTAACCCTACTCATAAGTGCTTGCTGCTGTTTTACAAGGTGCCTGCAACTTTAGAAATATGCCAATAACCAAGACATTGCGACCATTGTAAGGTATTTATTTACTACACGTTGTGATACATTTTAATGGTCCAAAGTGAGAGTTGTTCATAATAGATGAAATTATAGTTAACAGAACTTCCCAGAACACCTCCCCGATCCTCTCTGAGCACAGTGATGTTTGGAAAGCTCTCTGCACTATAACTCCATCCACGAAGAGCTCTCATGGTGCAATTAAAGGCACCACAACCTGCAACAAATGTACACTTCTCTTGGATGAATATGGCTGTTAGAACCAAGTGGGAATGGCTTTACTGATTGTTGAAATGGTTTGTGTCTTCCTGATAACCCAACCTCTGAGAGCTTCCTCCTATAGTACGCTTTGTTTTGAGAGATAAACTGAGAGTAAACAAAGTCTCTCTGTATCTCTCTCTTTCTTTTTCACATCCCATATCCCCCTCTTTCACACTCTCTTCCCCTCCCTCTACACCCCTCTCTCCCCCTCCCCCATGCCTCAGAGACTGGTCGAAGCTGCAGAAGATGCTGATTTAAATCACGATTTCAACACTTCCTTGGAGGTGAGTGTTATCTGCACCTGTATCCCAGTGAGTGATGCTCAGGACTCACTATGAGGGTACTCAAACAATTACTCAGCGCTGTAGCTAAGTGTGTTTGTAAACCCATATTGTGTAGCTAGTGTTCTGTCTCCAGCTCAGTTTCTTCCTGTTTCTGCCCGTTGCCTTGGCAACCTCTTTCTCCTTCACCCTCCCCCCCCTCCCCATTTTCAGAGCTGGGCTGCCCTCTGCATCGCTTCTCCCCACTGCTCTCCCTGTGAGAGCTTTTGTTTCTTACCTTTTCCTTATTTTTATGCATTCCCAAAACCTTTCCCCACTTTTATTGCTGTTTGTGCTCTCATAATAAATACTTCCGAAATTCAGTAGACTCCATTTTGCCTAGGAGTAGGAATTGTGTTAAACTGCCTGTCTCCATTTATTAAGCTACCGTAAGCTTGGGACAGGTATTCAAAGATACTGTGTACACCCTTTATTTTCATAGTATTGTGGGGTATCCAACCCCATGTCCCAAAGCCACGCGATTATGTTCTGAATCTTACAACTTGCCCATGTAATCTTTTTTCCGATGAATACATTATATATCTGCATCTGGCTGCACCATATGTTTCCAAACACTGATACATTTGAAGTGCTGAGATGTGCTTTTGATCCTGTTGGTTCTGAGGATCTCGGCCCTTGTTCAGCAAAGAACACCCTTTTAAAAACCAGATCCCTCAAAGGGCCCAGATACCTAAAAGGCTGCTAAGCTTCAGCGTTCGTATGAATGTGTATGGGGCCTTAGAATTTCTTCTGAATCTGTAGAACCCCATTTTATGCACCTAAATATACTCTCACTTGGTCAGTGGTTGGCAACAGCCCCTTAGCTCTCAAAGGTATATATATATATCCAGCAACGTGTCCACTACCTCTGCACTGGGGGAGAGGGAGAGCCAGAGGTTGAGGGCTGCAGGTGAAGCAGTTAAAAAGTTATATCCATCATCATTACCTGTGTGATCTGTGGATAGCGCTGATACAGTATACAATGCAGTCCCTCCCAGCAGCGACGTGTGCACATTATGTGTACATACTGACAGTAGGTATTTATATTCAGCAGTCATTTTACCAGGGCTCATGGGGTTTTGGGAGTTCTTCATTAGTGGGATACTGCCAATGAACACATTACACTTTAATTCATAACACCCTATGCATCAGGGCAAAAGTGGTGGTTTTCTGGGGCAAAAAAGGTATCGGAGAGAAATTCAGTTGAAACCTGGGAAGTGTTTTTTTATGCATACTGTATACTTTTACCTTGAGTATATTGACCATGTGTGCCCCGTCAGCAGTGTCACGACAGCGGTCGCTGTATTTGCTGGTGACATGGATGAGACTGGTTCCCTTGGAGGCATCTTTAATGACGTCACTAAACTCCAGACAGGCTTTGGGCCCACCCCATGGGTGTCACAGGTGGCACGACAAACACACTGGGTTCACCGGGCCTCCGGTACTTTGCCAGTTATTTACAAAAGTCCCCCGGCTCGGAACAGAATCTGGACGGTCTGTCAGATGGAGAAGCTGACCAGCCTAGTAAATGACACAGGCGAAAACTATCTAAAAGTCTGGACGCCGTGGCTGACCCAGTTAGATATACCGGGGGTAGAAAGGTCCACAATTTGGCAATGATAGAGAGAAATGTGTTCTCCCTTGGGGCGGCAGCACAAAAAAAAATAAAAAAATAAAAAAATAGACAGACGGGATAACTCAGAGATACTAGGAGTCCCGCGGGGAGGGCGCGGACGAGGCCGGGGAGACCCCAGACCCCCCCTGTAAGAGATGGGCCGGAGGTAATAAGGCTCACAGCGGAACCAGAGCGGAAGATACCCCCCCCCTCCCCACCCCCCATATTTTCCCTACTTTTAGACTAGAGGTGTCTGTCTGTCTGTCTCCCCAGTCTGTCTTGTGAATAGTTAGACTACATGGACGCTGGACTCTGTTCTGATATTGATGTGGATATAAATGTTTGCAATGTCTGATGTACATGTGACCCTTCAATAAAATTTAGGTTGAAAAAAAAAAAAAAGTCTCCCGGCTGCAAAACGGGAGCAAACCCAGTATAAAGAAGGACACCACATTCCCCAGAGGAATTCCTTTTCTGTGATGCATCTTGCGCTGTTTCTACCGCAGTTTTGTGGCGGGAGATTTTAGTAGATTTTAGCCCCCTTTTTGTGTTTTGCTTCCTAATTTCTTCTTCCTCTGTACTTTGATAAACACATAGATACCCAGCAAGCTCTAAGAAACCCCCCAAATTACTACATAATACAGTATATATATATATATATATATATATATATATATATACTGTATTATGTGTGTATATACAGTATATATATATGTATATAAGTGTCTATTGGAGTGCTAGTAGGCGTGGCTAAATATATACAACAAAAAACAGAGAAGCCCAAAGCTACATCCAATATGACAAAAATACACAGTTATATTACCTATATATTCTCTTGAAAAGGGGTCATTTAGTTAAACCCTTTGGCCAAAGCATTTTAAGCCTGCAAGCCACCTCAAGGCATGACCAAATGCTTTGGCCAAAGGGTTTAACTACATTACCTTTTTTCAAGAGATTTATAGGTATTTCACAGTATATTAATGTCACATTGGATGTAGCTTTGGGCTTCTCTGTTTTTTGTCCTCTGTACTTTGTGCGTCTCTGTACGTATGTTTTCATCTTTTTCTAGATTTGCCAATATTTGTGTTTGAGTGTTTTTCGGTGCATTTTGTGTGCTATTGTGTCTTTTTGTTTGTGAATCTATATTCATGCCTGTGTGTTTGTGTTGCTTCTTTGGATGTATTTCCATATTCTGTATGTGTCTGAGTTTCTCTCTTTGGATCTTTACATGGCTGTTTCTGTGTACCTCTGTCTTTGCATGTGCATCCAATACGTATATGTGTTTGTATGTGTAATTTGTGTGTTTGCTTTTATAGACACAATTGTTGTATAGTACTTGCATGTGTATGTTTTTGAATGTGTATAGTAAATATTTGTTTATTTTGTGTCTGAATGTGTGTACATGTATATATATATTTACCTTTTTGTTTTTTTTATACCAGTCTCCCATGATTGCTCTCTTTGCCTTTCTGCCTGTCTGTCTCTGCCTGTCTCTCCTCTGCCCTTTCTGTGTCTCTACCTCTCTCTCCAAACGTCTACTGTATGACTTTGTCTCTGTGTGTCTCTACCTCTCTCTCCCAATGTCTCTCCATGTCTGTGCCTATCTGTCCCCGTCTCTGTGTCTCTGTGTCTGCCTCTCTCCCTGTCTCTGCCTGTCTCTGCTTCTCTGTCTCTGCCTGTTTCTCCCGGTCTCTGTGTCTCTCCCGGTCTCTGTGTCTTTGCCTTTCTGTTTCTGCTGGCCTCTGCCTGTCTCTCCCAGCATCTCAGCCTGTCTCTCCCGATCTCTGCCTCTCTGTCTCTCCCGGTCTCTATGTCGCTGCCTCTCTGTTTCTGCCTGTCTCTCCCGTTCTCTGCCTGTCTCTCCCAGCATCTCAGCCTGTCTCTTCTGATCTCTGTGTCTCTGCCTCTCTGTCTCTGCCGGTCTCTGTGTCTCTACTTGTCTCGTTCTGTCTCGGCCCCTCTGTCTCTGCCTGTCTCCCGATCTCTGTCTCTTCCTGTCTCTGCCTGTCTCTCCCCATCACTACCTGTCTCTCCCGATCTCCGTGGCTCTCCCTGTCTCTGCCTGTCTCTCCCCATCACTACCTGTCTCTCCCGACCTCCGTGGCTCTCCCTGTCTCTGCCTGTATCTCCCTGCGTCTCTGCCTGACTGTATCTCCATGTGTGTTTATCTTTGCTGGCCTTTGTTTCACTTCTCCGCAGTTTGAGTATTATAACTCCGTGCGTATTAACGAGAAGGACGAGTACGATAATTACGTGGAGCTCGGAAACAAATTCATACTGGAGACAAACGAGCATTTCAATAACCTGATGGTGAATACAACTCTCAGCAACATTCAGCTTCCGACTAACGTATATAACAAAGGTGAGGCTCGGTGCCCCCTACTGGAGGGGCAGGAAACGTCAGGGCTCAGCTCGGACTCTGCTCAGGTTCACTGCACAGAAAAACCGGAGGGTAAATTAATAATCGTGTTTTGTTGGTCACCTTGAAAGGGGCGGGGCCTCTGAGGACAAAAGTGAACCAAGGACAGTGACATGTTTAATGCATTAAAATGCTCTGTAAGTTTTGGCATCTCCTGCTGCCACGTGAAGTCACGTGACGACGCATCACCTTGACAAGAGGACCAGCACATCACGTGATGTCATCACGCCCCACACGCACACACGGTGCACCGAGCCCCGTAATACTCCCAAGCCGGCCCTGCAGGTGGTCAACACCCTTTAAAAAAATTTTTTTTTTTTAAATAGTCAAGTAAACATTAGAGATGGGTGGAACAGTCCAAATCCATTTCCCGGAAATCCGCATTTCCTTTTGTAAAATCCGTCCCGCCTAGTAAAATCCGTCTGCGGCCGGCACCATTAATGACACGCACACACACAGCATGGGGAGAGAGAGAGAGACACACACACAGCATGGGGGGAGAGAGAGACACACACACAGCATGGGGGGAGAGAGACACGCACAGCATGGGGAGACACACACACAGCATGGGGGGAGAGAGAGACACACACACACAGCATGGGGGGAGAGATACGCACAGCATGGGGAGAGAGACACAGCATGGGGAGAGAGAGAGACACACACACACAGCATGGGGGGAGAGAGACACACACAGCATGGGGAGAGAGAGACACATACACAGCAAGGAGAGAGACACACACACACAGCATGGGGGGAGAGAGAGACACACACACGCACACAGCATGGGGAGAGAGAGACACACACACAGCATGGGGGGAGAGAGACACGCACAGCATGGGGAGAGAGACACACACAGCATGGGGAGAGAGAGAGACACACACAGCATGGGGGGAGAGAGACACGCACAGCATGGGAAGAGAGAGACACATACACAGCATGGGGAGAGAGACACACACACACAGCATGGGGGGAGAGAGAGAGACACACACGCACACAGCATGGGGAGAGAGAGACACACACAGCAAGGGGAGAGAGAGACATAGCATGAGGGGAGAGAGACACAGCATGAGGGGGGGAAAGAGACACAGCAAGGGGATAGAGACGGCATGGGGGAGAGAGAGACGGCATGGGGGGGAGATAGACGGCATGGGGGGGAGAGAGACATCATGGGGAAGAGAGCGAGACAGCATGGGGGGATAGAGAGAGGCAGGATGGGGAATAGAGAGGGACACAGAGAATGAGAGAGAGAGAGAGAATGGGGAGAGAGACACAGAGAATGGTGGAGAGAGAGACACAGAATGAGGGAGAGAGACAGAAAGAATGGGGGAGAGAGACACAAAGAGAATAGGGGAGAGACATACAGAGAATGGGGGAGAGGCAGAGAATGGGGGAGAGACACAGAGAATGGGGGAGAGACACAGAGAATGGGGGAGAGACATACAGAGAATGGGGGAGAGACAGAATGGGGGAGAGACAGAATGGGGGAGAGACAGGGAATGGGGGAGAGACATAGAATGGGGGAGAGACACAGAGAATGGGGGAGAGACAGAGACAGAAAATAGGGAGAGAGACAGAATGGCAAGGGTGGAACGAGAATGGAGGGATGGGGGGAAGGAGAATGGAGGGATGGGGGGAACGAGAATGGAGAGGTGGGGGGACGAGGATGGGGGGAAAGGAGAAAATGGTCTGTGTGTGAGAAGGGGGGACAGAGAGGGGCAGAGAAACATAAAGGAGACATAAAGCGCAGTTGATGATATTTGTTTTATATTTTTTTTAATGTTTCCCGGTTTTTACTTTGGTAAATCTGGCCACCCTACCCATATACCACCCTAACCCTAATCTCTCTCTGCAGTAGCCCCTGCCTGCCTGCTTCCCTCTGCACTGTAAGGTCCTGGTCTTTGCTGGGCCCCACTGCATGCACTGGTCCAGTGGGGCAACTCTCTCTCTGCAGTTCCCTCTCTCTTAGGGGTCCTGCATGGACTCTCTGTGCAGGATGGGCCTGCACACCCTCACTCCCCCAGCTCCCTTTCCAACTGTCACCAACTGTCATTCCACTGGCTGAGCACAGTCACATGGTCCAGTGGAATGTACTTCTTAAAGGGCCATGTCCTGTGCTGATAGCAGACACAGGGGGTTACAAATACAATCCACACAATGATAAGTAATTAGCTAAGTTGCCGATCGATCCGTTCTCTTGTGACCGATTGGCAAAGATTTGGCTCGGGTGTTCACTAAATGGCTGTCAATGCAGCAGAAGAGGACCAAAGATGCAAACGTTGTGTGGGGAAGATCATGTGACCAGGCAGTTACTAGTTACAATTGGTGCACTGCTAGAGAAAGGGCAGGGCTCAAAAAGGGCTGTGCAGGAGCCTGTTTCAGAAGAGCAAGGGGATATGACTTTGTAAATGGTTGCTATAGAAACAAAATAGCTTGTTACATTATAATACATTAAAAATGTCATCCTAAGTTGTTAAAAAAAATGCTACAAGTATTTTCTCATAGTACAGAACTGATTTATTAAAAAAAATAAAATAAAAGACACATGTAGGATATTGCTTGGTCTGCAGCTTTAAAAGGATCAGAAGAAAATATAAACGTCATTTTTACACCGGAAGTAAGACTGTAACTGTAAATGGAATGGAGCAGTTTTACATTGATAACTCGTTTGTTTTGTGCCTGCTATGTGGATGTGCTCCTATTAATAAGCCACTTGATGCTGTCTGCAGTGATTCTTTCCTATGCTGTAAAACAGAGGTGCTCAACTCCAATCCTCAAGCCCCCCTTCCTCCCAACAGGTCAGTTTTTCAGGATATCCCAGCTTCAGCACAGGTGGCCCAATCAGTCCATGCTTCAGCACAGGTGGCCCAATCAGTCCCTGCTTCAGCACAGGTGACTCAATCCACTGATTGAGCCACATGTGCTGAAGCTGGGATATCCTGAACCTGAGATGTTGGAGGGTCTTCAGGACTGGAGTTGAGCACCCCTGCTGTAGAACTTGTATATGGGTTGCTCATTGGGAATGGCGCTTTAAGCGTGGGTGGGTGTCTGTGTTCTTGGTGGGTGTGGGATTTGTCACAGAGATACAGGCGTTAACCACCGTCCCCCCTCGCAGACCCCGATATTCTGAATGGGGTTTTTATGTCCGAAGCTCTGAATCCCATCTTCGTGGCCAACTTCCAGCGAGACCCCACCCTGACCTGGCAGTACTTCGGCAGCTCCACCGGCTTCTTCCGGCTCTACCCAGGTAAACAGAGCGGGCACTGGAGGGGCACACGGGAAATCGGGTTTCAGGTTACAATGGGCACCAGACTCCTGTCTATGCAAGTCTCCTGACACCGCTTAGATTGTAAGCTCTTCAGTACAGAGATTTCTATCTACGGTATATTGCTTGGTGAAACATAGAATTTGACGGCGGATAAGAACCATTTATCCCACCGCGTCTGGCTATTTCCCTGTCTGCTGTAAAACCTCAGATCCTATTTGATCTTTGGCTTTCTTTCATATTTAGGATCTACCCCAGGCATGCTTGGATTCACTTACTGTGTTACCCCTACCACCTCTGTTGGGAGGCTATTCCACGAATCTACCACCCTTTCTGTAAAGTACGTCCTCACATGTCCCCTTAGCCGACCACCCTCCCACTTCAGAGACTGGCCTCTTGTTCTAGCGCTCCTCTTACTTTGGAATGTGCTTCACTCCTGTACGTTGTTAAATCCCTTTCTATATGTGACAGTTTCTATCACACACACACCCCTTCTCTCCTCTAAGCTGTATATTTTAACCCTTCATATATGTGAACATTTCTATCATATCCCTCTCCCTTCTCTCCTCTAAGCAGTACATATTAACCCTTTATATATGTGACAGTTTCTATCATACCCCCCTCTCCCTTTTCTCCTCCAAGCTGTACATATTAAGGTCCTGTAGTCTTTCCCGAGAAGCCTTATGCTGTAGATCATGCACCATGTTAGTAGCTCTTCTATGCACATTCTCCAATGTATTTACTACTTTCCGGAGATCTGGACTCCACAATTGAACACTGTACGCTAGGTGAGGTCTCACCGATTTATATACAGTACAGTGGCATAACCCCTCTCTCTTTCTGCTGATAATCCCTCTCCCTATATAACTTCACACCCTGCTGGCTTTCGTATATTGCTCACGTACCTTTAAGTTTGCTGAAATAATGACTCCCCGGTCCCTTTCTTCTATAGTATGCGACATTATAGGGACATTAATACAGTACCATATTCTGCCTTTGCATTTTTGGGTCCCGAATGAATTATTTTGCACTTTTGGGCATTCATTTGTAGTTGCCCCAATCTGGACCATTCCTCCAATCTACCTAACTCATTAGTCTTTTTGTTTACCCATCCAGGAGTATCCACCCTGTTGCAGATCTTTGTGTAATCTGCAAAAAGGCATATTTGCCCCTTGTAGGATGTTGGACTTTAGATGGTCAGCAATTCTATATGGAAAGTTTCCATTAATTTCTCCACTACTGACGTCCGGCTCACTGGCCTGTAGTTACCTGTCTCTTCCCTACTTCCACTGTTGGGAAGTGTGACTACACTTGTTCTTCTACAGTCATCTAGAAATACACCTGCTAATAGTGACTGGTTAAATAGATCTGTGAATGGTGTTGCCAGCACACCCCTAAGCTCTTTAAATATCCTTGGATGTATCCAATCTGGCTCCATTCCCTTGTCAACTTTCAGTTTTGAAAGTTCCCCGTAGGACTTTCTCCTCTGTAAATGGACTTGTGTCCAACTCCTTTCCATTTATATTCCTGTTGCCCAACTGTGGTCCCTTACCTTGAGCTGTGAAGACCGAGCAAAAATATTTTTTAAGGTGGTCTGCTATTCTTGGACGAAATACTTATTTTCACTCAACAAGGCTTTCCCCTTCTGCCTTTAGTCTTACTATTCATCCTTTTGATTGTTGTCCAACTTCCATACTGACTGGGCTACTGTCTCTAATGCTTGGACCTCTGTACATCTGATGATTTGCTTATTCTCCTTCTTCCTAAACTGATACACGGTGCTCTTTATATTGTATTGTATGTTCTTGCTGTGTACATGGTTGGCTCCATATACATAAAAATATGACATACATAGACAATATTAAGGGCAGGTAGGAGGCAGGGTCACGATCTTTAGTATTATTTGGATTGGGGTTGGTAGTTGTCTGTTTTTACACATTGCTCTGGTAGCACATGGGTTAATAGTAACATACCAACTAGTAACAGTCGGGTATATTGGTATTAGAGGTAACAGTCGGGTATGTTGGTATGCCAGGTAACAGTTGGGTATGTTGGTATGACAGGTAACAGTTGGGTATATTGGTATTAGAGGTAATAGTTGGGTATGTTGGTATTAGAGGTAACAGTTGGGTATATTGGTATTAGAGGTAACAGTCGGGTATGTTGGTATGACAGGTAACATTTGGGTATGTTGGTATGACAGGTAACAGTTGGGTATGTTGGTATTAGAGGTAACAGTTGGGTATGTTGGTATGACAGGTAACAGTCGGGTATGTTGGTATTAGAGGTAACAGTCGGGTATGTTGGTATGACAGGTAACAGTCGGGTATGTTGGTATTAGAGGTAACAGTTGGGTATGTTGGTATGACAGGAAACAGTCGGGTATGTTGGTATGAAAGACTTGCTGATCAGTTCCACAATCACAATTATCAATGCCTAAATGCATATATTATATAAGGTTCAGCTACAGGCGCTCAATAACAAATAAAAGGAGTGTAAATATGTCCCCTGATTGACTCCAAAGTAGTTCAGATACAACCTTAGAGTCCAATCATGTAAAATATTAGTCCAAAAACAGTCCAGACTGCTGAAGAAAACCAAGAGGGTGCTGCTTTCTCAGATGGAAGTACTAACCCAGTACTTCAGTAATAACTGCAAAGGATGAGAAGAAAAGAAAGCGCACACTTCCTGGTGCAAATAAAGTTTTACTAGGTTAAAAACACAAATAGAAAATCAACAATACACTCACAAACATCCGGTCAGTTTAGGCAATATGTGGTAATCCACAGATGCGTGCTAGAGTTGTGCAGGGTTGTCTTTGAGTAGGGATACTATGCCAGCTGCCACAGCGCGTCCGCTGCCTGCTTCCGCCCCCCCAGTGGCAGGAGTGCCCTTCCGTGTCACGTGACGGCTTCAGACTGCGTCACCACGTGACCTCCTCACACTCCTCCTCAGGGCGTCGCAACAGCGCGGCACTTCAGGGATGATCTCACCACAGCCCGGTCTGACAGAGTCAGCCCGCTCCCTGTCTTCTCCCTCACAAAGTTCAGCACTGCAGTATTCTCACAGTCATGATCCTCCTTGCACCATACAAGTCACCCTATGCGTTTCGAGGCGTGGCCTCTTCATCAGGGACCCCTGAGGAAGAGGCCACACCTCGAAACGCATAGGGTGACTTCTTGTATGGTGCAAGGAGGATCGTGATTGTGAGAATACTGCAGTGCTGAACTTTGTGAGGGAGAAGACAGGGAGCGGGCTGACTCTGTCAGACTGGGCTGTGGTGAGATCATCCCTGAAGTGCCGCGCTGTTGCGATGCCCTACGGAGGAGAAGGAGTGTGAGGAGGTCACGTGGTGAAGCAGTCTGGAGCCGTCACGTGACACGGAAGGGCACTCCAGCCACTGGGGGGGGGCGGAAGCAGGCAGCGGACGCGCTGTGGCAGCTGGCATAGTATCCCTACACAAAGACAACCCTGCACAACTCCAGCACGCATCTGTGGATTACCACATACTGCCTAAACTGACCGGATGTTTGTTAGTGTATGTTGGTATGACAGGTAACAGTCGGGTATGTTGGTATTAGAGGTAACAGTCGTTTATGTTGGTATTAGAGGTAACAGTCGGGTATGTTGGTATGACAGGTAACATTTGGGTATGTTGGTATGACAGGTAACAGTCGGGTATGTTGGTATTAGAGGTAACAGTTGGTTATGTTGGTATGACAGGTAACAGTTGGGTATGTTGGTATGACAGGTAACAGTCGGGTATGTTGGTATGACAGGTAACAGTCGGGTATGTTGGTATGACAGGTAACAGTCGGGTATGTTGGTATGAAAGGTAACAGTCGGGTATGTTGGTATGACAGGTAACAGTCGGGTATGTTGGTATAACAGGTAACAGTCGAGTATGTTGGTATGACAGGTAACAGTCGGGTATGTTGGTATGACAGGTAACAGTCGGGTATGTTGGTATGACAGGTAACAGTCGGGTATGTTGGTATGACAGGTAACAGTCGGGTATGTTGGTATGACAGGTATCAGTTGGGTATGTTGGTATGACAGGTAACAGTTGGGTATATTGGTATTAGAGGTAATAGTTGGGTATATTGGTATTAGAGGTAACTGTCGGGTATGTTGGTATTAGAGGTAACAGTCGGGTATGTTGGTATGACAGGTAACAGTCGGGTATGTTGGTATTAGAGGTAACAGTCGGGTATGTTGGTATGACAGGTAACTGTCGGGTATGTTGGTATGACAGATAACAGTCGGGTATGTTGGTATGACAGGTAACAGTCGGGTATGTTGGTATGACAGGTAACAGTCGGGTATGTTGGTATGACAGGTAACAGTCGGGTATGTTGGTATGACAGGTAACAGTTGGGTATGTTGGTATGACAGGTAACAGTCGGGTATGTTGGTATGACAGGTAACAGTCGGGTATGTTGGTATGACAGGTAACAGTTGGGTATGTTGGTATGACAGGTAACAGTCGGGTATGTTGGTAATAATCTGTCTCCTTCAGGTATTAAATGGATCCCAGATGAAAATGGGGTGATCTCGTTTGACTGCAGGAACCGCGGCTGGTGAGGATTGCGCTGCTGTCCGCTCTGTCGCAGCGTAAGGAATCCTGTGGGTGCTTTGTATGTCAGAGACCCTCAATCTACATGAGTGGGGGTTACCTGATCCTTCTTTTACACGTGCTTTGGGTTTCCCCACAATTGTAGATCTAGTTACATGTTTGGACCTAGTAAAAGACACACCGTGTGTATGTTCAGGGGTGTTTTTCTGGCTTTTCCAAATACTCGCTTAATAAATAAGGAACTGATAATGTCGCTTTATTATTAACAGTTGTTATTTTTTAGCTCTTAAAAAGTTAGTGATTAAACCTGATGTGCAGCGTCTGAAAGGGATTCCGAGGCTTTGTGTATTCCCAAATTTCTCTCAGGAACCCTGCCGTATTCTCTCTGCTACCTGTCACTGTCCCCTCTCTCAACACCCCGCACCCACCCATCATTGTCCCCTGTCTCAGGTCTTCCCCATCACTGTCCCCTGTCTCAGGTCTTCCCCATCACTGTCCCCTCTCACATCTCCTCCCCATCACTGTCCCCTCTCACATCTCCTCCCCATCACTGTCCCCTCTCACATCTCCTCCTGACACTGTCCCCTCTCACATCTCCTCCCCATCACTGTCCCCTCTCACATCTCCTCCCCATCACTGTCCCCTCTCACATCTCCTCCTGACACTGTCCCCTCTCACATCTCCTCCTGTCACTGTCCCCTCTCACATCTCCTCCTGACACTGTCCCCTCTCACATCTCCTCCTGTCACTGTCCCCTCTCCCATCTCCTCCTGTCACTGTCCCCTCTCACATCTCCTCCTGTCACTGTCCCATCTCACATCTCCTCCTGTCACTGTCCCCTCTCCCATCTCCTCCTGTCACTGTCCCATCTCACATCTCCTCCTGTCACTGTCCCCTCTCACATCTCCTCCTGTCACTGTCCCCTCTCACATCTCCTCCTGTCACTGTCCCCTCTCACATCTCCTCCCCGTTACGGTCCCCTCTCACATCTCCTCCTGTCACTGTCCCCTCTCACATCTCCTCCTGACACTGTCCCCTCTCACATCTCCTCCTGACACTGTCCCCTCTCACATCTCCTCCTGTCACTGTCCCCTCTCACATCTCCTCCTGTCACTGTCCCCTCTCACATCTCCTCCTGACACTGTCCCCTCTCACATCTCCTCCTGTCACTGTCCCCTCTCACATCTCCTCCTGTCACTGTCCCCTCCTGTCACTGTCCCCTCTCACATCTCCTCCTGTCACTATCCCCTCTCACATCTCCTCCTGACACTGTCCCCTCTCACATCTCCTCCTGTCACTGTCCCCTCTCACATCTCCTCCTGTCACTGTCCCCTCCTGTCACTGTCCCCTCTCACATCTCCTCCTGTCACTGTCCCCTCTCACATCTCCTCCTGACACTGTCCCCTCTCACATCTCCTCCTGTCACTGTCCCCTCTCCCATCTCCTCCTGTCACTGTCCCCTCTCACATCTCCTCCTGTCACTGTCCCCTCTCACATCTTCTCCTGTCACTGTCCCTTGTCCTGCTTTTTTGAAGGTACATCCAGGCAGCCACATCCCCAAAGGACATAGTGATTGTTGTGGACATTAGCGGTAGCATGAAAGGCCTGAGGATGACCATCGCCAAGCACACGATCAGCACACTGCTGGACACACTGGGAGAGAACGACTTTGTCAATATCATAGCAGTGAGTCTGACGCAAAGCCCTGAACTCAAACCATGTAACAGCTATATCTATATATATATCTATATATCTATATATCTATATATATATATAGATATATAGATATATATATATAATATATATACCATGTTATACTCTGTAATAGCTATATACTATGTTATACTCTGTAACCATTGCATATATAGATATGTGCTCTATAACGTATGTATGTATGCATGTATGTATATGTGTGTGAGTGTATGTAATAGGATACAGCTATGTATGCATGCTGCCCTCTAGCTCTGTTCCTCTCTGGTGTGTGCTGCTGGTACTGAACCAATGACTGAGAGCACGGTCTTCTCTGAGTTGTAGTCTGAAATAGGAACACATGGCATTACAGCCAATGAGTGCAAAGGTTCAGAGGAGAGTTAACCAGGGACTGCAGGGAGAGACACAGTGGAGAGCACGAGGAGATAGCTGGATAGCGACAGAGGAGAGCAGCCGCTGTCTCAGAGAGCTGCACATGGCTGCATGCCTTCAGGCTCGATCAAGACTGGTTCCCGCTGTGAGAGCAGAGATCCGCTGAGGGAGAGCAGTACCTGGTGCAGCAAAGCTCAGCAGATCCGCACCGGAGAACGCACGGAGTGTCCATCGCCGTCGGAGGGGACCCTCAGCGGCTGCAGTTACCAGTGATATCGGAGCACCTTTGTGAAGTATAGGCCTACTGCATGTTAGTGCATTAAGAGCTCCAACGGGTCCATATACCCAGTATTGGACCCAGTATTGGGTCTCCTAGCTGACACAGACCTGCGCAGCGTTATTGTTAACTATTATAATATACGTATGCTGTGTATAGTGATCCTTTGCTGAGGATCACAAGGTTCTTAAGACTGGATAACAATTATACAAAAGCAGTTGTATCGCGCACGCGGTGTACCTATTTCCTGCCGTCTGACCCAAGGCTATGTGTGGCATATCGAGTAGCAATAAAGGACTCGGACCCCCCACCTCAGCACCAGGTGTCAGTCTGAGGCCGAGACGTTTAGAGGGGTTACATATACACACACACACAGAGTGTAACAGCTGTGTACCATGGTATACTCTAACTGCTGTATACACTGTAGCTGTTACGCCTAATTATAATTAATGTAAAACCAAATGAAACCAAACATAACCTCCTTGTGTGTTGCTCACTTAATGCCCCCCTCCTATCGCATCCCACCTCCCCTCACACTCAATCTCCCCCTCTCCACACACAAACCCCTCCGCCACGAATCACACACAGCTCCCCCCCAAAAAATCATACACACAGACTGTTAGAAATCCATTTATTATATTACAATATATGAATGAGAACTTATATCAAGACAATTGAATGAGAATATGTCCTAAGGTTTAGAATTAGAATATAGCCAAAAGAGATGAATTCCAATGAAGTTTTAATGCACAACAGATGTTGGAGGTTGGCTTAGAGATCGCATTTCAAGGCCTAGTCTGAAATTCTGTGGCTAAAAGTTCTTTGTTAGGCTATCATTATACTCACGGCACGCGTGTGCGCGACGCCACACCAAACGAATTAATGCCAATGAAGGCGCACATGGTGCGTGTGACCAAGCGCGCGATTCTCTGCAAGACAAATTAATTTGTCTCGGCCAATGAGGGCGAACCGCTCACGGACACACCTCCACCACGCCTGAACATCTCCTGAAGCACAGTTCAAATTCGCGCAAGCGACAGGCGTGCGCCATGTGCACGCGCTCCGTCGCGCGCGGTGAGTATAACTCTGCCTTATAGGGAACCACGAGGAGAAAGGGGGAGGAGTTAGTGATCAATAAATACAGATGTTTTTTGATCAGCTCCCTCTACCTGCAAGACTCTTTCTCCAAGATCCCTCTTCCCAAGACCTCTCTGCAAGAAACATCTGCAATGTGAGAAACAAAGGTTTCTCTGTCTTTGTTCTATGATTACATCTGAGAGAGGAAATGTTATCATCATTGATTGATCTTCCTTCTGTAAGTAATGCTATAAGAATAAACTATAACTTTGAAAGATCTTCTGAAGTATTGGAATCTTTATGAACAAGGAATAAGGTGAAATTATTCCAACACAGAGTCCTCCTCCCAAGAATCACACACACAACTCCTCCCCCCACCCAAGAACCACACACAGTTTACCGTGGGGTGGGGAGGAGAAGGCCTTTGGTCCCATGCTGGTCCCACAGGCGAATGCAGAATGTTGTGGTTTTGAAATTGCTGTTCCAAGAGGTTTGGAGCGGCAATTTGAAAGCTGGTACAAATTAGACATTTTCCTTCCTTTCGGGACACTGGGACAAGTGCTCTAAACATGGTACTGTCCCGGTCAAACCGGTACGTATGGTCACGTTACCTGTAAGTAATGAAGGTCTGCACGGTAGGAACCGTTACTATATACAGGGAACGTCATGCTAGTTTTAAGAATTTTCCTGGGGAGATCATATTCACCGCGAACTAATAAAGGTCAAGCCCGTTTGTTTACCCCGGCTCCGTGTATAAGGGTCCAAGAGTTTCAGATTGAAATAAAGCAGCTTTAACATCAGCGAACGGCAGCAAACGGCTCACACCCTATGGCTGCCCTTCGGCTGTGCCAAAGGCTGTCCGCCTTTGGGGCAACGCAGTTGGACACTGGGGTGGTTGAGATTGAATCTGCTGCAGCTGTGAGCAAAAAGATCTTTGTGTCCTCTTGGCTCATTAACATTCCAGTGAGTGGGGTTGATGTTCCACAAAGTACAAGCACATGTTAACCCTTAGCATGCTGGTCCTGTGCAGAGGGGAGAAGTTCTTGGGGAGCCTCATCAGGCTGTCTGCCTTTGGGGCAACACAGATGTACACTGGGGTGGTTGAGATTGGCTGCTTGATAAAGTTCCCACATGCTGATTGGCTGTCCGGTCTGCTTCTTTTTTATGAATGAAGCAGGGAATACTACAAGAAGCCGTGAGCCAATCAGATTGTAAATTTATTCTCTACTTCATCATAAGTAGGAATCTTCTCCGTTACTTCAGACAGATTACCCCCCGGGAGGCCTTTACCACTCTTAAGGTGCTGAACAGGAAAAGCTTACGAGCAGCTCGGAGGAGCAAGTAATTGAGTCGGACACCAACGATCGTTGTCAAAAACCTCTCCTGTTTATTAATAATCACAGTCAGGCTTTTATAGCCGAGCGAAACTGCAACTGTCTTTGATTTCAAGCCTGAAAAGCCTGCTCGCCACAGACTAAGTCCCGACTTTTGGGACCAAGTTCTCAGAACAGAACTTAGCAGTGGCGTCTGGAATTTCATGCCGATTTGAGTTCCAGGGGAGATTCCGGGCAAAGTCCTGGTCAGGGCAAAACTCTCCCAATAGAGTGCCCTGCACTTAGGAAAGTCTAGTTTTCGACCCCAGACACCAATAAGTGTGTCTTTTCGTCTGTATTTTGTGTTTCACTGTGTGTATGTGAATTTATGCCGAATAAATTACAGTGTATTTCTCTACCTTGTTTTGCTCAATGAATGATCCTGGTAAAAAGGTGTAAATAACCTGGTCTCCCGTGACACCCAGCACTTTAGTTTATTTCACTGGGGTCATGGTGTGACCATGTGCTTGTTATTTGAGTGGAGCTTAAGGCTTCACTGACAAGAAAACAGCCTATTGAATAGCGATCCATTGTTTGACACATTCCGTCAAATCTTGTGCCAAATAACACCTCCTATACTCACTCTTCAAATCCCTCCCTGATACAAGTGATGCACAATTGACACAAGGGATTACAACTCTGTTAATGGGAATTTTAACAGTGATCCTGTTTGATAGATAAAGTGATATTTATTTAGTGGTGCTAAACTGGAGGGTATTTTATGGCTAATTCATGTGACTAACCTGTAAAGGTGCCTTATGGCTTCACCCCACCGAATAAATATTGGGGGCTCTTTACTGTATAAAAGTCTCCCAGCGGTGAAACTCGGGCAAAATGGAACAAAAAAGCGGCTCCCTAATTATCCAAGCTTAAATCCCTATTGCATTCTAGGGGACCCTTTTTCTTTGATAAGTCTGGTGCAATGTTGCCCCACTTTTGCTGCCGGGAGAGTTTGATACATAAGAGCCAATTGTTAATCGTCCCCTCTGTCTGGTGATGGGTAATAAATGTTCCATTTGGGCTTTTCTCTGTTGCAGTACAATGATTATGTTCATTACATCGAGCCGTGTTTCAAGGGGATCCTGGTGCAAGCAGACAGGGATAACAGAGAGGTGGGTTTCAGCCCTCGCCGCCGGTCCCAAACTATAACATAGCGGTGTAGGCCTGTCTGTCCCAAATCTGTGTCCCGACCTACAACATAGCAGTGTCTGCCTGTCTGTCCCAAATCTGTGTCTGTCCCGACCTATAGCATCGCAGTATCTGCCTGTCTGTCCCAAATCTGTGTCCCAACCTACTGTATAGCATAGCGGTGTCTGCCTGTCTGTCCCAAATCTGTGTCCCAACCTACTGTATAGCATAGCAGTATCTGCCTGTCTGTCCCAAATCTGTGTCCTGACCTATAGCATAGCGGTGTCTGCCTGTCTGTTCCAAATCTGTGTCTCGATTTATAGCATAGCGGTGTCTGCCTGTCTGTCCCAAATCTGTGTCCCGACCTATAGCATAACGTTGTCTGTCTGTCTGTCCCAAATCTGTGTCCTGACCTATAGCATAGCGGTGTCTGCCTGTCTGTTCCAAATCTGTGTCTCGATTTATAGCATAGCAGTATCTGCCTGTCTGTCCCAAATCTGTGTCCCAAACTATAGCATAGCGGTGTCTGCCTGTCTGTCCCAAATCTGTGTCTGTCCCAAACTATAGCATAGCGATGTCTGGCTGTCTGTCCCAAATCTGTGTCTGTCCCAAACTATAGCATAGCGATGTCTGGCTGTCTGGCCCAAATCTGTGTCTGTCCCGACCTATAGCATCGCAGTATCTGCCTGTCTGTCCCAAATCTGTGTCCCAACCTATAGCATAGCGGTATCTGCCAGTCTGTCCCAAATCTGTGTCCCGACCTACAGCATAGCGGTGTCTGTCTGTCTGTCCCAAATCTGTGTCTGTCCCAACCTATAGCATAGCGGTGTCTGCCTGTCTGCCCCAAATCTGTGTCCCGATTTATAGCATAGAGGTGTCTGCCTGTCTGTCCCAAATCTGTGTCTGTCCCGACCTACAGCATAGCGGTGTCTGTCTGTCCCAAATCTGTGTCCCACCCTACAGCATAGCGGTGTCTGCCTGTCTGTCCCAAATCTGTGTCTGTCTCATTCCTAACCTATTGCATAGTGGTGTCTGTCTCCCGAATCTGTGTCTGTCTGTGTCCCAAATCTGTGTCTGTCTGTGTCCCTAATATGTCTGTCTATCTGTCTCTGACTCTAATCTGTGTTTGTCTATCTCTGTCCCGAATCTGTGTCTGTGTGTCCCTGTCCCGAATCTATCTGTCGGTCTCTGTCCCTAATCTGTGTCTGTGTTTGTCTGTCTCTGTCCCTAATCTGTGTCTGTCTGTCTCTGTCCCGAATCTGTGTCTGTCTGTCTCTGTCCCTAATCCATTTCCAAAACTGCATAAGCAAAATGAGGTGGTCCAAAAACTGGAAACTGAAGATGGTGCAGGGTTTGTATCTAAAGACTTAGAAATAAAGGACATATAACTGTTTACCCGGCAACACAGGAGAGGAAGTGGGTGTTATATAGATTTAAAGGTATAACCTAGCTATGAGAAAGAGGGGGAAGCATCTTTCAGAGAATTTGAAACATCCAGCGATGTAATTACACTGTTTCTGAAGGGTGGTGGTTTTTTATTGACAAAGTAGTAGTTGCAGAATACAGAAGAAGGGCTGTATTTACTAAGCAGTGCTTACATGTGTTAGATGTGGTAGGGTCTGTAACTTTGCAGCAGCTAATGGCAATATGGAGCCTTGGTGGGCTACACTGCCATTTATCTGCTGTCCGTTTGTAAGTTTGTGTTTTTCCTAACTCCCCTCTCTCTTCCATCCCTACTCCCCTGTCTCTCCTCTCCCTACTCCCCTCTCTCTCCCTACTCCACAACTCTCCTCTCCCTACTCCCCTGTCTCTCCTCTCCCTACTCCCCTCTCTCTCCCTACTCCTCTCTCTCCCTACTCTCCTCTCCCTACTCCCCAACTCTCCTCTCCCTACTCCCCTGTCTCTCCTCTCCCTACTCCCCTCTCTCTCCCTACTCTACTCTCCCTACTCCCCTGTCTCTCCTCTCCCTACTCCCCTCTCTCTCCCTACTCTCCTCTCTCTCCCTACTCTCCTCTCCCTACTCCCCAACTCTCCTCTCCCTACTCCTCTGTCTCTCCTCTCCCTACTCCCCTCTCTCTCCCTACTCTACTCTCCCTACTCCCCTGTCTCTCCTCTCCCTACTCCCCTCTTTCTCCCTACTCTCCTTTCTCCCTATTCTCCTCTCCCTACTCCCCTCTCTCCTCTCCCTACTCCCCTCTCTCTCCACCCCCCCCCCCCACTCCCCTCTCTCTCCTCCCCTCTCTCTCCCTTCTCTCAGCATTTCAAGCAGTTAGTGGACGAGCTGCAGGCGAAAGGTGTGGGGACCGTCAACAAAGCTCTGATTGAAGCCTTCAAAATCCTGAAGGAGGTATGTGCGAGTATATGTGTGTATGTGTATATATATAATTAAAGAAGGCAGCCAGCACTCCACTAGTAGGCATATGTGAGCATGTGCATGTCCCATAAGTATTGCTTAAAAGTTCGATACCATGCAGCTCCAAATCAGGCGACAGCACTCAGGCATAAGCAGGTGAAATAATGTATTAGCAAGAAGGCACAAAATACCAACGTTTGGCATAATGTGTTCCCAGTTTGACCCCGCCGGTTTCTCTGCTGCGTTTGTCATTGCTTCTGTTCCCCGCAGTTTCGGGAGGCAGGCCAGGGTGGGCTGTGTAACCAGGCGGTCATGCTGATTACCGACGGCGCGGTGGAAGATTATAAACCGGTGTTTGAGAAATACAACTGGCCCGATAGAAAGGTTAGCCCTGATACTGAATGCAGAGGCTCTGATGTCCATGGGAAGGGGGGGGGGGGAGAAGGGGAACGTGTGCGACAGCCCAAGGGTCCCAAATAAAGACATTCCGGGGGAATTTACTGATTAGAAGTTCTGTCTGTTTATTAAAAGTACCATCTTATTTCTGACACACCTTGTCTTGTGGTGCTTCTCCTGCATTTGACACAGATGAATGGGACCTGGGGCCCCTGGAGTCTGTCCCTCCGACCGCCGGGGGACACAGAAAGTGGGGACCTATGGCCCCCCAGTCTGCCCCCCTCCTGCGTGTCATTGTCCCCTGTCAGACTGCGTGCAGATCACTCTGATGAATGATGGTTTTGATGCTCCCAGGTTCGGATTTTCACGTATCTCATCGGGAGGGAGGTCACTTTTGCTGAGAATGTGAAATGGATCGCGTGCAGCAACAAAGGTATCCAACAGTCACTGGGGAACGGTGGGGGGGGGGGAGGGGTATTAACCCCTTTGCTGCTGGCGAGGTTGAAACACATTGCTTGGCAACAAAGAGGTTAAACGCCTGACAAAGAAAACACATTGCACTGTGCAAAGCATCGTTAATGCCATTATTATAATTATGTGTATTATTATTATATTATTGTTAGAGAATCTAGGACAGGGGTAGTCAACTTCAGTTTTCATGTCGAAGACTGAGCCACTGATTGAGCCACCTATGCTGAAGCAGGGATATCCTAAAAACCTGACCTTTTGATGGCCCTTTAGGACTGGACTTGGCTACCCTTGGTCTAGGCACCAGAAAAGGAAAGCTGGGGTTCCCTACATTAACTCCCTCCATGCCAGAGTTTTTAAGTAGGTTGCAAAGTACAGCACGCAGGAACTGAAGTGGTTAATTGTCCCCCTGGTACTCCAGTGGTTGAACAAAGAAGTTGAGCAGATAAGAATCCCTTGGCCCACCTAGCCTGCCCAGTTTCCTATCCGCTGTAAAACGTCACACCCTATTTCATCCTGGGCTTTCTTTCATATTTAGAATCACTGTACAAATAATAAGACGCCTTTTAAACATCCACCTCAGTCACTTAATGTTGCATTGTAAGGATCTGCAGCCATGTGCTCTGTTCCCTTCTCAGGATATTACACTCAGATCTCCACATTGGCTGATGTCCAGGAGAATGTGATGGAATATCTCCATGTGCTGAGCCGACCAATGGTCATCAACCACGACCATGACATCATCTGGACTGAGGCGTATATGGACAGCGCGGTGAGTGAGGCGAGGAGTCAATTATCTTGGAGAAGCTTCCACGGTGCGCAGTGTGAACCTCTCATTACACACTTCTGACACCCAATGTGTGCTTCTCTTTCTGCCATCGGACACCTTTACACCCTGACACCGTGTGTCCCACCCTTTCCCAACACACACCTCTACACCCTGACATCCTGTGCGTGCCACCCTCTCCCATCAAACAGACTTCACCACCATGACATCCTGTGCGTGCCACCCTCTCCCATCACACACACCTCTACACCCTGACAGTGTGTGCCACCCTCTCCCATCAAACACACCTACACCATGACAGTGTGTGCCACCCTCTCCCATCACACAGACTTCACCACCATGACATCCTGTGCGTGCCACCCTCTCCCATCAAATACACCTCAACAACACCAAGACATCCTGTGTATCCCACCCTCTCCCATAAAACATACATCTACACCGTGCCACATAGTGTGTGCCACCCTCTCCCATCAAACACACTTCTACACCCTGACAGTGTGTGCCACCCTCTCCCATCAAACACACCTCTTCACCCTGACAGTGTGTGCCACCCTCTCCCATCAAACACACCTCTTCACCCTGACAGTGTGTGCCACCCTCTCCCATCAAACACACCTCTACACCCTGACATCCTGTGTGTGCCACCCTCTCCCATCAACCACACTTCTACACCCTGACATCCTGTGCGTACTACCCTCTCCCATCAAATACACCTCAACACCAAGATATCCTGTGTGTCCCACCCTCTCCCATAAAACATACATCTACACCATGACACATAGTATGTGCCACACTCACCCATCAAATACACCTTCCCACCAAGACATCCTGTGCGTGCCACCCTCTCCCATCAAACACACCTCCCCATCATGACATACTGTGTGTGCCACCCTCTCCCATCAACCACACCTCTACACCCTGACATCCTGTGTGTGCCACCCTCTCCCATTAAATACACCTCTACACCCTGACATCCTGTGTGTGCCACCCTCTCCCATCAAATACACCTCTACACCCGGACAGTGTGTGCCACCCTCTCCCATAAAACACACCTCTTCACCCTGATAGTGTGTGCCACCCTCTCCCATCAAATACACCTCTACACCCTGACATCCTGTGCGTGCCACCCTCTCCCATCAAACACACCTCCCCATCATGACATACTGTGTGTGCCACCCTCTCCCATCAACCACACCTCTACACCCTGACATCCTGTGTGTGCCACCCTCTCCCATTAAATACACCTCTACACCCTGACATCCTGTGTGTGCCACCCTCTCCCATCAAATACACCTCTACACCCGGACAGTGTGTGCCACCCTCTCCCATAAAACACACCTCTTCACCCTGATAGTGTGTGCCACCCTCTCCCATCAAATACACCTCTACACCCTGACATCCTGTGTGTGCCACCCTCTCCCATCAAATACACCTCTACACCCGGACAGTGTGTGCCACCCTCTCCCATAAAACACACCTCTTCACCCTGATAGTGTGTACCACCCTCTCCCATCAAACACACCTCCCCATCATGACATACTGTGTGTGCCACCCTCTCCCATCAACCACACCTCTACACCCTGACATCCTGTGTGTGCCACCCTCTCCCATTAAATACACCTCTACACCCTGACATCCTGTGTGTGCCACCCTCTCCCATCAAATACACCTCTACACCCTGACATCCTGTGCGTGCCACCCTCTCCCGTCACACACACCTCTACACCCGGACAGTGTGTGCCACCCTCTCCCATAAAACACACCTCTTCACCCTGATAGTGTGTGCCACCCTCTCCCATCAACCACACCTCCCCACCATGACATCCTGTGCGTGCCACCCTCTCCCATCACACAGACTTTACAACCATGACATCCTGTGCGTGCCACCCTCTCCCATCAACCACACTTCTACACCCTGACATCTTGTGTGTGCCACCCTCTCCCATCAAATGCACCTCTACACCCTGACATCCTGTGCGTGCCACCCTCTCCCATCAACCACACTTCTACACCCTGACATCTTGTGTGTGCCACCCTCTCCCATCAAATGCACCTCTACACCCTGACATCCTGTGCGTGCCACCCTCTCCCATCACACAGACTTCACAACCATGACATCCTGTGCGTGCCACCCTCTCCCATCAACCACACTTCTACACCCTGACATCTTGTGTGTGCCACCCTCTCCCATCAAATGCACCTCTACACCCTGACATCCTGTGCGTGCCACCCTCTCCCATCACACAGACTTCACAACCATGACATCCTGTGCGTGCCACCCTCTCCCATCAACCACACTTCTACACCCTGACATCTTGTGTGTGCCACCCTCTCCCATCAAATGCACCTCTACACCCTGACATCCTGTGCGTGCCACCCTCTCCCATCAACCACACTTCTACACCCTGACATCCTGTGCGTGCCACCCTCTCCCATCACACAGACTTCACAACCATGACATCCTGTGCGTGCCACCCTCTCCCATCAACCACACTTCTACACCCTGACATCTTGTGTGTGCCACCCTCTCCCATCACACACACCTCTAACAGATCACAGAAGTGCCTGGTTCTCCCTCAGTATTTTCTGTCTGTCTGTTTCTCTCTGTTACATTGTAACCCATTCTGTTCTCTCATCCTGTTTCACCCTCATTCATCTTTTCACTGCCATCAGCTGCCTAATTCTGAGGAGGTAACCTGTGCTTTGGATGTTGTGATCTGACTCCCTCTCGTGTCACTGTGGTGCTAGTTTGGTTAGTCTGTGAGGTGTGTGCCGTGCCACTGTTCACACAATGCTTGTGCAAGTCACTCATTCAGTTTTCGTTCTGTCATTGAACTTTGTGTTGCACAAAAGCAGAATGAATTAAACCATGATACATGTTATTGGATCAACTCCAAAGTTCTTTCAAACGTTATTATTAATGGGTCAGGCGGCAAGGAACTTACGTTTTTGCATCTGAACAAGTGACTTAAACTTTTGTATAAAAAAATCTACAATTCACCCTCATATTGATCTGTTATTGATTTGTTGCTGAATTATGCTAGGACTTGTTGTACTGTCCAGGAAGGCATGTAGTATGTGAATGGAGAAGGCACACAGGTATCATTGCAAAATAAGAGCTTGCTCTATACTTAATCCATTACAATGGTAAGAGCAGGTAAGTGTAACATTTCGGGGACACGGCCCATTCTTAAGACCTGTCACCTCCAATATCCATGAAGGGAAAGCCTCCTCCCCCCTCCCTGTCACCACTGTGAGATACTTGGGACTTGAAACATTTGTTTTTCACTATGTACTGTATATGTTCTTATTGAGATGTTACTATGGGGATATATTATTGCTACTAGAAGCAGAGGAGACTTGGTGCCAACATTTATAAAAACAAAACGTGTGAGGTTCCAAGCCGTTTTATTTTGAACAGATCCTGTTTCTTCTCTTGCTGATCCATGTAATGGTATCATTACCTGGGGCAAATTATAAAGAGGTGAGAAGCTGGCTAATAAATTAGTAGGGTGTTTACAATAGTGGAGAGGTGGGCAACTCCAAACCTCAGGGGCCAGGTCAGGCTTTCAGAATACCCCTGCTCCAGCACAGGTGAGACTGGCCCACTGTTTGAGCCACCTGTGCTGAAGCAGGGGTATTCTGAAAACCTGACCTGTTGGTGGCCCTTGAGAACTGGAGTTGGCCACCCCTGATTTTTTTTGTGTACTGACTATTGTTTGTACAAAGGGCACTATTAAAATGCCTCTTTGCTAGATAAGGGATACCTCTAGAGACCTTTATGTGCACTCAAGAGCATTTTACATGTAGCTTGTGCACTGTTCTGCATATACACCACTTATCGAGGCCTTGTCGTCAAAAAAGCCTACTGCTATTCACTAAGCCGATAAAAAAACGTTTTCTGCAATTGTTTTTTCCGAGAGAAAAAAATCACCAAATGAGCGGCGAGAAGCCACTTATTGGCAGGTTTTCAAACTCGTGCAATTCTAGTAGCCCTGATTAGCTTATCGAGGCTAATCGCGGCTCTAGAATAAAGAATTCCTCTCAAAATCCTCCTGCCAGGAAAAGTTGGCAGAAAGGTGGTGAGAAGCGGCGAGGGGGACTTAGAAAAAAAAATGCATTTTTCATGCATCAGATTGTTGCCGGGAGCCTCCGAAGCTGATACCCATTAATATCAGCACCGGAGACCCCTGGCATGAATCCCATGCAAGAAAAATGCATTTACAGGCAACTTCATTACCTTAGCGGCTAACCGCTAAGGCAATGAAGGGGTTAAGGAACAACAACAGCTTTATTGGGGGCAGAGGGGGTGAGTGAAGCGGGTACTTGCCATTCACTCACCCCACCTGCCCCCAATAAACATTACAATATTACTAACCACCAATACACAACCCACCCACCCCCTGTGCCCCCACATAAAAGCATCTTTTATTTTTTTATACACAGGATTGATACCAGAGGCTGGCGGGTGGTCCCTGTGAGTGTCCGTGGGCCTCCAGGTGGTCCCCACGGGTGTCTAGGGGCCCCCGGGTGGTCCCCGTGGGTGTTTTGGGGCCCTCAGGTAGTCCCCACGGGTGTCTGGGGGCCCAAGGGTGGTGTCCGGGGGCCCTCAGGTGGTGTCTGGGGGTCCTCGGGTGGTTCCCGCAGGTGTCCAAGGGAATTTTGTTACCTGTTCCGAATCTTCAAGGTTGATGGTGTTGGATTGACTTTGATGACGTCGCGGTACGAGAGCTTCCTGAAATGCCGGAATTCGAAGGGTCATCGCTTCTAAAGGTAAGACAAATATTGAATGTATGTAATTTTATTTTTACAGGTTTTTTGATATGTATTTTTATGTTTTTCATTGCCCATTGACTGATAATGTATTAATCTGTGCCCCTTTAGGTACAGATAAATACAGTGACTGTCAATGCATTTTTTGGCAAATGCTTTTTTTCTATTGATTGTTGTTTTTTCTTTTTCCGTTTATTGTTTGGCTTAAATTATTTGTAATTTGGATGGCTTGTTTTTATTTCAGTTTCCGATTGTTTAGCGTTTTTAATTAATTGTTTCTTTTGTTGGCTACTGGTTTTAATTGATGTGTTGGCTAGTGTTTTTATAAATTAATTGATTTATTGGCTAGTGGTTTAAATTCATGAATTGTTTTCTTGGCTAGTGTTTAAAATTAATTAATTGTGTTGTTGGTTAGTGCTTTTGTTTATGTAATTGTTTGGCTAGTGCTTTTATTTATTTAATTGGGGTGTTTAGGTGCTTGTGTATATGTTTTATTATTGTGTATTTTTGGCCTTCAAGCTTTTTTATTAGGGTGACCATTAACTGCTATAGTGGCTTATCATGCCCATATTATATAGGTATTTTTATTTATTAAATGTTTCACCAGGAAGTAATACATTGAGAGTTACCTCTCATTTTCAAGTATGTCCTGGGCACAGAGTTAAGACAAATAATACATGGTTACAAATACATAGTTACATAAGTGAACAGGGTATACATTATATACAAGACATTGCATGCACAGTTAGAGATAATATATATTATAGGCGTATGAAACAGTTACAGACCAGATTAAAATGTGAGACAGCTTTAGTTTTGAAAGAAGTCTCCGGTAGATTGTTCCAGTTGTCGGGTGCACGGTAAGAGGAGGAGGAGCGGCCGGATACTTTGCTGAACTTTGGGACCATGAACAGTCTTTTGGAGTCAGATCTCAGATGATAAGTGCTGCATGTGGTAGGGGTGAGGAGCTCGTTCAGATAGATGGGTAGCTTGTCCAGAAAGTATTTGAAGGCAAGACAGGAAAGATGAACTTTTTACCTAAGTGACTCAAGTGATGACCAATCTAGTTCTTTGAGCATTTCGCAGTGATGTGTGTTGTAGTTGTATTGGATAACAAAATGGCATATTGAATTGTAGAGTGTATCAACTTTGCTAAGGTGGGTTTGGGGAGCCGAGCCGTATACAATGTCCCCATAGTCGGTAATTGGCATTAGCATCTGCTGTGCGATGCACTTTCTGACCAGCAGACTAAGGGAGTATTTGTTCCTGTAAAGTACACCTAGTTTGGCATAGGTCTTTGATGTCAGGGTATCAATGTGCATCCCGAATGTTAAATGGTAGTCAAACCATATGCCCAAGTATTTAAAACTAGTAACAGGAGTTAAGGTGGTGTTAGCGTTGGTTCTGATCTGGAACTCAGTCATTGGAAGCTTTAAAAATTTAGCCTCGGTCCCAAATGTTACAGTCTTGTCAGTGTTTAAAAACAGTTTGTTTTGGGAAATCCAATTTTCAAGTCTCAAATAGTCAGATTGAAATATGTGTTCACGGTCGGAGAGGCTATGGCTGTGTGCATATAAGATTGTGTCATTGTCACGGGAGACCAGGCAATTACACGTTTATACCGGGGTCATATCACTGAGCAAAACGAGATGATGAAATAAATTGTAATTTATTCACTTAAAATAGGCAAACACACAATGTTACACAAAATACAGGAAAAAACACACGTACATGGGACTGGGGTAACAAAACTATACTCTAGTAGGTAGAGATGAAGTTTACCCTCAATAGTCTTGGAACTGCAAAGATTCCGGGCAGATTTTGCTGAAGCAGAGCCTTGCCTTTTTGGAAACTGGAAAAACTTTAGAATCTTGAGAGAATCTAAAAACTTGAGAGAAATCTGAGAACTTGGAAACTGCCTAATCTGAGCTGTGTAAGGGGTTTTAAAACCTCCCAGTTTCATTCACAGCATTCTATCTCCCTATCAGGAGCATGAGATATTTCCCTAGCAACCAATCTGAGACAACCCAGTATCATAAACAGGGTTTCTTAAATATCTGACTGGACACAGGGGCAGGTGACACATGGCCTCTCTCCCCTGCTTCCCGCCTTGCCCTCCCACAGTGAGTGGGCTCCGACCAGGCTAGGAGATCAAATGGACATGCATATTGCATCCGTTTGATTTGAGGATATGGGTTTGAATCACACCCTCCTATCCAAATAGTTTTGACACCTCCATATACTGGATTGCCTTTGAAGCCAGACCTCTGAGTGAGACAGTGTGGCACCAGCTTGGTACAATGCACAAGCATGTTTCAATACACTTTGCTAATAAAATATACCTTACACTCTGCAAAACCTGACTTACATTTTAATAAAAACCTCTCAGCTGTATTACCTAGCTGGAGTGCCCCCTCAGCCCCTATGTTACCTAGGGATCCCTGCTGCTACAGGAACACTTTTCATCCCTGTGCCTCAGTTTACGGTGCACAAAGCGTACATGTACTTAACACACTTTGTTAATAAAATATACGTTTTAACAATCCTACGTCTTTCTGGTTATGGGTAATAGAAGAAGAAACTGCACGTAATTTCCCCCTAGCCATATTCCACACACACACTTTATAATAAACTTAGTACGGATTCTAAGAATCCTCTCACAACCTTAGATGATTGGAGTACCTCAGAACCCCTATACCGGTTTTGGGTGTGACCTGGGCACTTACTGGGTGTCCCCATTAACCTAGGGACCCCTTGACTGTTTCAGTGACACCTCACATCCCTATGCCTTTTTACCTTTCTGGTCTGGTCTGAAGCAGGGAAACCCTGTTGTGAGTCGCACAAGCATTTTCAAGGGGAGACATTACAGGGACCATGTGTCTACATGCATCCAGGCATCCAACCTGATTCCTGGGTACATTTTTAGGGGATCCAGCCACTTTGAGCCCGTCTAGATAGACACAATCCGCCAACACTTTCCCCGCAAAACCCCCCTTGAAACTTACACCACAGCCACCTCTGCTTGCTGGCACTCCTGGAAAGGTAAAAATACATAAAATACTTTATTACCACACCGTTACAGGTTACGCATATACAACACTGGGTCCAAGAGATGACACTCTATAAACCCAACAGGGGTAACCAAACAGGCTTAAACCTTTATTTAATAGCCTGGCTACCCCCACCGTCACAGTTTTCTGCATACATGTGTATTGAAGCTCCCTTACAAGCTGTAGGAAGATCATTGATGAACATTGAGAAGAAGAGGGGCCCCAGAACAGAGCTTTGTGGGACACCACAGGTGATTGTCACGGTAGCTAGTGATAGGTTATAATATACACAAAATATCTGGGTTGAATGGAACACGACTTAGATATAATAAATATAGTTTATTCCTTAAAGAAGGTGAACACACAAGATGGTACAAATAACAGACAAAATATAGCACTTACGTAGGGGTTGGAAAATGAAGCAATCAGGTACAGGATTGGCAATTCATTCAGCAATACAGGATACAAATGAAGACATCACGAAGACTCCACGAAGACAATGGGCATAGAGCTTACAATCAGTTATATAGGATTTTCAGCCCCATACCCTAACACGGGGTGTAAGGCATTGGATATCAATTATCCCTTGCCACCTCACTTGAGGGGCAAAGTAATACCTGCCCACTGGGTGGGCCTTACTCTAATCAGGGGCTCATTTCCCTAGCCCCCCTCCCACAAGACCGGCGTCTGAAAGTCTACCAGATGTGGATCTGGTCCGGGAATCCTTTGTCTTAAGGTGTGAAACACAACACTTATCATAAGTACCCACATCCTGCTTTCCTTTGTGCTAGCATACACAAGCAGGGTGGGGGAGCCTTTTGATCAGGGGGTTTATTGTAGACCACTTGTCTCCCCCCTGAACATTAACATACCATATGGGCTCTGGCTTCCCCGGGCTTTTATACCAGACCCAAAATACAATACATTCCTTAATATCTAAATATATTAAAGTAATCTGTTCGGCTGGGCCGAGCGGGCCAAAACTTGCCAGACCCTCATGCCGGAGGGGACTCTCCATGGTGGCCAAGTTTCAACTCGCTGCGACCCACCGGACCGGAGTTACACACACACAGTTTAAAAGCACATTACAAAAGTGGCTTTTTTCTGCCATGCAAGTCAATGGCAGAAACCTAAACTTTACCATTACCCTGACTCTGTTCTGTTGCCCCGAGAAGGTCGCTATTTGCCATGCAATCGTGCCGGAACTAGGACTATATGGTGGCCGAATCTCAGCCCTCTAGGTTGAACAGAACCGGAGTTATGGGTTTCAGGTTTCTGCGCATTTTAACTTAGCCGTTTTTTACTCGCGGCTTTTCTCCATTAGAATCAATAAGGCCGGCGCCTCCATAGGAAATCCATGGGCCGGCGCCGCCATAGGATTCAATGGGACCTTCGCTATTAGAGTCTATGATGCGACCCTTATAACGAGCGCGACCCTTTACCGGGGTCATTAACTCTCGCACCCGTTTGGGGTCGTGTTAGGGGGTTCCTAGGGTCTAGGGACAAAAAGAATTTTATTCCTGGGTGCCCTAGAACCTAAGTTTCCCACACCAATTGAACCTGACCTTGACCGGGTAGTGATCAAAGCTCTCTTTCAGATATTGTATCCGCTATTGCGGTTTGCGGTTTGGATGGCTGCCAACCCGTTCCTGGAGGTCGGCGTCGAGGAATCCCCATTGAAATGAATGGCTCCATTGACTTTCAATAGAAGGGAAAGCCTCCTCCCCCCCTCCCTGTCACCACTGTGAGATACTTGGGACTTGAAACATTTGTTTTTCACTATGTACTGTATATGTTCTTATTGAGATGTTACTATGGGGATATATTATTGCTACTAGAAGCAGAGGAGACTTGGTGCCAACATTTATAAAAACAAAACGTGTGAGGTTCCAAGCCGTTTTATTTTGAACAGATCCTGTTTCTTCTCTTGCTGATCCATGTAATGGTATCATTACCTGGGGCAAATTATAAAGAGGTGAGAAGCTGGCTAATAAATTAGTAGGGTGTTTACAATAGTGGAGAGGTGGGCAACTCCAAACCTCAGGGGCCAGGTCAGGCTTTCAGAATACCCCTGCTCCAGCACAGGTGAGACTGGCCCACTGTTTGAGCCACCTGTGCTGAAGCAGGGGTATTCTGAAAACCTGACCTGTTGGTGGCCCTTGAGAACTGGAGTTGGCCACCCCTGATTTTTTTTGTGTACTGACTATTGTTTGTACAAAGGGCACTATTAAAATGCCTCTTTGCTAGATAAGGGATACCTCTAGAGACCTTTATGTGCACTCAAGAGCATTTTACATGTAGCTTGTGCACTGTTCTGCATATACACCACTTATCGAGGCCTTGTCGTCAAAAAAGCCTACTGCTATTCACTAAGCCGATAAAAAAACGTTTTCTGCAATTGTTTTTTCCGAGAGAAAAAAATCACCAAATGAGCGGCGAGAAGCCACTTATTGGCAGGTTTTCAAACTCGTGCAATTCTAGTAGCCCTGATTAGCTTATCGAGGCTAATCGCGGCTCTAGAATAAAGAATTCCTCTCAAAATCCTCCTGCCAGGAAAAGTTGGCAGAAAGGTGGTGAGAAGCGGCGAGGGGGACTTAGAAAAAAAAATGCATTTTTCATGCATCAGATTGTTGCCGGGAGCCTCCGAAGCTGATACCCATTAATATCAGCACCGGAGACCCCTGGCATGAATCCCATGCAAGAAAAATGCATTTACAGGCAACTTCATTACCTTAGCGGCTAACCGCTAAGGCAATGAAGGGGTTAAGGAACAACAACAGCTTTATTGGGGGCAGAGGGGGTGAGTGAAGCGGGTACTTGCCATTCACTCACCCCACCTGCCCCCAATAAACATTACAATATTACTAACCACCAATACACAACCCACCCACCCCCTGTGCCCCCACATAAAAGCATCTTTTATTTTTTTATACACAGGATTGATACCAGAGGCTGGCGGGTGGTCCCTGTGAGTGTCCGTGGGCCTCCAGGTGGTCCCCACGGGTGTCTAGGGGCCCCCGGGTGGTCCCCGTGGGTGTTTTGGGGCCCTCAGGTAGTCCCCACGGGTGTCTGGGGGCCCAAGGGTGGTGTCCGGGGGCCCTCAGGTGGTGTCTGGGGGTCCTCGGGTGGTTCCCGCAGGTGTCCAAGGGAATTTTGTTACCTGTTCCGAATCTTCAAGGTTGATGGTGTTGGATTGACTTTGATGACGTCGCGGTACGAGAGCTTCCTGAAATGCCGGAATTCGAAGGGTCATCGCTTCTAAAGGTAAGACAAATATTGAATGTATGTAATTTTATTTTTACAGGTTTTTTGATATGTATTTTTATGTTTTTCATTGCCCATTGACTGATAATGTATTAATCTGTGCCCCTTTAGGTACAGATAAATACAGTGACTGTCAATGCATTTTTTGGCAAATGCTTTTTTTCTATTGATTGTTGTTTTTTCTTTTTCCGTTTATTGTTTGGCTTAAATTATTTGTAATTTGGATGGCTTGTTTTTATTTCAGTTTCCGATTGTTTAGCGTTTTTAATTAATTGTTTCTTTTGTTGGCTACTGGTTTTAATTGATGTGTTGGCTAGTGTTTTTATAAATTAATTGATTTATTGGCTAGTGGTTTAAATTCATGAATTGTTTTCTTGGCTAGTGTTTAAAATTAATTAATTGTGTTGTTGGTTAGTGCTTTTGTTTATGTAATTGTTTGGCTAGTGCTTTTATTTATTTAATTGGGGTGTTTAGGTGCTTGTGTATATGTTTTATTATTGTGTATTTTTGGCCTTCAAGCTTTTTTATTAGGGTGACCATTAACTGCTATAGTGGCTTATCATGCCCATATTATATAGGTATTTTTATTTATTAAATGTTTCACCAGGAAGTAATACATTGAGAGTTACCTCTCATTTTCAAGTATGTCCTGGGCACAGAGTTAAGACAAATAATACATGGTTACAAATACATAGTTACATAAGTGAACAGGGTATACATTATATACAAGACATTGCATGCACAGTTAGAGATAATATATATTATAGGCGTATGAAACAGTTACAGACCAGATTAAAATGTGAGACAGCTTTAGTTTTGAAAGAAGTCTCCGGTAGATTGTTCCAGTTGTCGGGTGCACGGTAAGAGGAGGAGGAGCGGCCGGATACTTTGCTGAACTTTGGGACCATGAACAGTCTTTTGGAGTCAGATCTCAGATGATAAGTGCTGCATGTGGTAGGGGTGAGGAGCTCGTTCAGATAGATGGGTAGCTTGTCCAGAAAGTATTTGAAGGCAAGACAGGAAAGATGAACTTTTTACCTAAGTGACTCAAGTGATGACCAATCTAGTTCTTTGAGCATTTCGCAGTGATGTGTGTTGTAGTTGTATTGGATAACAAAATGGCATATTGAATTGTAGAGTGTATCAACTTTGCTAAGGTGGGTTTGGGGAGCCGAGCCGTATACAATGTCCCCATAGTCGGTAATTGGCATTAGCATCTGCTGTGCGATGCACTTTCTGACCAGCAGACTAAGGGAGTATTTGTTCCTGTAAAGTACACCTAGTTTGGCATAGGTCTTTGATGTCAGGGTATCAATGTGCATCCCGAATGTTAAATGGTAGTCAAACCATATGCCCAAGTATTTAAAACTAGTAACAGGAGTTAAGGTGGTGTTAGCGTTGGTTCTGATCTGGAACTCAGTCATTGGAAGCTTTAAAAATTTAGCCTCGGTCCCAAATGTTACAGTCTTGTCAGTGTTTAAAAACAGTTTGTTTTGGGAAATCCAATTTTCAAGTCTCAAATAGTCAGATTGAAATATGTGTTCACGGTCGGAGAGGCTATGGCTGTGTGCATATAAGATTGTGTCATTGTCACGGGAGACCAGGCAATTACACGTTTATACCGGGGTCATATCACTGAGCAAAACGAGATGATGAAATAAATTGTAATTTATTCACTTAAAATAGGCAAACACACAATGTTACACAAAATACAGGAAAAAACACACGTACATGGGACTGGGGTAACAAAACTATACTCTAGTAGGTAGAGATGAAGTTTACCCTCAATAGTCTTGGAACTGCAAAGATTCCGGGCAGATTTTGCTGAAGCAGAGCCTTGCCTTTTTGGAAACTGGAAAAACTTTAGAATCTTGAGAGAATCTAAAAACTTGAGAGAAATCTGAGAACTTGGAAACTGCCTAATCTGAGCTGTGTAAGGGGTTTTAAAACCTCCCAGTTTCATTCACAGCATTCTATCTCCCTATCAGGAGCATGAGATATTTCCCTAGCAACCAATCTGAGACAACCCAGTATCATAAACAGGGTTTCTTAAATATCTGACTGGACACAGGGGCAGGTGACACATGGCCTCTCTCCCCTGCTTCCCGCCTTGCCCTCCCACAGTGAGTGGGCTCCGACCAGGCTAGGAGATCAAATGGACATGCATATTGCATCCGTTTGATTTGAGGATATGGGTTTGAATCACACCCTCCTATCCAAATAGTTTTGACACCTCCATATACTGGATTGCCTTTGAAGCCAGACCTCTGAGTGAGACAGTGTGGCACCAGCTTGGTACAATGCACAAGCATGTTTCAATACACTTTGCTAATAAAATATACCTTACACTCTGCAAAACCTGACTTACATTTTAATAAAAACCTCTCAGCTGTATTACCTAGCTGGAGTGCCCCCTCAGCCCCTATGTTACCTAGGGATCCCTGCTGCTACAGGAACACTTTTCATCCCTGTGCCTCAGTTTACGGTGCACAAAGCGTACATGTACTTAACACACTTTGTTAATAAAATATACGTTTTAACAATCCTACGTCTTTCTGGTTATGGGTAATAGAAGAAGAAACTGCACGTAATTTCCCCCTAGCCATATTCCACACACACACTTTATAATAAACTTAGTACGGATTCTAAGAATCCTCTCACAACCTTAGATGATTGGAGTACCTCAGAACCCCTATACCGGTTTTGGGTGTGACCTGGGCACTTACTGGGTGTCCCCATTAACCTAGGGACCCCTTGACTGTTTCAGTGACACCTCACATCCCTATGCCTTTTTACCTTTCTGGTCTGGTCTGAAGCAGGGAAACCCTGTTGTGAGTCGCACAAGCATTTTCAAGGGGAGACATTACAGGGACCATGTGTCTACATGCATCCAGGCATCCAACCTGATTCCTGGGTACATTTTTAGGGGATCCAGCCACTTTGAGCCCGTCTAGATAGACACAATCCGCCAACACTTTCCCCGCAAAACCCCCCTTGAAACTCACACCACAGCCACCTCTGCTTGCTGGCACTCCTGGAAAGGTAAAAATACATAAAATACTTTATTACCACACCGTTACAGGTTACGCATATACAACACTGGGTCCAAGAGATGACACTCTATAAACCCAACAGGGGTAACCAAACAGGCTTAAACCTTTATTTAATAGCCTGGCTACCCCCACCGTCACAGTTTTCTGCATACATGTGTATTGAAGCTCCCTTACAAGCTGTAGGAAGATCATTGATGAACATTGAGAAGAAGAGGGGCCCCAGAACAGAGCTTTGTGGGACACCACAGGTGATTGTCACGGTAGCTAGTGATAGGTTATAATATACACAAAATATCTGGGTTGAATGGAACACGACTTAGATATAATAAATATAGTTTATTCCTTAAAGAAGGTGAACACACAAGATGGTACAAATAACAGACAAAATATAGCACTTACGTAGGGGTTGGAAAATGAAGCAATCAGGTACAGGATTGGCAATTCATTCAGCAATACAGGATACAAATGAAGAAATCACGAAGACTCCACGAAGACAATGGGCATAGAGCTTACAATCAGTTATATAGGATTTTCAGCCCCATACCCTAACACGGGGTGTAAGGCATTGGATATCAATTATCCCTTGCCACCTCACTTGAGGGGCAAAGTAATACCTGCCCACTGGGTGGGCCTTACTCTAATCAGGGGCTCATTTCCCTAGCCCCCCTCCCACAAGACCGGCGTCTGAAAGTCTACCAGATGTGGATCTGGTCCGGGAATCCTTTGTCTTAAGGTGTGAAACACAACACTTATCATAAGTACCCACATCCTGCTTTCCTTTGTGCTAGCATACACAAGCAGGGTGGGGGAGCCTTTTGATCAGGGGGTTTATTGTAGACCACTTGTCTCCCCCCTGAACATTAACATACCATATGGGCTCTGGCTTCCCCAGGCTTTTATACCAGACCCAAAATACAATACATTCCTTAATATCTAAATATATTAAAGTAATCTGTTCGGCTGGGCCGAGCGGGCCAAAACTTGCCAGACCCTCATGCCGGAGGGGACTCTCCATGGTGGCCAAGTTTCAACTCGCTGCGACCCACCGGACCGGAGTTACACACACACAGTTTAAAAGCACATTACAAAAGTGGCTTTTTTCTGCCATGCAAGTCAATGGCAGAAACCTAAACTTTACCATTACCCTGACTCTGTTCTGTTGCCCCGAGAAGGTCGCTATTTGCCATGCAATCGTGCCGGAACTAGGACTATATGGTGGCCGAATCTCAGCCCTCTAGGTTGAACAGAACCGGAGTTATGGGTTTCAGGTTTCTGCGCATTTTAACTTAGCCGTTTTTTACTCGCGGCTTTTCTCCATTAGAATCAATAAGGCCGGCGCCTCCATAGGAAATCCATGGGCCGGCGCCGCCATAGGATTCAATGGGACCTTCGCTATTAGAGTCTATGATGCGACCCTTATAACGAGCGCGACCCTTTACCGGGGTCATTAACTCTCGCACCCGTTTGGGGTCGTGTGAGGGGGTTCCTAGGGTCTAGGGACAAAAAGAATTTTATTCCTGGGTGCCCTAGAACCTAAGTTTCCCACACCAATTGAACCTGACCTTGACCGGGTAGTGATCAAAGCTCTCTTTCAGATATTGTATCCGCTATTGCGGTTTGCGGTTTGGATGGCTGCCAACCCGTTCCTGGAGGTCGGCGTCGAGGAATCCCCATTGAAATGAATGGCTCCATTGACTTTCAATAGGGAACCGGCGCTCCTCCTCTCGGGCGCCACCTGCTGGTCTTCTACGGAAACGGGCCCAAATCGCCGGATTCGCCATAGGATTGCATGGAGCTGCAATGGCGACCTATGGAGAGCTGCAAAATGGAGCCTGCAAAGGCGGGAAAATGGAACAAAGGGCTATAATCACTACATAAACCTTAACCCTTTTCCTCCCGCCTGGATCCCGGTGTATGTGGTTGCTGCATACACTGCAAAAGTACAAACACCATAATTGTACCAATATAAACACTTAGCAAATAAAACGGTTTGCCATGAGGCAGGGGAATAAAAATACATTAATTCCCTCTAAATGTGGGAATAGGATAACCAAGGGACATACCTTTTGGTTATGAAGCAGGGGAACATATGTATTATACGTACATTTCTGGTTAACCCCTCACTTCCCAGACGGTGGAAAGGGGTGCCTAATGGCTTTGACCCCTTTATTACACGCTTGGCACCCCTCCCCCGTCACAGGTGATATCCAAGGGGTTTGGTGTTAGAGCCTGAGGTGGACACTTTGGGATCTACCTGATAGGTAGGAATGAAACCAGTTTAAAGCATGCTTCCCTATTCCAGAGCACTGGAGTTTGTTTAGCAAGATAACATGATCAACAGTATCAAAAGCCTTGGCAAAATCTAGGAATATTGCACCAGTGCGTTGTCCCCATTCCATTCCACACTGGATTTCATTGCAAACTTTTAGCAGGGTAATTACGGTGGAGTGTTTGGGGCGAAAGCCAGATTGGAATTGGCTAGGGAAATTTGTCTTGGTATAGTAATCGCTTAGTTGGGAGTGAACACATTTTTCCATGACTTTGGATAGTATTGGGAGGAGAGATTGGCCTGTAGTTTGAGTTTGGGTAAGATGTACCACTATGCCAATCAATGGGTACAAGGTGGGTATAGTGGTCCCGGGGTGGGTGGTTAGGCCTCCCCGGTGGGTAACGGGGAGGGTGGGTTAACCCCTTAATTACTATAGTTGTTATTAACCGCTAAGGTGATTAAGGGGTTAAGGGCCATTAGATTGTATTTTTTCATGTATTCTCGCTGGCATTGGAGGACATGGACCTGCAGTATGCTGATGAGGACGCCCTTCATGATGGCAGGGGTAAGTAGAAAGATTTATTTACTTTATGCTGGCTAATGTTTTATTTAATAATGGGCAAATGAGCTATTATCAATCTCTGGATAATAGTTATTTTGCCCATTACAGTACTGTATGTGTTGAGGGGAGGAGGAGGGGAGTGTATTTTATCACGGGGACCACCTGAGGACCCACGGAGACCACATGGGGACCACCTGAGGACCTCCGGACACTCGCGGGGACCACAAACGGGGTCCACCCGAGGGACCTCTGTGGGGCCCCTGGACACCTACTGGGACCACCTGGGGGCCCACGGACACTCGCAGGGACCACCCGGGGACCCCTGCCGTCTCTGGCATCAATCCTGTGCAGATTTTTTTTTAAATGTTTTTATGTGGGGGCACGGGGGTGGGTGGGTTGTGTATTGGTGTTTGGTACATATTGTAATGTTTATTGTGGGCAGAGGGGGTGAGTGAAGGGCCAAGTACCCGCTTCACTCACCCCCTCTGTCCTCAATAAACCTGCTATTGTGCCTTAACCCCTTCATTGCCTTAGTGGCTATCTGCTAAGGTAATGAAGCTGCTTTAATGTAATTTTTATTAATAGTGTGCGAGAGCAGGGGGTCTCCTGAGCTGACGCTCTTTGATTTATGCCGCAGCGACCCCCTGCTTCCCTAGTTACAGGCCCTGGTATGGGACATCGGGTGCCGGTATCGCCGATATTTTTAAAACCTCCTCGTCATGTGACCGGGGGATTTAAATAATGAAGGAGATACCGGCGGCACCCCATATCTGAGCCTGTAGCTCAGGAACAGGGGGTCCCCAAGGCTGAAATCAATGAGGTTCATCTCAGAAGACTCCCTACTCCCGCAAACTATTAATAAAAATTACATTAAAGCAGCTTTATTACCATAGCGGATAGTCACTATGGTAACGAATTAATTTAATTTTTTATTTGGGTTTTAATACTAGTGTATTAAAATACTTGTGCAGGGGGTCTCCGAGCAGAACCTCATTGATTTGAGGTCTGGGGACCCCCTGCTTCCCAAGATACAGGCCCCGTTATGGGGTGCCGGTATCTCCTATGCATTTTATTCCCACAGTCACATGACATGGGACATTTAAATGCATAGGAGATACCGGCACCCCATAACGGGGGCCTGTATCTCGGGAAGCAGGGGGTCCCCGGATCTCAAATCAACACGGTTCTGCTCCGGAGACCCCCTGCTACAATACACTAGGAGCGGCTCAGTGAGTAAAGACACTGACTGAATCTGAGTTTGGCGCAAGGGAACCTGGTTCAATTCCTGGTGTCGGCTCCTTGTGACCTTGGGCAAGCCACTTTATCTCCCTGTGCCTCAGGCACCAAAAACATAGATTGTAAGCTCCACGGGGCAGGACCTGTGCCTGCAAATGTCTCTGTAAAGCGCTACATAAAACTAGCAGCGCTATACAAGAACATGCTATTATTATTAATAAAAAATGTTGATCTCTGGCGAGATTTGCACAGGGAGAGGCGTCTCTCTCTCTCTGCAGCAGAAAGAACTCGCCTGGTGAGCCCCTTTCAGAGGGGGGGGGGATCATCACGTCGCCGGCTACTCGCCAGTTTTGCAAATCTTGCTATCACAGTTATTCGGGGCTTTCTGCATACCGTGATAGTAACGCTGTCAAAACAGGCAATTTAAACAGCCTGGCGCTTTGTGCATAGGCCCCTTAGTCTTTTTGGGAAGCTGCTGTGAGTACAGCACTGTGTAAAGCGTGGTATAGTGGTTAAGAAGTTGTTTTGTTAACACATCTGTGGCAAAGTGTCACCCTGTGTGCAATGCGCACCCTCTACAGGGATATTATCAAGGAGCCTCCTCTAGTTATCGTTCAGTAGAACACGAGTGAAAGGAATTGCATGAAAATATGGTTCAAAGTCCTCAATTCCCAGCAGTAATTCCCAGCCAGGTTGTACAGCTGATGTGGAACCAGACAGGCAGGGGATGGCTTCACCGTTCAAACTGCTGCCACAGTGATATCTCAGAGAGATCAAGTCATAGAGAGACACAGAACCCCCCAACATCAAGGTTCCTCTGTCAGAGGGTGTCCGTGTCAGTGCACTCGATAAATACATTTTTGGGGGTATTTTTGACTTTGTATTTCTGTAATGGTATGAACACCTCTATTATATGTTTTCCTGTTGGATAAAGGGATTCCACCCCAGAGGTGGCCGCATGTGTTCTTCTAAGCCAGGGGAGCGCAAACTTTTACTGCTGCGCCTCCCTGTCTGGCTTGTTCGGAGATCGCGCCCCCCCCTCCTACCTTCCAGCTGCGTCAAATGACGCTCTGGGGTCATGTGACGTAAAGTCATGTGACCCGCGGCATCATGTGACGTCTGGGACGTCACATCACATGACCTCACGGCGTCATTTGACGTTGAGTTGCCATGGAGACACGTCATAGCGTCTGAATCCCGGTAAGTTTTGTTGTTGCAGAGGCATCATGCGATCCTCCGACATTTCATTTAAATGCCTCGGGACCTCTGCAACCGCCCACGCCCCCCTGGGGGCGCCCCCACCAGTTTGCGCACCCCTGTATCTAGGCTATAACTCTAAGATGTTTTGGGGATTGCTGGTAATCTCATGGACATAAGTTTCTCTTCTAGATACTTGACGAGGTATCTCAGAGGAGGAGGTGGAGAAGGAGGAGGTCTGGGGACACTGGCACATTGACAGGTGGAAGGTCTCTGTATTTGCAGGAGACTCAATGCTTCTCCTTCTGTCTCCCCAGCTCTTTGCCTCTCAGGCCCAGAGTCTCCTGCTCATGACCACAGTGGCCATGCCGGTGTTCAGCAAGAAGAACGAGACCGTAAGTAGTGACCATGACAACTCAGTACATGGGACCGGACGGGTGGGAGAGAGAAGGAAACAAGAGACAAGGGACCCCAAAGAATTAGGAAGGGGAGAACTAAGCAAGGAGGAGAGAGAGGAAAAAGGGAAAAGGTGAAAGTTTAGAGCAGTGGTTCTCAACCTTTTTTTGAGGAAGGGCACCCCTGAAGGATTTTTCAAATCTCAGGGCACCCCTGCTTTACAGAGCTCCGTCATCCTCTCACACCCAACACACTCACCCACCCTCTCCCCCACTCTATGGGGGGTTGGCAGTGTCTTCTCATGTCTCTTCCTCTCCGTCAGAGATCGGAAGGGATCCTCCTTGGTGTGGTGGGCTCTGACGTTCCTCTGAGAGAGCTCCTGAAGCTGGCTCCCAGGTACAAGGTAAGAGGCCGATGTGCTGTGTATCCCTCCGCCGGACTCTTTTACTAAACTCCTTTTTCTTTCCCAGTCCATATATCTACAGCAGGGGTGTTCAACTCCAGTCCCAAGACCCCATGACAGGTCAGGTTTTAAGGATATCGCAGCTTCAGCACAGATGGCTTCCTGATCTCTCGACCGAGCCACTGATTGAGCCACCTGTGAAGAAGCTGGGATATCCTTAAAACCTGCCCTGTCGTGGGGTCTTGAAGACTGGAGTTGAGTACCACTGATCTACAGGACAAGAAATACATCGCAGGCACAGTGACTGTGGGGGAGATGTAAACTCCGTAACACCCATTGTGTTCACATTTTTACCTGTGAAAGGTAAGTGTTTGAGAGCAAACCGTGACATCACCTTGTCTTCCTCTGTGTCACAGCTGGGAGTCCATGGATACGCCTTTCTGAACACGAACAACGGCTACATTCTCTCTCACCCCGACCTGCGGCCCCTGGTAAGTGACCTTCACCCTGACCTTTGCTGGGTGTTTGTGGGCGGAATATTCTTCACGCGTTCTGTTCTATAAATTGTCTTTGCCTTTCCATAATGAGGCTCAGGCGTCTTCGCAATGTTCGTTCTCTCCCCGTTTCCTGTTTTGGACAAATGTTAAATTCATATTAATAATAATTTTTGGGAGTATTAAAAAAATGCAGTCCTGCTCTCTGAATTTCTTCAGCATTGCTTTATAACGCAGTCCTGCTCTCTGTATATTTGGAATTGCTGGAACATTAATTTCTTATTTATTTATACAAAAATGTTTTACTAGGAAGTAATACATTGAGAGTTACCGCTCGTTTTCAAGTCCTGGGCACAGAGTTAAGATGATAAATACATGGTTAAAAATACAGTTACATAAGTGAACAGGGTATACATTATATACAAGACATTGCATCGATGGGGCCAGAGGGCCCTGGTCAGAACTGTAGTCCTGGGCCCCGGGAAACCGGTCAGCGGCCCTGCTTGTCGTGCATTTGCATGTCTCAGGCAGGTCTCCAGCCCTGCTCTTTCCCCATTATCGCTTTGCAAACAGTGCTTCTACTGCAGCCAGGGATTCTGGGTAATGACATGCAAATGAGCACAGTGTGTCACTCTTTACTTCTAATACATTTTAACTTGTGCAGCCCTCCTTGCCTGGCTCCTAAGCATACATCAAACGTCTCTAATTGGATCAGTGCAGGCTGGGTGTTGGTTTTATATATATATATATATATTATATATACATATATATATATATATATACACATACACTTCTGGTATAGCTTCATTACTGCTTTCTGCTGGGGCTGTCTGTATCTTCTTCTCTAGCTGTCCCCTGAGGAGGTGCTGGAGTTTTACTCCTTATGTTACCCAATTGATCCCTCTACTGTGTAGCGTTGGAGGTGCTCCATCTCATTTGAGCCCCTGCTGGGCCTTGTACTACTCTCTCTCTCTCTGTCTACTGTCAGTATAGCCATCTCGGCTATTGAATGCCATCCCATGGCCTTCTGGGTGAGCATCAGTTATGGACCCTCTGATTGGGCTGATCTAGCTATGCCTCGGAGTCGCGGCTTGGGAAACCTCTTCGAGGCATAGACTTCCTCTATGTGAATCATGTGAGTAGTGTGGATCTATTCCTGGGGACGCTATCTAATTGGGGCACTGTCCCTAACTATAAAACAATAAAAGAGGATGCTTACCCTATAGCGTATAATCATCTATATCAGGGATGCGCAAACTTTGAGCACTGCACCACCCCCCCTGCCAGCCAGTTTATTTGAGTAGAAATTAGAGGTGGTTAAGAAAGGAACATGTACAAATACTGTATGTGAACTACAGCAGGGCCCCGCTTCTCGGCGCTCTGCTTTTTGGCGATCCGCCGATACGGCGGTGCCGAGAAGAGGGCCGCCATGTCGCCGCCATGTCCGCGCATGCGCAGAACAGGCCGGCCAGGGGTCGCGCATGCGCGGAATGGAGGGGATTCCTTCTGTTGCGCATGCGCAGAACGGCGCATTGCCGGTCTGCGCATGCGCACCTAACGAAAATCGCTTTACGGCGGGACCTCAGAACCGAACCCGCCGTATTAGTGGGGCCCTCCTGTATCTATAAACGATCAGGTGCCTGCAAGATCGCCGACTCTGAAGAAGCTCTGCCGCTCATTGCATTCATGCAAGAAACATTCAATTTAACGCTCAGCACCAGTCCAGCCATTCCAACAACAAGATGAGGTTCGACCATTAATGCAGTCTCTCAGCGGCATTTAAATATGTACAATCCAAAATATATGTATGTTACTTTAGTTATCATAAGTCAATTGTATCATGTAGTCCAACTGATACTATGGAAATTTCTGTAGAAAAATAAATAAAATAAATGATACTCTCAGAAGTCTTTAATTCAATCAAAAACATCAAAATCAAAATACAATTTCAGGGACATAACACAGGGAAGTTTCACTTGTAACGCGCGTGCTCGGCACACACACCCGTCTTTTTTTCAGTACAGACTGTGCTAAAGAATTGCATAGCCAGAAAAACCTATTACCAGACCGCTGTTTCGGACATTTTGGGTCTCAACAGTGCATGGCTGGCTGCGGCCTTTGCTGACCCGTAAGAGTCAGAAATTGTAATGACCAGGCTGAGTACCCCCGCTATCAAAAATGGTACATAAGTTGCTATATGATAATTAGAGTGTTTACTGTATTTAAACTCTGTGGGTGAAACATTGGTGTTATAATGTCACAGAGACATCAGTAATGTGATGTAGCGAGTGGGACCATGAACTTGTTGCCAGCAGTCAATGTTTCCGTACTTCTGAACCCAAACTGTCTGCTCTGCCCCAGTATAAAGAAGGAAAGAAGCTGCGGCCCAAGCCGAATTATAACAGTGTGGATCTCTCTGAGGTCGAGTGGGAGGACCGCGATGAAATTGTGAGTAACAGGACTGGCAAATGTGTCACTGGGTTGTATAGCTTTCTCTGGATTGATACAACTATAAATACCGGACGAGTCAGTTACCATTCAAATCAGCAATCCATGCTACTCTTATATATATATATACAGTATATGTATATGTATATGTGTGTGTGTGTATATGTACTGCATATGCAGTGCTTAACAAATCCATTTTTTTTGGGAGGGGGGGAGGTGGGAGGGAGAGTGCCTTTTTTTCCAGGTGATTTTCATTTCTTAGAATTTTTTGAGATATATATATATTATATATATATATATATATATATATATATATATATATATATATATATATATATATATATATATATAAACCCTTTTTTTTGGCCTTATTTTAAACATTAGTTTCCTGGAGCTGACTCGCATCACTACAATTCCCCGACAAAAATTCTTGTCCGGGAGCAATAATATGGCCGCTGGGGTCAGCCTCACTCTGGCGTCCAATAGAAAGCTGTGGCATCATCGTTAGCTGACATTTCAGCCATCTTTGTTTTTCCTTGCAAGTACTGGCAACAGTGCTGCTTTCACAAACGTTGCACTTCATGGACATACTGTATATGTCTTTTTTTTCAACCTGAATGACCATGTTACTTTATTACTATGTTCCTGTGCCCTGTTTGTGGATGTGTTTGCTGCTCTTTATTGTGGGTGTTTGTGGCTGACGGTTTGTTGCGCGAGCTGTGCAGATAACCGCCTTTCTGTGCTCCTGCGCACAGCTCCGGACTGCGATGATTAACGGCGAGACCGGCTCCCTCACCATGGAAGTGAAAGTCCCTGTGGATAAAGGGGTGGGTGCAGATAATGTCGGCAGGATGAGACCTGGTCAGTTTTAACCCCTTCCCACCTGAGATTGGGATTCACTTCACAGACTGCAAACCAAAATCATAGGGACGGCCCAGCTCCGAATGGGTATTAAATGCACCACGTGGAGTATATCACTTGCCTAATCTGTATTAACCCCTTTAGTGCTGCATGTGGCAGCAGCATTTTGCAAAGCAATGCGCTACTATTCTACCTGGCACTGATGGAGTTAAGGACCTTTATAGCCATCAATACATTTTTACAATACATATAATTTTTGCACTTTTCTTTGCATACATCCCCCCCCCCCTGAGCTCCCATGAAACATGTCTCCACAGAGATGCCAGACATCTGCTAAACATGGACCCTAGCCACTGATTGAGCCACATTTGCTGAAGCAGGGATATCCCTAAAATCTGGCCCGCTGGTGGCTCTTCAGGACTGGAGTTTGGCCACCTCTGGTTTACAAAATCTCAGAGCAGGCACATTGTTTTTCAGCAAATACACGATTAAAAAATTACGCGCGGCACAGAGAATTTAATCTATCTCATTAGAATCTGTGCGTTTTGTAACTCCTCTTATTCACACGCACTAAATCACAGACCAACGCACACGGCGCAAAACTTGGAGCAAAGACCTTGATCCATTGACACGGAGACGTGAGATGAAAATGACACATTTTGTACCAAATCTGCCTTAATACATCAGCCCACATCACTCTGACATGCACAAGATATCACTACCGTGTGTGATTATTCACCAAAACGCAACTGGAACAGATCAGGAAGGTTCAATAAGGACCATCACCCTTTAATATCAAATGGCAATAATATTGTTTGGGCCTTGATATAAAGACCCCCTTCCCCCGAAGATTATTTGTCATAGTGGCCCTGCGGGAGTAGGGTTACCGTTACATAATCTCAGACAAATAAACTCTCCTCGCTCCCTTGTTCCTTTCCAGAAACGCGTTCTGTTCCTGACCAGCGACTATTTCTACACGGATATCAGCGAGACCCCATTCAGGTGAGGGTGAACGGTGACACGTAGAATAATGCATTAACCCCTTCCTTAAAGAATGTGCCTGTAACACACTGAGGAAGTTGGGGTTTGTTTTAACCCCCTCTGGCAGTTTAAGGGGGGATATTTATAAACACCTAATTAGACTGTAAGCTCCTCGGGGCAGGGACTCCTCTTCCTTAATGTTACTTTTATGTCTAAAGCACTTATTCCCATGCGCTGTTATTTATTTGATTACCACATGTATTACTACTGTGAAGCGCTATGTACATTAATGGCGCTATATAAATAAAAGACATACAATACAATACAATACAACACCTGGTAATGTGGAGGAGATAAAAAGTAAATTAAAGAAACTAGAAATGTTATGTCTCCCAATTCCAGTGATATCCGCACCCCCTCTTCAGACTGATCAGAAGATTCTTTTCTTTTGCAAACTTTCCTTTTTTATTTTAATCTTTTTACTGTACAAATTCAGTTGATTTGTAATGTTTTGTTGTTGTTGGGTATGAGCCACGATCACTCACTACCGCCCAAATAGAGCGAGCTTATCTCAGTAACGTTATCACAATCAGTAACGGACGCGATGTGCCCCGAGGTTAACGTGAACCACCAACGCTAAATATATGCGAAAACAGCGGGTGCTAGTGATCTCATTAGCATACACTTAACCCCATGTGGCGTTAGCGCTGCCTTGCGGTAGCTTCAAATAACATGGTGTTACATGCGTGTCTGCGTCACTTTCACGCAGACCCTGAATACGTGTTTAATTAACGTTAAAAAAGGGGAGGCAGGAGAGGGAAATAACCCTGTAAATAACTATATGATAGTAAATCATACTTAACTGGTCTTACACTTATCCTGACCCTGTGACAGACCTGTTTCTGGGTCTGGGTGCGAGTAACGCCACCTTTAGCTATGCGCTAACTAACGTAACGTTAAATCCATGTGGTAACTATAACGGAGCTCTGGGGATATGCGCTGTTAGAGGGAACGCCTCCTTAGCATATCATTAGCACTAACGTCCGTTATAGTAACGCAAAGGCTCGATAGGCTACGGCCCAGCGCTCACTGCTGCATGCACACCGGCGGAGCGTGCACATATTACAGCCGCGATCTGCGGTCTGTAGGGGAGTGATGCGATGCGCGGGGGGGAGGGGCGGCCATGGCGGGGCATATCTGCCCTTCCATTGACTGCCCACCGAGCACGTAACCGAGGTACAGGAAGACAAAACTCTTGTCTTCCCTGCCAGCGGACGCGCCATGGTGAGAGAGGAGCGCACACAGGAGGAGCTACTGGGGCCTGCCTGACTCGAGGCGAGGGTCTGGTATGCGCCTGGCGCCACCGTGACCACCAGCCTTAGTGAGCCTCAAAGATACCAGTAAGCACTTAACAAGGCGCTAACTATAGTTAATGTCTCGTTTAATTAATAACAAAGCTTTGTGTATTGTATGCGGCTTCGTAGATATTTCTGTTCTGTGATGAGGTTTTTAGACTGAAAAGATGTTAAACACACCTGAGATTTATGCAACAGACATTAGCAACGGGGAAAATGCTACGCAGGTGGTTTGTGTTCCTGTGTCTTTTTATTTGCACAGTGGAACTGAAGCTTTATACGGCTGCTCCTGTGTAGGAGCAAACGGAACCAATGGCAGGGACGGGGTTAACAGAGTAGAAAGATTTCTCTATGCCTTAAAAAAAAATATTCAGACACATAGAAATGTTCTTAAACATTGTACCTCGAAGTTTAGGGGGGGGAGGGGGGTCTTACAGCACTTATAAGTGCCTTATCTCCCCTATTTTGTCCCCCGTCCCAATTGAAATGAAAAAGAAGAATCTGTTCTGGGTGTTCACAAATGATTTATTAATACTGTGTTTGGAGAGAGGTCCCCTTGGACTGAGCCGTTAAGCAGATTGCGGTGTGACACAGCAGCATTTTACAGGGGTGGGGGGAGGGGAGATGAAAGGGTTAATAGCTGTCGTCTCCTCCATACAGCCTCGGGGTCGTACTGTCCAGAGGGCACGGGGAATATATTCTCATCGGGAACACGTCCATGGAAGAAGGTGAGAGAGTCAGGGAACCAAACACGTAAAGTCGCAGACCCCTGAAACCCCGCGCCCCCCCCCCCTCCCAATAAAGTCATCAGGCAAACTGCTACTTTATATTCTGCTATATACTTATGCTTGGAACCTGAATTGTCACCTGTTAACGATTTCACTGACCCTGTTACCATGGGAACCCCCTGTTGCTTGAAGGTGTGTCGATGGCAGCAGCCATCTTTTATTTCCCCGGGAGGCATATTTTCAGCAAATTATACCTCCACAGTACAATTACAACATGTAAAAAAGGGGGGCATTGCTGAATACAGCATCAAAGGGACCTCGCAGGGGTCAACATGAACATTGGATTATTTTATGGAGAGTAGAGGGGATTGCTGCTTTAACCCTTCACGTGCTGCATATTCCATACACTCCTATGAACACCGGGGTTCACGCCCCCTCCCCCTCACACTGGGGTCTCTCTGAAGCTCATTTTCTCATCTGATAGCCAAGAAAAGAGGGGAAATGCCAAACCGATGCCCAGAGGTTAATACATCCCCGTTATAGGAACGGGATCTCCTCCCTAACTCATCCTATTCACACTCCCCTGGCAGTGAAGGGGTTACCAGGAGCATCTCTTACTGTATTTTCCATTTCGAGACGCAGTCCCATCAAGGTGAACTAACGGAAGTGAGATAGTTAACAGGTTAAATCCGGGGTGAATTAAGTCTTTTTTTTTTTTTTAAAGGAAAAAGGTCAGACAAGCAGAAGAATTAGTTGATGTAATTTTGGGGAGCTGTCTTCAAAATGTTTGTAAATCTTGTACATGAAGATCTCATTTCCTGACGGGCAGGGAGTGTACATAATTCTGATTCATATGAACATGCTGGTATTGAACACAAAATAAACATAGCCCACTCCCTCTCCCTTTTCCACTCTCTCTCTCACCTCCTCTTTATGCGCTCCCGCCTCTCTTTTCACATCCCCTCCAATATTTCTTCTCCCTCTCTCCTGCATCCATTTGGGGTTGGCTGACCCTATACCTCATACTTACTGTCTCTCTTATAGGGCTGCATGACCTTCTTCACCCGGACCTCACGTTGGCCAACGAGTGGTGAGTGGGAGTGGACGTGAGCTCATATAAGGCACTTGACTTCCAGTCCTGGAAAGTGTCTTATGATATAGCACCACTTAGCAGTTATGGGCTATTATCAGCCTGGGCCTTGGGTACCAGGGTGCCTGTAAATTGTGTGTACAGTGCTGCATACACTGTCAGTACTGTAGAGGAAAAGAAGTACTCTTATTAATACCCAGTTTGTGCTGCCATTGGTGAAGGGGTGAAGAAGTGACCTGTGGTAGGAATATTAGGGGGTGTGGGAGTGCTGCTGATTGGAGCGTTGCCTCGTTGTCTCATTGTGATTGGCTGCTTCTTCTTCTCTAGGATATATTGTATCACTGACATAGACCCCGATCATCGGAAGCTCAATCAGCTGCAGGCCGTGACACGCTTTCTGTTGGGGGAAGATCCAGACCTGGAGTGTGAGTCTGACGCCCAGCCCAGTACTGCAGATGTCTCTAGGCCATGGCTTCTGCGTGGCCCGCCACAAATCCTCAGCGTGGCCCGCCACAAATCCTCAGCGTGGCCCGCCACAAGTCCTCCGTTATTGAAAAGTTTGAAGAGGCCCCATAACCTCTCAGGGTGCCCTTTAAGGCAACACCTTAAATACCTAACAGAATTACAAGGAACGTATTTCCTAAGTGGGACTTTACATTTAAGCGTCACCTCCTCCCCCTGCCTATTTGTATCCAATTAATGATAAAAACCTGACCTCCCCTGAACATGAGATTTTACAGCTCTGGCTCTGCCCTGCTCCGTCTGTGGGTGCAGGTAAGTTTGAGGGGGCCGGTTAGTTTGGGGTTGGGATCCTTGCGGTGTCTCCAGCTCTAAGACATGTGACAGGCTGTGCCCTGTGTTTCCCGCTTCCCAGGTGATGAGGAGCTGGTCCAGGAGGTTCTGTTTGATGCTGTGGTCACAGCTCCGCTGGAAGCCTATTGGACCCAGCTGGCCCTTAACATGTCCAGGTAAGTGTCTCTAATGTTGGTGTGAATGGTCAGCCCTTCTTCCCCTGCCAAAAAATAACTTTTGGGGAATCACCGGAAAAGAAAAATCCCTGCGTCAGCACAGGTGGCTCAATTAGTGGCTCAGTCAGACTGAGTCACCTGTGCTGATGCAGGGACTGATTGAGCCACCTGTGCTGAAGCTGGGATATCCTGAAACCCGGACCTGTTGGGGGGCATGGAAGACTGGACTTGAGCTCCCCTTTAGTATGTGATCATTATGTTAAGAAAAAAGTATAGACAAGTTAAACAGCAAATACAGAGAGAGGGCGTCCCTTAATCCGTAATCTCCCCCGTCTCCCTAAATACCACAAAATTACTTCACCTGTTCATCTTGAGAACCAAATAGTTGCATATTTTGTATATATAATTCTTCTTTGAAAACATCCCACTTTAAGTTGAATCTCTCCCTCTCCCTCCCTCCCTCTCTCCCTACCCCTCCCTCTCTCCCCCTTCCTGTCCCTCCTCCCCCTCCCTCTCGTTCCCTCCTTCTCTCTCTCTCTCCCTCCCCCTCTCTCTCCCTCCCTCTTTTTCCCTCTCACCCTCTCCTTCCCCCTCCCTCTCACTCCCTTTCCTTCCCTGTCTCAACTCTCTCTCCTCTCCCTCCCCCCCTCTCTCTCCCTCCCCCCCTCTCTCTCCCTCCCTCCCCTCTCCCTCCCTCTTTTTCCCTCTCACCCTCTCCTTCCCCCTCCCTCTCACTCCCTTTCCTTCCCTGTCTCAACTCTCTCTCCTCTCCATCCCCCCCCCCTCTCTCTCCCTCCCTCTCTCTCCCACTCTCCCTCTCCCCCATCTCTCCTCCTTGAGTTAGACGAGAAACCTTGAATAGTGCGGTGTGAGATTTCTTCATTTGCCTACAAAATGGGGAGCACTGTGTTGAGACCCCAGATACCTTGTGCCACCTACGGAGAGGCTGCTTCTATTTATGATACTGTATCCGCGATATACTCTCCCTCCTCTTTACTTGGTTACTATGTGTCCCATTCTCTGCTGATTCCTTGTGTTGCTCTCTGGTCCTGTAGCCAGGAGGACGGGATAGAGGTTGCGTTCCTGGGAACACGCGCAGGGCTAATGAGGAGCAACCTGTTCGTGGGCTCGGAGAAACTTTCCAACAAGTAAGTTGGACATCAGCGGTCCTGTTCCTGCAGCTCCCAGACTGACTGTGTTGGGGTTAAACTGACGTGACTTCATACAAAGTATGAGTGTAGGGGGGCTATGAATGAAATAGCATCATTTTCATGTTGTACCCCATACACCTGGTACATTGTGCATCAGTCTGTCAAGCTTTTTGCTCCACTTTTTGCCCCATAATAATAATAAATATAGGGCAAAAAGCTTGCGATTTGGGGAGTGTCAGTAGGAGCAGTTACATGATGCACATAATTTGAGTGGTCTCCCATTCTGCATCAGTGTCACCATCAATACGCATACAAAATACACCAGGTTTAAGATGGTGTAGAAACGTCTGCCTTGTAACAATCTGCAGCAGGTGTAACGAACGGTTTCTTGCATTTGACGCAACTGTGCTCAATAAGTTGTGTTGATACAGCGCCCTTTATATGTCTGTGTGTGGAGGTGATGATGTTAAAAAGTGAGCTGCGGCCAAGACTGCAATATGAACCTGGGCCCCAGGTAGTTGAGCGGAGGGTGGTGGGGGGGAAGGGGGGAGTGGGAGGTGAGGGGGGGGTGGGGGGGAGGAGGAGGGGGGGGATGAGGGAGGGGGGGGGGTGAGGGGGAGAGAGGGGGGTGGGTGGGGGGGGAGAGAGGTCGTGGACGATCTGCTGAGCACGGGGGCAGTTGGACTCATTTGTGCAGGGGGCACACTTTCTGTAGGTTGTGCAAAGGTGAGCCCAGTAGAGGAAAACAGCTGGACAGAAAAGTGAAGTCAGGCCCTAACTTCTGAGATCGGCCGGCTGGGCCAGTCCCAGGACAGTGTCCCCGGCTCTCCCCCCCCCTATTGGCGACCCCGGCTGAGCGCCTCTATGAATTGTGGAGGAATGGAACATTCTCTAAGAGCTGGAAATGGGAAGGGGGACAGGTTCATTATATCCGAGACAAACGTGTGAGCCAATCAGGGACGAGACGTTGACATTTCTGCTCGAGGCCCCTGTTGGAATGGAATAAGAGGGTGTCGGTGGTACAGAAGAACGGGAGAAGATGCTATGGGACGGAACCCTAATTTTCTGTAACATTCCTGCAACTGGTCTCTCAGACTCCTGCCTCCAGACGGTGACATACTGTACGCTTATCTTTTAGTGTCAGATGTTTGCTTCAATGCATGATAGCTTTTCCGCTTGTAACTTTATCAAATGTAACAAGGTGGTTAATTATGCTTCTTAATTGAATGCTGATCGTTAACCATGAAAGTTAATGCCAACACACAGCTGCCAGTGTTTTTTGACGCAAAGAAATGACGGATTCATATGTTGGTGCATCCCATTATTAGAAGGGGGTGCTGAACTCTTTCCTAATTGGGTTGAAAGGGCCTGCTAAAATAAAGGTTACGGGTGCAAGAAAAAGTACTGTAAGCGGAGTCTTCTTTACTGGAAAAGTAGTATCACAGCTCTTCTCTTACCATGACTGGGTTTCAATTGACCACACCACCACCTGGTGGTGGAAGGTAGAACTGTTCTTCAATGGTTCTTACAGTAGCATTTTAGTATTTCAAAGTTCTATTGGTCTTGGAGAGAGGTAGATTGTAATACATTGTAGATGGCCAACATGGGAGTTCTTGATTAAATTCTAGTGTACAGAGCTTTTCAACCCTCTCAAGTCTATTTCATGTGTACTGTTAGAGTACACAATGTGTATTGTTGTTCATGTTATACACATTTTGCGTTACACTGTGTGTGTGTGTGTGTGTGTGCGCGTGTGCGCGTGTGCGCGTGTGTGCGTGTGTGTGTGTGCGTGTGTGTGGTTGCTCAGTATGAGTTTATTTACTTATTTATAAAATATTTTACCAGGAAGTATTACATTGAGAGTTACCTCTCGTTTTCAAGTATGTCCTGGGCACAGAGTTATGATGACAAATAATACATGGTTACAAATACAGTTACATAAGTGAGCAGGGTTATACATTATATACAATACATTGCATGCACAGTTAGAGATAATATATATTATGGGCGTATGTAGCAGTTACAGACCAGATTAAAATGTGAGACGGCTTTGGTTTTGAAAGAATTTAGACTGGTGGCGGCTTTGAGAGTCTCCTTTAGATTGTTCCCGTTTTGGGGTGCACGGTAAGAGAAAGAGAGTTTAGCTGTCAACTTTTGGCCTCTGATTGTGTGCTTCCAGAATGAGAGTAAAAGAAAGAAGCCAGGAGAGTGTTTTTAGGGACTTAAATATACACATAGTAGCGGAGAGTCTGACTGTGCATGGCAGAGAATTCTACCGTTTGGGTGCATCACGGGATTATTCTTGGAGAGTGTGAGGAAGTAATGAGTGTGGTGGAGAGATGTAGATCAGGGGTGCGCAAACTTCTAGCGCTGCGTCCCCCCACTGCCTGCATTTGTGCTCCATCGCGCCCCCCTTACCGTCAATGTGATGTCACGTGGCGTCATTTGCCGTCACGTCTCCATGGTAACGGGCGTCATTTGATGCCGCATTACTATGGAGATGCGTGGACAAAAAGCTCTTAGCGCGGGGCCTCTGTAACCCCTGCGCCCCCCCCCCCCCCAAAAAAAACCATCTTGCGCGCCCCCCAGTTTGCGCACCGCTGATGTAGAACATAAGACGAGCGTACACAGCGTGTGTGGGAGAGTCCTTGGGAAAATAAGGTCAGACATGTAGGGACGAGCAGTGTTATGTTTAGCCTGGTAGGTGACCAGAAGAGCTGTGAATTTGACTCTGTAAGGTATGGGTAGCCAATGCAGTAACTTCATAGTGGGGTAGCAGAAGAGGAGCGGTGGGTGAGTAAATGAGCCTGGCCGCAGGATGTAAAGCAGACTGGAGAGGGGGCAGACGTCAGAGACCAACTAGAAGCACAACTAGTTTATCTTGTTTATATATTTATTTATCTTACTGGCGGCGGAGGCATCTCCTGGCATCATCTCCCCCTTCAAAGTCCAGTCAACATGGCTCTGCAACGTCAAATGGCGCGCATTGCCATGACAACGTGATGTCACTGCATCAAGTTGCCATGACAACAGGTCGCCTGAGGCCGTGATTATACCAAAAAACGCCGGCGGCGTCACTAAGCGCAATGCTGCGCGGCGCAAAAACAAATGGCAGAAATCCTATGTATGTTTACATTCCAGCGCGCCGCCTGGAGCTGCAGGGCGGCAGTCTCCAGAAGAGATTTGCAAAATTGTTTCTGGCAGGCGACAGCCGCGTCACGTGAGCAGTTCAGCCAATGAGGGCGAACCGCATATGGCCACGCCTCTCCCACGCCTCCTTGTCTCCTCTCCTGTCTCCTTCACTGCCAAGGCTCCTTGATCAAGATGCCGCTCCGTGGCAGCGTAGGGTGATGTCACCAGATCGCGCTGCCGCTCAGCGACATCTGCTATAATCGAGGCCTAATGGCGCCGAGGTGTCATGTAGCATCCCGTTGTCATTGCAATGCTGCGCAATTTGGCGTAGCACAGCCATATTGACGGAATTTTTGAGGGGCAGATGCCTGACTTTTCAGGTAGACCCATAGCCCGGAGATACATGGCCGAAAACCCATGGCCTCCGGCTCAAACCCAGAGTGATGGCAACCCTGGATGTAGAGTTAGAGGAAATGAGGAAATCTGTTTTTGGACAGTTTATATTTGAGATAGAGATGTGACCCGAGACTGGGGAGAGGGGGGAGAGGTAGATCTGGGTATCATGTGGATAACTGTGTTTGTGAAAATTGAATGACTGCATTCGTTTTCCAAAAGAAGAAGTATAAATGGAGAAGAATAGAGGACCTAGAACACCAGCTGTGAGTGGGAGTGAAGAGACGTCTGTGCCAGGAAAGGGAGACACTGAGGGAGTAATCAGATAGGGAAGGAAAAGCAGGAGAGGGCATTGTCAAGCATGTCAGTGGAAGGTGGTCCTCCGTGGTATCAAAGGCAATAGAAAGGTCCAAAAGAATGTGTTAGGAGAACAGTCCCTGTGATTTTGCCTTGAGGAGATGATCAGTGATCTTTTTGTTAGAGTAGTCTCAGTGGAGTGATTAAGACGGGATCTAAACTGCATTGTGTCAGGGAGAGAGTTAGAAGAGAGAAAGTCCAGCATGCGGTTATAAATGAGTTGTTCATGAAGTTTGCAAATGGCATGAGGGAGATAGGAAGGTAGCTGGAAGGGCAAGTGGGACCAACAGAAAGTTTCTTGAGGATGGGTTTTAAAGGCTTGATGGATAAAGCGAATGAACCTGTGCTGAGAGAGGTTGAAGAGATGAGTTAGGGCAGAAATAATTGCGATGGAGAGTGAGCGTAGAGTCAGGTTGTAGCGAGCGATGGGGAGCGAAGACGGAGACCTCCTCCTCAGTAACTGGTGGGAAGCTTTGGGAGCAACATGAGAGCTGCTTGGTGTAGATGGGGCTTGACAAAGTGCAATGCCATGTTCAATAGCATGGATTTTATCTTTACAGTGGTTGGTGAGGTCTTGAGCAGTAGGGGGAGCTGGTGTGGGTGGGCAAAGAAGAGTGTCGAAAGCTGAAAGCAGGCAGTGTGGCTTGGAGGACATAGTAGATATGAGGAAGTAAAAGTTGTTTTGTTAAGAAACAGATAGGGCAGCATTATAAATAGGATGAATTATTAATGTGGGATATCTTTACAATATGATTTCCTCCATTGATGTTCAGCACTACAGAGCATCTGGAGGTATTGAGTTTTGTTGGTGTGGTATGGTTGATGGTTGATGGGATTGTAGCAGCGAGTTTGGCACTAGTAATTTGGTGAAGGGTAGAGGAGACGGAACTATTGAATAGGAAAGTACACATGAAGAAGAGACCTGTGAGGTTTGGGAAGCTCTGTACACATGAAGAAGAGACCTGTGAGGTATGCCACATTTCCATCTATTAAGAACTCTAATGTTGGTCCATTAAAAGGTATCACAATCTGCAATATATCTACATTTCTGCAAAACCAATATGATTATTAGAACTAAACCAGCTGTATCTCCTGTCCTGAAACGCATAGTGTCTGTGGTTCAAATCTTTTGAAGAGACAATTACTACAAGTTTTATAGAATGTGTTTGAATATAAATATAAGTCAATAATTCTTACTGCACTCACCAATAGTATAAGTTATCATTTTTTCTGTTGCTGGTATGGAGATAGTGGCAGAGACCCCTTCGTCAGGAGCATGCATGAGGGGTCCACCACCAAAACATGCACGCTTTCTGTCTGCCAGAATAATATTATGAAATCATCAATTTATTCTTGATTAAGATTCTGTGTGCATATATCAGAGAGACTGTTACATGGCTGAGCTCTTTGTCTTACTACAATGGGATATAATAATATGATCTCCCCTTCGCCAATGAAGGGATTTGGGGACCACATTTCCTAAGTGGCGCTATTGTATTGTATGTCTTTATGTATATAGCGCCATTAATGTACATAGCGCTTCACAGTAGTAATACATGTGGTAATCAAATAAATAACAGAGCATGGGAATAAGTGCTTTAGACATAAAAGTGACATTAAGGAAGATAGAGAGGGTGCTAGTCGGGTACTGAGGGGAAGGGCATTCCAGAGGTGTGGGGCAGTCAGTGAAAAAGATTTAAGGCGGGAGAGGGCTTTAGATACAAAGGGGGTAGAAAGAAGACATCCTTGAGCAGAACGCAAGAGTCTGGATGGTGCATAACGAGAAATTAGGGCTGAGATGTAAGGAGGGGCAGAAGAGTGTACAGGCAGTCCTCGTTTTACAACGCTTTGCTTTACAACGAATGGCTTATCCAACGCTATGCAATGCATACCTATGTTCATTTTTACAGCGCCAAAATTGCTTATCCAACGCTCTTACGACGCTTTGCAACGTTGTGTATGTGTGTATATATATACACATTCACATAAACAACGTTGCAAAGCGTCGTAAGAGCGTATATATATATATATATATACACTGGCGACACACTTTATTCGAGCTCGGCTAGTCCCACGAATTTGGGTATACCCGGGTGTATTGAGGTTTGTGACTGTTTTCTGCCCGAGTGCATTGAGGTATTTTCCAGACAGGGATTGAAGCATTTTATTCCCACTGGCTGCAATACTGCACAGTATATATATATACTGCATTACAATTCATGAATTTATGCCATCTGGTAGACACGCGAAGCATTGCAGCCTATTAAATCCTAATCATTATCATTTAACAGATCAGCCGCCCGTCAGCCAGGCATGAACCCAGGCTGGGAAGGCAAATGCAACGGGGCTTGTCAGAGGTGAGGAGCGGCGCATTCCAGGTATCTGCCAGGTACATACTGGGTATTTGCTCAAATAAAGTGTGTCGGTGCAGTATAATATAATATTATACTATATAATATTATAATGTACTATATAATATATTATTTATTATGTTATATTATATATATATATATATATAATACAGTATATACACTATATAATTTATGTGTGTGCTGCATATCTTATTGCCTGCATAAAATATTTGGTGTATTTTAGTGTAAAAAATGCCTTCAGGAACGGAACCTTTCATTTAAACAGTGTTCCTATGGGAAAACGTGTTTCGCTTTACAACGTTTCGCTTTACAACGCCATTTTGAGTAACGCATTGTGTCGGATAACCGAGGACTGCCTGTAAAGCTTTAAAAGTGAGGAGAAGAATGGAGTGTGAGATGCAGGATTTGATCGGAAGCCAGGAGAGGGATTTCATGAGGGGAGATGCTGAGACAGATTTAGGAAAGAGTAGAGTGATTCTGGCAGCAGCGTTTAAAATAGATTGTAGGGGAGACAGGTGAGAGGCAGGAAGGCCGGACAGCAGGAGGTTACAGTAATCAAGACGGGAGAGAATGAGGGCCTGAGTCAGAGTTTTAGCAGTCGAGCAACAGAGGAAAGGGCGTTGCGGAGGAAAAAGCGACAGGTTTTAGAAATGTTTTGAATGTGAGGGGCGAATGTGAGAGAGGAGTCGAGTGTGACCCCTAGGCAGCATGCTTGGGCTACTGGGTGAATGATCGTAGTTCTAACAGTAATGTGGAAGCAGGTAGTAGGGCCAGGTTTGGGAGGAAGTATGAGGAGCTCTGTTTTAGCGATGTTGAGTTTAAGGCGGCGGAGGGCCATCCAGGATGATATAGCAGAGAGACATTCAGAAACTTTGGTTTGTACAACAGGTGTAAGGTCGGGTGTTGAAAAGTATATTTGTGTGTCGTCAGCATAGAGGTGATAATTAAACCCAAAAGATGCTATTAGGTCACCTAGAGAGAGTGTGTACAGAGAAAAGAGAAGAGGTCCCAGGACAGAGCCCTGGGGTACCCCCACAGAGAGATCAATAGAGGAGGTGTTAGCAGAAGAGACACTGAAAGTACGATGGGAGAGGTATGATGAGATCCAAGATAGAGCTTTGTTCCGAATACCAAGAGTATGGAGAATGTGAAGGAGAAGAGGGTGGTCCACGGTGTCAAATGCTGCAGAGAGGTCAAGTAATATGAGCAGAGTGTAATGACCTCTGTCTTTGGCAGCATGGAGGTTGTCAGTTATATTAGTGAGGGCTGTTTCCGTGGAGTGAGCAGTGCGGAAGCCAGATTGTAGAGGGTTTAGGAGAGAATAGGCGTTGAGAAAATGGAGCAAGCGAGAGAATACAAGACGTTCAAGGAGTTTAGAGGCAAAAGGCAGGAGGGAGACAGGTCGATAGTTAGAAAGACAGGTAGGGTCAAGCTTGCTGTTTTTGAGTAATGGTATGACTGTTGCATGTTTGAAGGAGGATGGAAAGGTTCCAGAGCAGAAGGAGGAGTTACAAATGTGTGTGAGCATAGGGATTATAGTAGGAGCAAGAGGTTTTAGGAGATGGGAGGGAATGGGGTCAAGAGGGCAAGTGGTAGAGGGAGAAGAGGCAATCAACAGCAACACATCCTCCTCTGAGACAGTGGAAAAAGAGTCAAGGAAGGCAGGAGGAAAGTTAGGAAGAGGTGTAGAATGGGAGGAAGAAACAGAGGGGATGTTATGACGTATGGATTCCACCTTTTCCTTAAAATAGTCAGCAAAGTCCTGAGCAGAGATGGAGGAAGGAGAGGCAGTTGAGGGTGGTTTGAGTAGAGTATCAAAGACAGAGAACAGTCGGCGTGGGTTAGACTTGTGCATGTTGATTAGTGAAGAAAAGTAGGCTTGTTTAGCTTGCGAGAGGGCAGAGTTGAAAAAGGATAGCATAAATTTGTAGTGAAAGAAGTCTGCGAGAGTATGAGATTTCCTCCAGAGGCATTCAGAGGAACGAGTGGAGGAACGCAGCATGCGTGTGTGGGAATTTTGCCAGGGTCTAGGGTTAGAAGGGCGAGGGCGGCAGAGAGAAACCGGGGCATGTAGATCAAGAGAGGAGGACAAGGCAGAGTTGTAGTTCCTGACCAGGTTGTCAGGGTCTGTAGCAGAGCTGAGAGAGGAGAGGGAGGAGCATAAAGTGGACTCAAAGTCAGGTAAGTGAATAGAGCGCAGGTTTCTGCAGAACTGGGGGGTAGATAGAGGTGGAGAAGGGTAGAAGCGAGATAGAGAGAATGAGATGAGGCGATGGTCAGAGAGAGGAAAAGGGGAAATGGAGAAATCGGAGAGAGAGAAGTTTTTAGTGATAACCAGGTCTAAGTAGTGGCCATCCTTATGGGTGCTGGCTGCAGTCCACTGTTGAATGAGACCCGTTGCTGACCATTCACGTGAAGTAAAGTGTCTTTCAGCGGTGCCTTGTGGCGCTTGCACCATTTAGTAAAAATGGCCCTCAGTCCTGTGGGATTCACTTCCCCAACGCATATTTATCTCAGTAGAGAGCAATTTCATGTTGTAGGCATTCAAGAATCTGAATATTTTTTTGTTACTATCATTACTTATGAAAATTGTTAGTAATTATTTTTGTGACTGGGAAAATTCGACCCTTTTTGTGTATCCTGGTACTGGGTAAAAGAAAAGGGGGTTTGAACCCCTGATCTGCTTCCGTCTGTTCATCAGTAGAATGTGTTCTCTTTATCCAGTGACACCCCAGACTAACACATATTTTCCTTTTTGTAGTAAGTTTCTGCACTACGAGGAGAAGGAGAGCATATTCACCATGGACCACTTCCCCCTGTGGTATCGGCGAGCTGCCGAACACCCTCCGGGAAGCTTCGTGTTTCACGTGCCCACGGATGACAGCCCAGGTAATGTAGGAGCATCTTGCTGCGTTACCTAAGCAGAGGAGAACTGCGCGGGGCTCATTGCCGCCATTATCCTGAGCTTGCGTGTCCTGATCTGTGGGACTGAATTACTGTTTGATTTCAAGTGCTGGTTGTATTATCAAGGGTGGAGTTAGAACCAGAAGGGAAGTGCTGTGTATACTAGCAGGGGTGGCCGAACTTGGGGAGTGTACAATGTGTTAATTTTTTTTAAAATGGTGTTGTAATTGAAAGTCTGTAACTTTGTTTCTCTGTCCTGCCTGATTGAGCCTGCAGTGGGGGTGGTTAGTTGATTGCTACCCTAACACAGCTGGTTGGTGTGTGTGTCCCTTTTTAAAACAGAGGCTTGTAACGAATCCTGAGCTTGTATGTCCTAATCTGAGTGACTGAATTACTGTTTGAGTTCAAGTGCTGTTTGTATCAAGTGTGGAGTTACAAGCAGATCTATTTCAATCAGGTAATACGACATCTGGTTGGCCGAGAGACCAACCAGAAAAAGGTAAGGCTCAAACTAAAATAAACATAGGCCTGAAACTAGTGCAACTGTAAAATAAGAACAACTGTGCACTAAATAAGGAGGTTAAGCTTAAAAGAAAATATAAGAACATAAAGATACCCACAAAGTCTGCAGAGTACCAAGAGCCTCTGTTACTAGTAGAGAAGTTACAGGGAGGATAAAATACCAGATAATAATGGGATCCAGTGTGTGTGTGTGAAAGAAAGATACCCAGAGCCTGTGCTGGTATTAAAGTGACATGGAGGCTATTACAATGTATATTTCTGATTTGATACTGAGTGATTCCTCACTGTGCTGTGACCTCGTGATTATGACTCGTGACTCCATTTACAAGGACCTGCATCCGTGTCGGGGCCTTATCTCTGCTGGGTTTGTAACATGGTCACACATCGGACACCCTTGGTCACAGCTCTGTACTCAGCCTCTTGCCTCCTCTTGCAGATCATAACCCCAGTGACGACTCGGCTAAACCCTCTGACCAGCCTCGCAAGTGGGATGAGCAGACTCTTGAGGGTATCTGAATAGGAACTCTGTACATGAGCCCTGTTCAAACCGCCAAATGCCCTGCGCGGCACCTTAGCCATGCAGACATGGCGCTGCCACCCTCACCACTCCATTCCACAGCATCTCTCCCTGTGCCATGCATAAATCATTTATCCCAGGCACCGGGTGCTCTGTACATGCCAAAGCACAGCAGGCTGGTACTATGGCATTCAGATATGTGAGCACATGTACCGATTCATTGCTCATGATCGGAGACTACTCTGCATTTCTTCCAGTCACATGTAATAACACACGCGTGTTGCACGCAGAGAGTCCAGAAAGTTCTGTATTCCAGGCCAACTCCCCCAACCTTTAATTAGAATTGATTGGTTCTTGATTAGAAGCTTTGTCCCGGATTGTAATTGGCCAGCAGCAGTGAGGCAGAGTCCTGTGTTCCTGCTCCATCACTGGCAGTCTGAGATGGTTTGGGAGAATAACGGAGCAGTGACATTAACCAATCAGATTGCTCCATTCTGCAAACTTCCCAGACTTCCCAGGAGGTTCTTTATGCTCAAATCGTTCAGAGATGGAGCACTCTGATTGGCTATGCCTGTTATCATGGATACTGGGACCCCCGCATTCACACTCACGTCTCAAAGCAACGCTTTGCACTTGTTAATGTAATGGGGAATACCTGGGAAATGTACAAATATATGTACCATTTATTTTTGCATAGTTTCCAGGTATCTTCCCAGATCTTATTTGTCTCCCCATATGGAGTATGGAGTCATCGAATAGGGGGGGGGGGGAGCAATTGATTTTTGTACCCACAGGCATTTAATCTTTTTTATTAAACTGGGACCCAGATTTAAGGTTATAGTGGGTAACAAAATATATACAGCTCAACCTCCTTTTAACGCTGTGCTTGGGGTCCGAAGAATCACATCGCATTATAAGCGGATCGCGTCAGAAATAACGTACAATTGTATGCATTGTACAATAAAGTATTTAAGACGCCAATAATCGTGTTGTAAATATTCATAAGTACGGAAATTGGGAGCCACGCTCACATCGCGCTATAAGCGGATCCGCGTTGTAACGGGTTGAGCTGTATAAACGCTGGAGCATTCTGCAGTGCATTGAACTGAGTGTGTGGACATGCAGATAAGCTCATTCGATGTCACTATTTAGCTTTCTATCTCCTTAAAGGGTGTCTCAGGTCCCGGAAACCTGTGCATGAAGTGATCCCTAACCGCATTACAAACCAGTGACCCTGACATTCTTAACGTGCAGTCTCACTTGGCCTGGATCTTCTAAACTCATCCCTGATCACACAGTGTTAGGAACCTCTGCAGCGTTCCGTCCTGCCAGGACTCTTACCAGCATCTAAAATCATTGGGGAGTTTTTTTTCCATATCTACATTTTGTCCGTTATCATTCGGGCTTTAAATGATAAAACCCATTACGTACATTGCAGAAAGTAGGAAGCTGCTGTGCTTATCACATTTATTCTTTCAGGACTACATTTGCAATCACAAATCTTTATGTCTTAAATTATCAAACAGCGGGTAAGCATGTTAGTGATACATATTTTGAGTTTATTGCAACTTTTTTTCATCTCCGCGTATTAACAAAAAGGGGATTCTTAAGTTATTACTTTTACAGACGTGAGGCTTGGCCGTCGGTCTCGGTGCTTGAGGGTCAGTCTCAATGCTTGGGGGTCGGTCTCGGTGCTTTGGGGTCGGTCTCGGTGCTTTGGGGTCGGTTTTGGTGCTTGAGGGTCGGTGTCGGTGTCGGTGCTTGGCGGTCGATCTTGATGCTTGATGGTCGATCTTGGTGCTTGTTGGTCAGTATCGGTGCTTGGGGGTGGGTCTCCATGCTTGGTGATCGGTCTCGTTGCTTGGCGGGCGGTCCCGGGGATTTGGAGTTGGTTTCACTGATTTTTTTTTAGCACCAGTGCTCTCAGACTTTGATAGAGTCGCACTACTAAAAATTAACACTTTTTTTTTTTACATTTAAATCACATATTTAGCGCAGAACCCCAAAATCTCTCTGATTTCGGTGCTTGAAGGTTCAAATCTTGGCTTTTGCTCGCTGTATGTTAAATAGATGAAAGCAGCAGCCAGACCTTAATTGTAAGTGACACTAAGTGGGAAAATAACGACTGCAGTGTCCCATAAACTGATACCGCCCATTATTATATCTGCGCGCAGTAATCCTCCCCATATACTCACAAGTCGGGCAAAGGAAAAGACCGGAGCGCATTACCTCGTCACGCTGACAATGTGCTAAAGGTTGTGTTTCTCATCCATCTCCACGTGCCTTTGTGTCCGATAACATGGCAGCTGTACATGTGCGGCCGTCCAGCTCCGTGACACTGGCGTTGTCGCTTCCAGTGCATCAGGAGGTACAGTTGGTGACATGTACAGTAGATGCAGTTAATATCACCAATACTGTATGCACAAAATCATGTGTGTGCAGCTCAAACATGTCATGTGAATGTACATATCTGTATTATCTGCCTGCTTTTTGCTATGTACTTTTCATCATTGTACATGCACCATATCATGCTCATATATATATATATATATATATATATATATATATATATATATATATATTATATTATATATTATACAGCACAGTAGTGCAGTGTGTGAGAGGTGTCCCCTCGCTCTGTCGCCCCCCTGATGTAGCTCACACCTGTCTGCTGCTGTATATTACCCAGCCCGGTTTCCCCCCTTCTCTTTAACCCTTTTTTACTGTACATGCTCCAACAGCGGGAAGTGTCTGGAAACCCAGGGGGGAGAGGAGGGAGTCTGATCCCATAAACCTGTGTCGGGTTATGTTTGGGATTTGAATAGGGATTTTCACTAGCCTGAAGTATTAAGTGTGCGGCTGATGTATTGTATTCGATATTCCCATTATATAGAGCATGATGTATAACTCCCCACGCCGTGATTAGGGGTACATGAGTCTCAGGCCCCCAGCGCTATCCCCAGCAATCCCAACGAGTGCAATTTTTGGAATCATACCCTATATTTCCAGCTCTGTGAGTCGGAGAGATTTATAACCGTTTAGCTGAGATATAGCCATATTTAGAACCCACCTATGATATCGCCCTCCCAGGTCTGCACCCCTCATTAGACGAATAACAATAAAACCACTGTTTTAAGAACGTAATACTTGTGCTGCTGTATTGTGCATGAGGGCTGCTGCAGGGAGAGGTAGATAAGGGAGGACGGGTTACAATGTTACCCCGTATGTTCCCCATCCTCCCCCCGGGCATGTTTCAGGTGCTGTGCACTGAAGGGGTTTCTTTGTCCTTGCAGAGGGGAGTCACAGGCCAGAGGTGGTGACAGTGAGCACTGCCGTATCCGTCACCGTGCACAACAAGACGGCCATCGCGGCAGGTAGGACGTTTTCTGAGTATTGTATGTGAAGCACTCAACCAAATGTTACTCTGAACCTACTTATCTATACTACTAAGGGAAACCATGTGACATCGCTTACTCCTACTGCAGGGTGACAGTGACAGACAGAAAGCATTACAGCCTGTCCTCTCGCTGCAGGGTGAGCGTTACATTGACATTGGCAAGGAATGTCCCATGATGTCTGTCCTTCCCATTGCAGGGTGACAGACAGAAGGGAGCTGCAGGGGTCAGTCCGGTTGTGTATCACAGCGAGGAAATTGATAAACAGTGACAGCTCCCAGACTGGAATTTCACGCTGCGCACCCCGTGTTGTGCCCTGGAGGTGCCTGCATGTGTAATTGCTTTCTGTGTCCTGCGCTGGCGTTGGGTTATTTCCGTCACCGGGCTCTGACATCCTGAATGCAAACGACAGAATCACAGGGCAGTGGGATCAGTTCCTGCCTGCGGGGTACTCTGCTTATTAGAGGGAGAACTAGGAAACCCTTGTGGTTAACATACTGCCATCTGAAGTGGGAGGCGCGTGTTTAATATCCAGTGCCAGCTCACTCTGACCGTGGGCACCAAAATGCAAGGGTGTGACCAAAGCACTGAATTTAATCCTACTCATGTAATGATACTTTTGGGACAGTTAGATTGTAAGCTCTTCAGGTTTGTGAAGTCACTGTTTAGTCTCTGTGTGCAGGCAATGCTGTGAGAAATAAATACAAAGAAGACTTCAGACTGGAAACAATGTCTCAAACGTCAATCACAACGCCTCATTGAGTCCCACACGTTCCATCACTGAGCGCTCCGCTCTGTTCTCTGCCCTGTGCCGTTACGGTGCTACAGCCGAGAAATGTCATACAGCTGTAATCCTCCCTGCCCGGCTCTTAGGGAATTTACATCGGTGTCGGTTTTAGGGCCGGTCAGGCTGCATTACTTTATACAGGGTGCCGGCTTCGTGCCGGCTGGGCGTTGGTAATGCAAGGATGGGCGCCAGGAACTTTATTCATTCAAGCAGCAGCTTTATTGTCTTGTAGGCCCAGTCTCGCATTTAATATACAGTGGTCATCTTGTATGTCCTTGGCCTAGGATGTTTGCGCGGCTTCCCTAGCTACCCCAAACGCTGCCTGCTATGGAGGTGCTGAGGCTTTATATTTACTAGGCTACCTATAGAGTCCCTCTGCTCTACAGGCCTGGTAGCGCTCCATATCCATGGGCCCCCTGATGGGCCGGGTACTACTCTCTCTGTGATCAGCCTCCTTATGTTCAGGGCTACTGGGTGAGAGCCAGCAACGGACCCTCCGGTGGGGCGGGTCCCTCTATGCTTAGAAGCTGCTTCTTGGGGAGGTCCCTCTGCGCATAGGCTCTGTCTGATAGCTTGGGAGTAATGCCAGACCATTGTGGTGGGACACTATATAAAACAGGGTACTTTCCCTAACTGAAAAACATAAAGGGGGTTCTGAACCTATCCTATACCTAGGGACTTACATAGCTATTCACAGTGAGAACCCACCTCTTCAACTCCTCCTGGGATCTGCTTTCCAGAAGCTTCCCCATTCTATTTATAGTCTAGCATGATGTCACTGTCTCCAGGCAGAAAGGGGTGGGGCTTAACTTCAGCACCCTGTGATTGGGAAGGGGCATTACTCTGTGTGAGCCCACACAGTTAACCCCTAAAGGCCCTTTTAATCCAAAAGGGGGGGGGGGATGTTACACAGTGTATACTCTTCCCGTGGAGCCAGAAAAGTCATTTAGAGAAAACACACATTTGCCAGAAGAAATAAAGCTGCCTGTGGAGGCGTTTGATGTAAGACGTTTGTAATATTTTAGACAGATCATTAGGTTTTTACCACCTGAGACCTGGCAACGCTTTTGACACTTTTTTTTTTAACCTGAGACACAGAATTTGATTTCTCTCAATATAACATGTTGGTAAACACCTCTGTAACTCATACTACTCCATACAAGCGCTCCCTATAACTCCTCCTATTACCCCATATAACCGCTCCCTATAACTCCTCCTATTACCCCATCATATAACCGCTCCCTATAACTCCTCCTATTACTCCATATAACCTCTCCCTATAACTCCTCCTATTACTCCATATAACCGCTCCCTATAACTCCTCCTATTACTCCATATAACCGCTCCTTATAACTCCTCCTATTACTCCATATAACCGCTCCCTATAACTCCTCCTATTACTCCACATAATCGCTCCCTATACCACCTCCTATTGCTCCATATGAACCCTCCATATATAACGCCTCCTATTGCCCCAAATAACTCTTCCTATTACCCCATAAAACTGCTGCATATAACTCCTCCTATTGCACCATATAACAGCTCCCAATAATGCCTCCCTAGCAGCATGGCATTGCGGGTCCCGGAGCCAGTGAAGGGTTTTTTCCTGGAGAGGTTCCTGCTGTGTGTTGCCTCGGTCGCTCCGCGTGAGAAGCTGTCCTATTGAGTGGCTGTGTACGGTTACGACTTGGCAGAGAGAGCTGATATGATGGATCAGCGCGGGCTGCACGCTCCGCTGCTCTCTGCACTCGCTGCCTGACGCATCACATGAGCTCTGTGTCTTGCCGGTGTGTGAGCGATAGCATTGTCATGGATGTACACGAGAGAGGTTTGTGGGATGAAAAATTTTCATAGAAAGGTTCTGAGCTAACAGTAGCATCAATAATCTCTCTTCACATTATACAGTAGAAACAACACTTATGATCCAATTCACGTCTCGGGCAGGTCCACAAACCTACCTTTCCCCATAGTGTGACTGAGACCCAAAAGGTCGAAACAGCTGTCTATGAGTAGGTTTGCAGACCATGCACTTCTTTAACCCAGGCTGTGCTGTGAAAGATGTGTAAGGCCTGGATTATGGTCCGCGCTTGCGCACGTCCGCGCGTACTCATCGCATCGCGGGCGCCTCTCGCCCTGAGCGATGTGTGCACTGAGCTGCAGGCGATTGGGGAGGCGCTTCGGAAGCGTCACAAAGCTGATTCGCCCTCATTGGCCGAACCGCTCACATGACGTGAATGTCACGTGACCGCGCTTGAAAAAGACAAAAAAATTTGTCTTTTCAAAACGCGGTCACGCCATCGCGTTGCGTTGTGTATGCGCATGCGTGCACTAGATGCACACTCATAGGGAACAAGGTAGTTATGATTGCCGCTTGCACGTGATCACACACTATAATCCTAGCCTAATACGGTAGGCAGAAATGTATATGAATCCATGTTAAAATGGATAAGCTCTCATGAGCAGGGCCCTCATTACCTTTCGCATGTGTCTGTGCTCGTTTGTCCTTATTTGATATCTAACTCTATTTATGTCATATACATCTCTCTATAACCCCATTGTACCATGCTGTGGAATATGTTGACGCTTTACAAATAATGATGATGATGAGAAAAAAAGTGACACTCCTGTGAGTGCTCATTTGCATATTATTACCCAGAATCCCTGGCTGCAGGGGAAGCATTGTGCACTCTGTGGTTATGGGGTAAGTGTAAGGACTCGCGTGCGGGGTTTGCATTGGTCCACGTCGGGACGGCTTCAGTGACCTCATCACGAGGCATCCCCACTGCCTATAAGAGGCGCCAGATCCCAACTTGCTGCTGTGCACCACTTTCTAGTTCAGCTAGTGGAAGGCTGTGCTGCTCCTGGCTCCTGTGCTGCCGTCCTGTAGCGAGTTCCTGGTTCAGTTTCGACTGATTCCAAACCCTGGTTCCGACTCCGGCTCACATCAGACTAATCTATTGATCCTGGTACCTGGTTCTGACTCTGGCTCCCATCAGACTACTCCAGGGGTGCTCAACTCCAGTCCTTAAGGGTCACCAACAGGTCAGGTTTTAAGGAGATCTCTGCTTCGGCACAGGTGGCTCAATCAGTGTCTTGGTAATTTTGTTTGACTAACTGGTGCTGAAGCAGGGATATCCTTAAAACCTGGCCTGTTTGCGGCCCTTGAGAACAGGAGTTGAACACCCCATGACTACTCTATTGAGCCTGAACCCTGGTTCCGACTCTGGCTCGCATCTGACTACTCTATTGATCTTGGTTCCGATTCTGACTTGCATACTGAGCATTCTTCCTGCCTGCTGCCTTCCTTTACCCATGCCATCCTTTCCTCTCTGCTGTCCCTGGTGCTGAATCCTGCTCTCCCTGGTGATTTCCCCATGCCATCCTGTCCTCTCTGCTGTCCCTGGTGCTGAATCCTGCTCTCCCTGGTGATTTCCCCATGCCATCCTGTCCTCTCTGCTGTCCCTGGTGCTGAATCCTGCTCTCCCTGGTGATTTCCCCATGCCATCCTGTCCTCTCTGCTGTCCCTGGTGCTGAATCCTGCTCTCCCTGGTGATTTCCCCATGCCATCCTGTCCTCTCTGCTGTCCCTGGTGCTGAATCCTGCTCTCCCTGGTGATTTCCCCATGCCATCCTGTCCTCTCTGCTGTCCCTGGTGCTGAATCCTGCTCTCCCTGGTGATTTCCCCATGCCATCCTGTCCTCTCTGCTGTCCCTGGTGCTGAATCCTGCTCGCCCTGGTGATTTCCCCATGCCATCCTGTCCTCTCTGCTGTCCCTGGTGCTGAATCCTGCTCTCCCTGGTGATTTCCCCATGCCATCCTGTCCTCTCTGCTGTCCCTGGCGCTGAATCCTGCTCGCCCTGGAGATTTCCCCATGGCACGTGATAGTAAGACAGGTTTGGAGATTTGTCTGAGACATGTGACGGGTTTTTGTTCCTTTTTTACTCCCTATCACTTAATTTGTGTATTTCCCGGTATACAAAAATGAGTGAAACTGCCTCCCAATGAGTGAGATAGGAATACAGGCACATACCTATGGGGGCACATACCTCTCACCTCCTCTAATACACAGACATCGGGGACACATACCTCTCACTTCCTAATACACAGACATCGGGGACACATACCTTTCACCTCCTAATACACAGACATAAGGGACACACATCTCTCACCTCCTCCTAATACACAGACATCAGGGACACATACATCTCACCTCCTAATTCACAGACTTCGGGGACACATCCCACTCACCTCCTAATACACAGACATAAGGGACACATATCTCTCACCTCCTAATACACAGATATCGGGGAAACTTAACTCTCACCTCCTAATACACAGCCATAAGGGACACATACCTCTAACCTCCTCCTAATACACAGACATCGTGAAACGTACCTCTCACCTCCTAATACACAGACATAAGGGACACATACCTCTCACCTCTTCCTAATACACAGACATCAGGGACACATACCTCTTACCCCCTCCTAAAACACACATTAGAGACACATATTGCTCACCTCCTAATACACAGACATAAGGGACACATACCTTTCACCTCTTCCTAATACACAGACATCAGGGACACATACCTCTTACCCCCTCCTAAAACACACATTAGAGACACATATTGCTCACCTCCTAATACACAGACATCAGGGACACATACCTCTCACCTTCTCCTAATACACAGACACGAGGGTCACATACCTCTCACCTCCTAATACAGACACCAGGGACACATACCGCTCACCTCCTCCTAATACAGAGACATCCAGGACACATACCGTTCACCTCCTAATACACAGACCGCAGGGACACATACCTCTCACCTCCTCCTAGTACACAGACCTCAGGGACACATACCTTTCACCTCCTCCTAATACACAGACCTCAGGGACACATACCTCTCACCATTCCCACTAAGGTTATGTTTCAGACATGCTGCATGCTTTGTGTATTCATCGTGCTGGAACACAGTACAGAATGTTATCTGCTCGCCCCCGTATTCACTTAAATGAGGATGAGTAATTTTCGGATGTTATTGAGACGTGGGCTCTCCCCTCATCAGGCAGCGGTTGGGTGGTCCCTGCGACGCTCCCCCTCTCCCCACACTCATGCACAGCTCCCGTCCCCCCCCCCCTATCCCCTCCCCGCTGCCTTATTAGTCATCACAAACCACGGGGTCCCCCCCGAATCCTTCTCATCTCTCAGAGCAAGTGGGGCAGTCTCGGGAGTTGCCATGGTGACTGGCATCTCCTTCTGTCTGACTCACTCCTCGCCCGCCAGATGAAAAGCGTGTGCTGTCCTGGTGGCACCGTCACCGAGGGGGTTAAATCCTCCACTGCCAGAGGGACCTGTGAATTCAGGTGAATGATCTTCCCAGCATGCTGCCAGTCTCCTGGCTGTCCCGCTGGCACTCTAGGGCAGCATTTAAAGTCGTATTCTACCACAATAAATATATATATTTTATTATTCATTTTTACCCTTCCCATAACCAGGGTTGCCAGGTGTCCAGTATTGAAACGGACTGTCCTGTATTTGGACACTCTGTCCTGTAAAAAATGAGAGGTAATACTGGACATGTATGTATCCAGTATTACCTTTCTGGACATAGTGACTTGACCGGCATGGGGGGGGGAGGGGGGAGGGGCGGCCACGGGATTTCCCTGAGCAGGGCTGTGGCTAGGGGGCTGGGCAGCTTCCTCCATTCTGATTAGCTGCTGCTGGGTAATGCAGCCAATCAGGAGGAGGTGTCAGGAGCCTGGGGGTGGGGGCAAGGAGAGGAGGAAACAGCATGGAATGGAGAGAGGTAAGATGGGTATCTGTGTGTGTGTAGGTCACCATTGCGTCCAGTATTTTTGGAGAAGCCACCTGGCAACCCTACCCATAACGGGGTTCTGTGCGAGCACTGACACCCAGCTCGTATACCCAGGTCCAGGGAAAGAGACTTTCCGAGGGCCGCCCGCTTTGTAGCACTGCTTGGGAAACCCTGATATACCAAAAGTTCCTACAAAGTGTCATGGGATGTTGAATTTGTTTGTTGGGGGGGAGCAGCAGATCCTCACGCTTGGGGGGCTCTTGGAAGGTTTTTGGTTTTTAGCAGGAAAATGTGAATTTCAGGCTGTTGTAATGTTAGTTTACTCTATATTTCGTTTTTGAGTAAAGTCTCCGTTAAATGTTAGAGTAACAAAACCCAAGCCGGGCAAGCGCTGGGTTATAGAGCAGACTTTACAAGATCCCAATAGCGACATTTTAAAGAGGTCCAAAAATAGTTTTAAATCCATATTTCTCTGGGAATTGACAACTACCTGGAAGTAAGGCTTTGCCTATAGTGCCAGCGACGGCGACACGATGGGTGACGTCACCCGTCCCCGTCGCCACTGGCGAAAGTTATGTTTCGCCGGTCGGCGGCATCGCGGGATTCCCGCAATTTGATTTGTTAAAGGGCCGTCACGTGACGCGACGGCCCTTGAAAAATCAAAATTTTGCCGGCGGCGTTTTCACGACGTCGCTTGTCGCCGTCACGTGCACTATAAGCGCAGGCGGCGGCAATGCTTTTGTTTTTGGGCGAATTCGCGTCACCGGCACTATAAGCACGGCCTAAAACAGTAAAAACACGATGAGAAGGAAAAGCCATGTTGGTGCCTATGGCCCAGAGAGATACTTACCCAAGGTAACCCCGGGATTTTATATGGGTTCATCCACTTCAAAGGCAGTGAGATTCCCACTGAGTGAGGCTCTCACCTCGCGGGACAGTGATATTAATGGCGTCAGAGTTCTGCGCAGTTCTCGGTGGTGCGTCAGAAAATAGAGTTAGCTTTAAAGGAGAAATACCACCTACAATTTATTTATTCTCACCTGAACTGGCGGGTCCCCCGGATCATGGTCTGTAGCCCCCCCCCCCCCAACATTCAGGGATCCCCAGAGCAGCAAGCCCAGGGTACACTGGGCAAATTAGAAGATCCAATATGGCCAGTGGGTCAGGGCTTGCTCCCAAAGCCAATAACAAACCCCCACAAAAATAATGTGGGCAATTATATGACGACTTTCTATTGGGGACCCCGCAGCCAGGAACTGGCTTTTCAGTGCCAGGGCTTTTAACCTTTTCAGTGCCAGGGGTCCCCTGAAACGTCTGCAGCACGTGAGCATGTGGCGCAATCATGTGCCTGATGCAGGAAACGAAACTGAGCTCCACTTTGGTTACTGACCCATCCGTCAGAGTATTCAGCCCCGATGTACCCCTAAAATCCCCCGGCATTTGCTCATGATGTTCCTGGTATGTCAGTTGGGCACTGTAAGGGTTAAGGGCACCCTTGAGCACAGTACAGCTGCTTTTCTCTGGCCCTCTGAAATTGCAGTGTGTACAGTGACCTCCAAGACTCGGCAAGCTAGCGGATTCTGGGTTTCCATGGCGATAAGGATGCTGTCAGGCTGAGCGCTGGGTCTCCGCTCCCGAGCATTTAATCTTCTGTATAATCTCCCATCTGTTCCTTCCTGGTGGAAGTAGGTCTTTATCGTGTGAATATGATTCCTGTATCTCTCTTAAAGGCGCAGTACTGTCTGGTGTGTGTGTGTGTGTGTGTGTGTGTGTGTGTGTGTATATATATATTAATGTGTGTGTGTATATATGTATATATAACGGAAAAAGCTGTGTTAGTCCAGTTGCGATAGTGCAGAATAAATGAGTTCTTCACTAATAAGTGATATATTTTTTTATTTGGACTAACAATTTATGTCATAGGACAAGCTTTCGAGAGTTCTCTTCCTCAGGTCGGCGATACTGATTTACAAAGGAATCTATGGCTAAAACAGAGGCTTGGAAAGCAGAAAAAAAACAGAGATTTAGATAAGGGTGGGAAAGGGATGTTTGAAGAAATTGGAAAGGTAATAAAACGTGACAAGTAACAGCATGGAGGTGGAAGGGGATTCTGTGGGGGGAGCTGGGGGGGAAAGGTGTGGATAAGAAGAGGCAGGCAGGATAATGACAAACAATTGTGATAGTGTGTGAGAAACCCCATATCCGCATTAAGTCCTCTTGTTTTGGTGTCAGCGTCTTATCATTCTGAGTTGAAATGTTTTCCGTTCTTGGGGGCGTTCAAACATTCCATTGAGGATTTTGATTTTTAAATCATTTATGGAATAATCTGGTTGTGGGAAATAATGTCCCACAGGTGAGCAGTATCTGCCTTCTTCATGGTGTTGTATAGAGTGTCTGTGCATATTCATTCTGCCTTGAAGCTTTTGGCTGGTTTCCCCAATGTAGCATCCTTGGTCACATTTGTTGCATTGAATCATATAAACCACATTCCTGGATGTGCAGTATGATCCTTTTACATTGAGTGTTCCATGGTTGTGAGTGGCTGTGGGATCTTGGCATATATGTTCGCAGAGTTTGCAACGTGTGTTGTTGCACGGTTTTGTGCCATTATCTGTGTCTTTAAGTTCGTTATTAAGTTTTCTGTTGACTAATTTCTGTTTGAGGTTTGGTGGTTGCCGGAACGCAAGCATGTGGGGTGTGGGAAAGATTTATTTTAATGTCACATCCTCTGCCAGCATGGGTTGTAGATCTCTGATTATTTTTCGTATTCCCTCTAGGGTAGGGTTGTATTTTGCCACTAGTGGTATACGTGTGGTAGGTTCTTTCTGTATTGTAGCAGGTGTTCTCGTGGGGCTTTTAGTGCAGATGTAATAGTTCTGGTAATAGTCTTTGGTTTGTATCACTTCTGTCTGAACGATTCGGTCAGTGTTGTGAGATGTGTCGGTCTTCAGTGTCAGAGCATATGCGGTGGTATCTTTATAGCCTGGCTGTGCATGATACATTGTTTTGTATGAATGGGATGGGATCTGGAGTTGTGGTGGTATATGCATCTGTCTGTTGGTTTCTTGTATACAGATGTGTGTAGCTTGCCATTTTCAGTGTTATTGTTGTATCTAGAAGTTGACTAGGTTTGCAGAATAATCAATTTTGAGTTTAATTGATGGATGGAATGAGTTCAGGGACTTGTGGAATTGTTTTAGGTTTCCTTCACCCTCTTTCCATATTATAAACAGGTCATCAATGTATCTGTAGTATTTGTAGGGCTTGTGGGGGAAAAGATTGGCATATTGCGGTGCCATCTTGGTACCGATTGCAGTCCCCATTAGTTGTAGGTACATTTCCTTGTTGAAGCTGAAGTAGTTGTGTGTGAGGATGTATTCTATCAGTTTGGTAATTACATCAGCGCTGTATTTCTGATCCAGGGGAGATGTTGTAAGGAATTGCAGGCATGCCTCAATACCATCCTTGTGGGGGATGTTGCTGTAAAGTGTAAAGGGATTCTACATCCATGGTAACTAGCAGTGTGTTGGATGGTAGTTGGTTGATGTTGTTAAGGTTATTGAGACAATCTGTGGTATCTTGTATGAAGCTGTTGGTGCTTGTGACTAAAGGTTTGAGGATATTCTCCACTAAGCCTGATATTTGTTCTGTGAGTGTGTCCATACCTGTATCCATACCTGTTAAAATAGAGAGGAGGAGAACTCTCGAAAGCTTGTCCTATGACATAAATTGTTAGTCCAAATAAAAAGGTATCACCTAATACTGAAGAATTATATATATATATATATATATATATATATATATAATTCTTCAGTATTAGGTGATATATATATATATATATATATATCATTAAATAAATACCCAATATCAAAGAATCTGGAGAACTCACAAATTCAAAAAATACAATTTAATGAAGTAACACGGGCATCAGGGGGTAATCACAGAAAAAAGAAGCAACGTTTCGGACCTTACGGTCCTTTCTCAAGCTCCCACATAAATACAGTTCCTCTGTTTTACACATATTTGTTGCATTTATATTGTTTTTTTGTAGTTTAATATTATTAGGTTAGTGATTAGCGCTACTTTTCTTTTTCTTTACACTATTAGAGGGGGTTGGGGTTCTTTACAATGAATCTGATCTCAGACGCGCTATTAGAGCGGGGTGGGGGTCCTTACATTGCATCTGATCTCAGACGCGCTATTAGAGAGGGTTGAGGTTCCTTACAATGCATCAGATCTCAGACGCGCTATTAGAGAGGGTTGGGGTTCCTTACAATGCATCAGACCTCAGACGCGCTATTAGAGAGGGTTGGGGTTCCTTACAATGCATCTAATCTCAGACGCGCTATTAGAGAGGTTTGGGGTTCCTTACAATGCATCTGATCTCAGACGCGCTATTAGAGAGGTTTGGGGTTCCTTACAATGCATCTGATCTCAGACGCGCTATTAGAGAGGGTTGGGGTTCCTTAAAAGGCATCTGATCTCAGACGCGCCATTAGAGAGGGTCGGGGTTCTTTACAATACATCTGATCTCAGACGCGCCATTAGAGAGCACATATGGCTCAATCAGAAACTGGGATATGCTGAAAAAATGACCTGTTGGGGGGGACTTGAGGACTGCAGTTGAGCGCCCCTTCTGTATCCCATTATAATATTAGGATAAGCAACATCTCCCATTAGCACTCCCAGATTATTTACTGAAGCGATCTGTTTTAATTAGAAGGAAATCCCTTAAATTCATGAAAATAATGCTGTTTGTGCCCACTTCCGGCACGATACTTATTTGCGACGCTTGGTACCTAGCCCAGGAATTGCTCAATTTATTATTTCTAATGAAAACTGGAAAGGAAAAAAAAAGAAACTGAATCCTGTATGTTTTTAGTGATTTTATTTCCTACTTTTCCCTCAAAATTACTTTGAGGAAGAACTGAAGCTTTAATTAACCCAGTCCGTGCCTGGTGGGTCCTCTCTCTTCCGATGTCCTGTGCAGTGTCCCCACGGCGTCGCGTTGCGCTCAGTGAATAAAAACGCTAGAATCGCACGGCTACAGAAATACAATCTTTATTATAACTCTAAAACAACAATAGAATCCACACCTGAAAACCCACTGCAGTCGTAGCATGAAAACCACTGTCCTTACAGATCTGTGCCACCTCCCTCTGCTGACAGACAGACAGACAGACGGACAGACGGACAGACGGACAGACACATTACACACAGCAAAACCAGGATCTGGGAGAGGTGAGGGATAGCGACTGTTGGGATACACTGTATGTAGGTTTCTAGTTTGTCCACATTGTCACAGCGATGTTATTGTCACTGGATCACCAGCTAGAATAGAACAATGTATGGGTATTACTATGTGCTGTCATTCTCATTGTCACCGTCATCATTATTATAGCGGGTTTGTTTTCTACTTTTTGTCACTAACCCCAGTCTTTATGCTTTTGTTTGTCATCAATGCTCTGTCCCTGTCCCCAATTATCTGTCATATCAAGGGTTCAGAAAGAACCAACGCTCCCCACAAGGGGACAAGAGGTCATCATTTTTTTGCTGTGTTTATAGAGCATACAGTGACTGCTTCTGCTTCAGGTCAAAATGGGGCGTCACACATTAGTTTTGTGCTGCAATTGTGTCACGTAAAAAAAATAACGGTGCCTGTGTACCAAGCACCCAAACTCAGATGTGGGGGAATGGGAGGAGTTCTAGTGAAGGGTTACATGGAGTGTTATATGGACAGATTGGTAGGGGGGGGTTATATGGAGGGGGGAGGATATAAAGGGTGCAGTTGTATGGAGCGGAGAGGAGGAGTTGGAGAGGGCCTATTTACCTTGCGTATAAAAATTCATTATGACAAACAAATGATTTTACGGATGAACCTCAAACATTGGCAAAAGTTTGGAAATGCCGAATTCTAGGTGCCCTGCCCAAGCTTTACCATTTCTGCACAAACCACTCACACACTGTTCTGGCATCCTGTGATGGAGGAAACGTGTGTGTTACATCTGATCTAATCTTGACTGTATAAACTGATACATTGTACAACAGGTGCCGAGCAGCATTGCCATCTCGTTACATGGCGTGTGCATGGAGGGTGCGTGTGTTTTAGCCTCAGGGAGAGCAGCTTGGGTAGAAGACCTTGTGCAGTGAGCCACTGATCCTAAACTAGGTGTGTGCAGGTCTCGTTAACTCCTCCACTCCTGGAAGCCTGCACAGCACTGGAAAGGGGTTTAGTGAAATAGAGACCCTAGGAATGATTGGACGAGGGGCTTGAAATACATGTATTCCTTCAGATGGCAGGAAATGTGCAGTCCCACTTTGCTGGTCCAGAAGCTGCTGGCTTAATCCTTTCCCGGCCTAAGGGTTCTGCAACGCATTGCACAGCTGTATATCGCTGAACCCAGAAGCACAGGGGTGGCCAACTCCTGTCCTCAGGGGCCACCAACAGGTCAGGTTTTCAGGATATCCCTGCTTCAGCACAGGTGGCTCAATCAGAGGCTCAGTCAAAGACTGAAAACCAGACCTGCTGATGGCCCTTGAGTACTGGAGTTGGCCATCTCTGCTGTAGCCACTATGGGGTTTAAGATACAATCGATCAAAAAAGAGCGTCCGAGAGAGACAGGGAGGCAAAGCGCTCTACAATATTACACACTCTTATTGTTTTATAACTTGCTGCAGACGTCAGGTTACATTGAATCAAATTCCTATTATAAAAATGCCGGGTATATATACGTATGAAAAAGGAAAGTAGTGTCACTGGGGCTGAAAATAAAGTATTGCTTTCAACTTTAAAAACCATGGAATCCGGTTGAAACTGCGTTCCATGCCCGAGTGCTTTCACATGATATGCAGCTCGGTGCGACGGCATTAGTATGCGATAATAATAAAGTGCATCGTTTACAGAGAAGCATTATGTGGAATAGGGATTAGGGGGAGTGAGAGGGGGAAAGTGGGGGAGGAGAGAGGGGGGAAAGAGAAGGCAGTGGGGACCTAGGAATAATTTAATAAAAACCTCCACTGCTAAGAGGTTCTGCAAAACATCACAAAGCAGTGGAAGAGTTAAATGTTGTCACATATAGTATAAAAATATATTGTTTTTACGACTCCTTCCCATTTTGCCTCTGGATCATTTCATCCAGTGAAACCCTCCAGTGTTTTTTTTTTTCTTTTCTATTTTGGATTTTTTTTTAACATAAAATAATATTTGCGGGGCTCCTTAAATGGATCTGTCCCACACTGCATTATACACAGGCACTGCAACCCAGTGCCAGCTATCTAGTTAGAGATTCATCCCGGAAAGAATGAAGCGGGGTGCTCCGATTCCAGTGCTGCAGTGATCAGGGCTGAGATGTGAAGAAGCTGTTAGAAAATTAACAATTTTTAAAAGTCTCTGAAAAATAGTTGGCATTAAAAAAAAATTCCAAATTGTAAAACATCTGAAGAATGTCTCTCTGGGAAAGTGACGGTCAGGGTGAAAATGGCGAGGATGGACATAAGTAGGACAGATCCTTTAAATATGGCCCCGGCATGAACTTCTTCCCACTACTTTGTAATCAACTCATCATTGCAGCTTTGGGTCGGCTGCAGTCCAGTGGTCCCAAACTATTGTTTAATTAAATGACGTTAAGTTACAGATCATGTCTATAGACTATAAACTAAATAAATACAAAAGATACATTGTAAAATCAATAAAAACATATAGTATAGTAGACATTAAGAATGGCTAAGACGTGTTGTATTGGTGAGTGCTATCACGTTATTGCAGATTGTCTGTGTGTTGGAAACCTGCGGTTGTATACAATAGCGGTGAGTTCCACTTCCTGGGGGGGCAGCCACACTCACTGAGGGGGCAGCCACACTCACTGAGGGGGCAGCCACACTCACTGGGGGGACAGCCTCACTCACTGGAGTGCATCCTCACTCAGTGGTAGGAAGTTTCACTCATTGTCTGCTAACGCGGTCTTGCAAACGTCAGTAGCGTCTCGCTCCTTGAGATCTGACGGGCCCTTTTCGTCTGAATGTGTCTGGTGATGCGCAGGCTGCCTCAGCTCCACACACAGCGTCGGTCCAGAGTCCTGTGTCCCTCCCTGTGTGATGCCCTAGCCCTGAGACAGACAGAAGTGACAGGTCCGTAACCCTGTATCGGCCAAAGCTGCCTGAGACGCATTACAAGCTCCTTTTAGCAGTGAAATAATTTATAGAGGTTTTTTAAATTAACCCCCCATTTGGTCATCATTGTGCCTCCAGTGCTCAGATTTGCAATTTTATCCTTTGGGGGGCGGGGGGAGGGTTGGCATTTAAGAGGTTAAACACACAGACCTAAAATGTGCTTTATTCTCTCTGCTTTTCCCTTGTGAAAGCCTCCAGTTCTTTGATGTTTTGCAGAAACTGAAAAACATTCCTGTGGTTTTTTTTTGGGGGGGGAGGGAGGTTCTATTTATTCTCCAAAAATGTCCGCCATTGTAATTACCCACACCTTTCCATGTAACTCGGGCCAGATCTCCACGACTTTGGAATCAACATGGCATTCTTCACTCTGTTAGTTACGAGCCCCTGACTTGGCTCTCTCCAAAGACTTGTGGTATATTCTGTGACATTGGTACTTCCGCAGATTTGCACACCTTATAAATATTGATCTCAAATAATCCAACACACGTTACAGATGGTGGAGAAGGTGTTACATGGCAGTGCTCTCTCTTTTATTGTAGGTCCAATATATGTCGTCAAGTAGGGGCCATATCTTTAACCCTTGCGCTGCCAGGGGGCTTGGGACACACTGCAGCCCCTCTTGCAGGGGAGTGGTCACATTGTAGCAGCAGGCCCTGCACACTAGGAGTGGTGGGATTAAAGGGGGTGCCCTCATGCCACAGAAGATATCTGCCTCTGCTCCTCCTGCTCCCCCTCGGGGTCCCCCATCAGCGGCTGCCTTTTTTTCAGCTCCCGGTGGTATTTGGCCATGAGGGAGGCGTAGATGCAGCCGTAAGCAGCGGCGACCACCATCATAATGCACACCACACCGCACACCACCCCGGCGATGATCACCGTGCCGATGGCGCGCCGCACGCTGGCCGGCCTGTACCTCTGCCTCTGGGGACAGTCCGGGCCCGGCTCAGGCTCTGAGGGGGCGAGGTTTCCTTTGGTACAGGGCGGGACCGGCCTCTCTGCAGGGGCGGAGCTGTTCTCGTCCTCCAGCTGCGAGCAGTAGCTGAGCATCTCGACGGGCACTGTGCGCATATCTCTCCCGCGCAGCTCCTTGGGGAGGGTGCACTGCAGCTCGTCTATTTTACCCCCTGCACGGACAGAGAGAGGGGGCGGGGGTAGGAATGGTTATAGGCAAATAAAGTAATGGTACTGTGGTTGTGAAAATAAAAATAGCAGCAGTACCCCATAGCTAGCACTGCACTACACTGCACACTGCACCATGCAGTGCTCTCCACTTTAGATCAGTGTAATAAGAGCAGCTGCAGTGCATGGCCCTGCCACTTTACATAGAGTACAACTTATGCTTTAGGCTCCTGAGCTGTGTTTTTTTAATTGGCATTTAGATCATGGGAATCTATTCATGCTGAGCATAGTAGGTTTTCTTGTTCGGAAATACTAGGCTCTGGTTTTTTGTTTCTTGCAGTGAATGAGGAACTTAAAGAGTTAACGTGCCTCGTGAGTGCGTTCAAGTGTTTTTTTGTTTGTTTTTTATAAAAAAATTTTTAAATGTTGTTGGAAGGGTACAACAAAGGAGAAGGGAAGAAGGTAGGGGGGGGGGCACATGTGCAGCCTCCTAAATTAAGGATCTTTCCCATCCAGAACACTAAAATTACGGCCTTATAAATAAAGGAGGTGGTGAAGACCCTTAAATCGGCTAAAGCTCCCAGGGCCTGGTGGGCTCCCTAAAATATATTATAAAAAAAGACATTAATTTACTTACCCTGAACTTATTGAAATTGTTCAATTACTTCTTGGAGAGTAATAATATCGGACAACAAATGTCCAAAGCTAACCTCACTGTTATTCGCAAAGGAGGGAAAACCCACTCCTGAACTCTTGACTTAAAAAGATATACTAAAATCCTAGCAAATAGATTAAACCCTATGCTCCCCAGGCTGATCCATGCAGACCAGGTCACACTTGTAAACGAGCGCCAGGCTTATCACAATACTAGAAAAATTATCAATATTATAGATCATGTGAACTCTGCAAAAGTCAAAGCTCTTCTTCTAAGCCAAAATGCAGAAAAGGCATTTGACAGGATTAGTTGGCCTTTCCTCAATCAGACTCATTCCTGATGGAGGCATTTGGGTTTGAAGGTCCCTCTCTCAAGGGAGTCCAAGCCCTATATAAAACCCCAGTGGCTTCTCTAAAACTACCAGGAGGGGTCTCAGACAAAATAAATATCTTGAATGGTACCAGACAAGGCTGCCCCTTATCCTCGTTGTTGTTTGCCCTCACAATAGAGCCGCTAGCATGGACAATTAGAAATAATCCCAATATCAAGGGCATAAAAATTGTCGCTCTTTGCAAATGATATAATTTTAACTTGGTCAAATCTACTGGCATTGTTACCCACGGTTACAGGCCACGGTAACAGAATTTGGAGTAATGTCTGGTTATAAAATAAATACAGACAAATCAGAAGCTCTAAAGTTAACTTTGCCAAAACATGAGTTGAAACTACTCCAGATAAATTTCAATTACTGATGGAAAGCAACACATCTTCAATGCCTGGGAATATTCCTAACTAAAAATTATCAGACCTTATATAAATATAATTATCCTCGTCTGTTCTACCAAATTAAAAAAAGATTTACCTACAGTACATGGAACAACTTCCACATTTCTTGGCTAGGCTGCATATAGTCCATCAAAATGAACATACTACTTAGACTTCTTTATTACTTCCAAACACTTCTAGCTGCTGTAACTTTTAAAAATATAAAGCACCTACAAAATATATTCTTCCAATTTTATATGGCGAAACAAGAGACCAAGACTAGCGAGATCAGTTCTCCTAGCAAAATCTGGATGCGGTCTCAGATATAAAAAGCTATTATTTAGTGTCCCATTTGAAGCAAACTATTTTTTGGCACTCTAACCCAGGCATTTAATGCTGGGTAGATATATAGAGTCAGCCCGATCACAGCCAATCTCTTGACCAGCACTTATTTGGCAGAGTTAAGATAAAAATCCAGGGCCCCAGATAGTATCCACGACCAGTTATTTCACCCTAAGCACTGGGAACGTGGCAAAATCCAAATTTCAGTTACTCTCCAACCCATCCAAATTAGTCTCACTATTTGTAAATCCTAATTTTCCACCGGGATGGAACACAACATCCTACGAAATCTGGAAAAGTAAAGATATATTGGACATTTAATAGTGAAAGGAAAGCTTTAAGACTTTAATGATTTGTGTGCCAAATAGCCATTGCCATACACTGGGTTGTTTTGATACCTACAGTCCAAGTAAGACCACATACTTCTCCTCTCTCTCCCTCACGCGAATGTCCCAGATGTACTTTTTTATTTATTTTGAAATCTCTGGGAATAGATGGTATCAAAAAAGTTTAATTTCTCTCTATAAAGAACTGGTCCCAAGGAGAACTGTCTACACATAAATACATAATTAATTGGGAGAGACTTTCAAACTGAAATTTCAGTGGATGACTGATCAGATATATGGGATAATGCTTCTAAAACCTCAATCTGTATCACAAGGAAAGAAAATATCTATTAAATCTTTTGTTTACTTAACGCCCAAAAGGTTACGTCTAATATTCCCAGGCTCCTTGAATAAATGTTGGAGAAATTGTGACCTAGCCCACATTTGGTGGTTTTTGTCCTAGAATGAAACGGTTTTGGACAATGGTTCAAGGTTTGATTGAAGAGACACTAGAGATCAAAATCCCAATAGATCCAGTTATGATTATCCTAGCCAAGCCAATGGAACAAGTATCACATCAATTAACTGCAGCTAGGTGTCCGATCTCAGCTGCATGAAAAAAACAAAAGACCCCCCTTAAAAAATTCCATTGACCAAAGGATATATTAAGGAAACATTAAGTGACGCTAATGGAAAGGCTTACTGCCTTTCTGAAGCATAGTACAAATATATTGTATAAGACAATGAGCCCTTGGATTCCCAGATAAGGGTTGTACGACAGACTTACGTAGGCTAGAGCTAGCGGGAAAAGGTGGTAGACCCTACACACAGCGCATTACAGAGAACAATAGCTGATACCTACCCTCAAGAGTGTTACCAATTTGGTTGTCAAATCTTTTAAAGATACTGTTAGAAAACCTAAGGCTCAAATGTATTACACAGCAGTAATAACCGGTACTGTATGTTATATATGTATATGGAAGGAAACACTGTCCTAACATAATAACACAACCAGTGCCTTCGTAAAATGTTACGTGAGCTCTGATCGCATATTCACATTTGGTTACATTTCTATTTGTCCTTTTGTTTCCCTCAATATTGATACAGTTATTCCAAAGGGCTATGTCTATGAGGATCAGAATCCCACACATTTTAGATGATAACTCCTCAAACTGAGATATTACTGCATATAATTATTTTTGATCATATAGTGATTGCTTGGTGAAAATACCGCTTTTATTGTGAAATTCCTTTTAATGAACCAACACATATTCTTCATAGATGTAATAGGGTTTATGGAGCTTTCCAAACCTCACAGGTCTCTTCTTCACGTGTACAGAGCTGTCAAAACCTCACAGGACTCTTCTTCGTGTGTACAGAATTTACCATACCTCACAAGTCTCGTCTTCACATGTACATTGCTTTCCAAACCTCACAGGTCTCCTTTTCACTCGGGCCATTTGATAAGTGATGCTTGGAAAGTGCATATTATTACATCTATGAAGCTCCTGTTGGTGGATTAACAGGTTTATTATCTAGGTCTTTATTCTGCACTGGCCCTAAGCCTGGGTAAGAGACCTGTGTTTGTGAGTTGCAGATGCTCTCACCTCGGTAGGAGAACCATTCCATCCAGTGCTTAAAGTCACGCAGGTTGCAGTCACACTCCCAGGGGTTGTCCCCCAGCTGGATCTGCTGCAGGCTGCTCAGCGGCTCAAAGGTCACCCTGTCCAGGCTCTGCAGCCGGTTGGAGCGCAGCGAAAGCCAGTGCAGTGTGGGCAGGTCATCGAAAAGCCCAGAGGGCACTTGGGAGAGGCCATTGAGGGAGAGGTCCAGCCTACGCAAGAGGGGCAGCTGGTGCAGGAGGTCACGGTCCAGGCTGCGGATACTGTTATTGCGCAGGCGCAGCTCGGTGAGGTTCCCCAGTTCCCCCAGTAGCTCCGAGGGCAGCTGGTCCAAGAAATTGTTGGAGAGGTCGAGGCGGTGAAGGGAGCTCAGGTTAGAGAAGGAGTCCCCAGGCAGGGAGCTGAGACGGTTGTTGAGCAGTAGGAGGGTGCGAGTGTCCAGGGGGATGTCAGGGGGCACGGAGGTGAGACCCCGGCTGCTGCAGTCCACCTCCAGGCTGCTGGTGTTGCATGTGCAAGAGGAGGGGCAGGGAAGAAGGGTCTTAGCAGCGCAGAGGGATAACCAGCAGGCAAGGACTGGAGGCCAGAGCGAGAAGAGGTGGAAGCAAGAAAGGAGGAAGGAGAAGAAGAGAAGAGTGAAATAGGGAAAGAGGATGAATATTTTAAGGCATCGAAAGAAGAGAAAATAAGAAGGGAGTGAGTAACAGAAATGTGAAGAGGATGAGAGAAAGGGAAGGGAGGGAGATTGATAGTAGAAGGGGGTGAAATGAGAAATCAAGAGATGCAATGGAAGAGGACATTGGGGCAGTGAGGCGAGGGTGTAAAGCAGAGAGTAATATATACAGGGGGAAGAGAGTATGAGAGGTAGAGGAAAGGGCAGAGTTTGGGAAAGGAAAGATAAAGGAAGAGCAGGGAAAGTAGAAGGAAGGAGAGGGAGAAGTAGGAGGGGAGAAGAAAAGAGAGAAAGCAACACCAGAGGGAGGGACAGAGGACACAAAAAAGGAAGAGAGACAAGTGTGAGTTATTCATGAGTAATACTGGCCTACAGTAGTGTAAGAGATGTGGCAGGTCAGCTTTCTTGTGACACAGCTCTTGTCTCATGGAGATGGAGAGAGGACTGAAGTCCTAGAGTTGTGATTATCTGAACAGAAGGCCTGTCTCAGGAATGGTGACCTCCCCCCACCTCGTGCATCCTGACATTCCACAGAGCAAGTCTTAGGGCTGTTCTATACAGCATGCGGCCGTGCGTGCCTATGCGAAAGCGCGTGCACGTGACGCATGCTTTTCGTGAGTATAGTGTGAGTATACTGTGTGAGTATACAGTGTTTGTGTGTGTTTATGTGTGTGTGTATGTATGTGTGTGTGTGTGTGTGTGTGTGTGTGTGTGTGTGTGTTTATGTGTAATTTATTATTTATTAAAAAAGAAAACATTGTTAAAAATAAAAAATGTATTAGATTAGCGCAGACACACAAATACATACACATCTACACACACACACACACATACATACACATGCATACATATATACATACATTTGAGCGCAGGCAGTAGCGCGAACAGATGAATTTCCTCATCTTCGCCACTGTCTGTCGGCTCCCCTCTCCCTGCCGCGCGCGCGCGGGTCTTCTATAGAAAGGCGGACTGACGTCAGCCAACTAAAAATCCGCGCACGCGCACGGCGCTATAGAACGTGCCTTGAGGGGAAGTGTCGAGGAGCTGATATTGTTCCCCGCTGACATCACTGCCACTCTGACATCATGGGTCCAGTGACTTTTAGCAAGAGGGTAGCCGAGAACACCAAACAAAAGATGCAAAAAGATTAGTGCAAAAAGGTAATTTTAATGACTGAACACAGTCATAGAACATTCTATAACTGTTCAGTCATTAAAATGATCTTTTTGCACTAATCTTTTTGCATCTTTTGTTTGGTGTGCTCGGCTACCCTCTTGCTATATACAGGTATGTTATATACCCTGACTAGGTCTTTGCTGCCTGTAGCACCCACTAAATGTAAAAAAAAAAAAATCTACATTTCCCTGCTGTATTTACCTTTGTCCTCATTCAGTTGGGGCATCCCGAGTTGCATATAGTATCCTGATTTTTGGTATTCAGTGACTTTTAGTCCATGTTAAAAATGGATGGCAAAGTGTCATATGAGGGAGAGCTTTCACGTTATTGAAACTCCTGTGCGTATTTCTAAATGGAACGGCATCTTTAACCCCTTCACTCCTGATGGAGGGAGGCTGCAATGCATTGCTCGGCAGTGGTGTTAACACTTCAGTTTTCATGGGACTAAGCATGTAACCAGGTTCCCTGTGACATGCAGAGACAGAGCTGTGATCCTGGGGAGCTGTGGCTGGGAGAGGAGGTCTAACAAGATTTGCAGCGGCAGAAAGGATTCTTTTCCACCCACACCTCCCGCCCACTGGGGATTCCTTACTGTGGGCCGCGGTGAACAAACTTTAGATCAGGGGTGGCCATCACCAGGCCAGGTTTTCAGGATATCCCTGCTTCAGCACAGGTGGCTCAGTCATTCTAACTGTACCACCTGTGCTGCAGCAGGGATATCCTGAAAACCTGACCTGTTGGTGGCCCCTGAGGACAGGAGTTGGCCACCGCTGCTTTAGATACATTGTAACATGTGCAGTTTCACCGAGAACCACAAATGGGCGTTTAACATACACTATTAACCCGTTCACTCCCGAAGGTTCTGTCCTTATTTTCCTGGGGAACAGATAGATAATGTTCTGCTTTGATGTACAAGTATCAAAGTGGTTGCCCTGGATTGAGATTTCCAGGCATCTGCATCATCTGCATCAGCACAACCTTGCACATTGCCTCTTCGTGTATTGGTTAGACGTTTCCCTGGTTTAATGCTGCTACAGAAACATTTGCAAACACCTTACTATGGACATTTCATTTGATACCTTTGATACATGTGCTGTTTTTTGCAGCAGGGGACTTTGGCTATCTGACCCCTCTCAGAGCTCCATTATACCAGATGCCGCTGAGCGGCAGCGCGATCCGGTGACGTCGCCCTCACGCTGCCGCCGAGTGGCATCTTGATTATATCAGGGAAAATGCAAAGCGGAGATGGGGAGGCGTGGCCGTGAGCGGTTTGCCCTCATTGGCTGGAACTGCTCACGTGACGCGGCATCGCCAGCCAAGAGCAAATCTGAGGATCGCGCCAGGAGACATCCACCCTGCAGTTACACGCGGTGCACGCCGCAACAGGTATAAGCGCTGCTATTGTTTTTTTTAATGTTGTTTTTCAGGCGCGCGGCTCTGCTACACGCGGCTCCACGCGCATTTTTCTGTATAATCATGGCTTAGGAAGATGAACGGGGCTCTGTCCTGTTCCTAGTGATCAGTAATGAGTATCTGCCACAGATTACATCATAGGCCCACAGTGCTTTTATACACCATTTGTTGCATTTCTAAGCTGTATTCTATTTTGAACAGGCTCTGAGATTTTAAAGGGATGGCCTCCTGCTGCCTGCCGGCATATTATATATAGTATAATATAATATTATATAGTATAATATTATATATATACGCTCTTACGACGCTTTGCAACGTTGTTTATGTGAATGTGTATATATATATATATATATACACACACACATACACAACGTTGCAAAGCGTCGTAAGAGCGTTGGATAAGCCATTTTGGCATCGTGAGAGCGTTGGATAAGCCATTTTGGCGTTGTAAAAATTAATATAGGTATGCATTGAATAGCGTTGGATAAGCCATTCGTTGTAAAGTGAAGCGTTGTAAAACGAGGACTGCCTGTACACTTGATTGTTCAATTCTGGAGTGCTGCCTGCTGATTTCGTTTCCAAACGGCATCGTATTGTGTGTGTGTGTGTGTGTGTGTGTGTGTGTGTATGTATGTATATATATATATTTATATATATATACAGGTATGTATATGTATGTGTGTATATATATATATTTATATATATATACAGGTATGTATATGTATGTGTGTATATATATATATATATATATATATATATATATATATATATATATGTGTGTGTGTGTATATATATGTGTGTATATATATATATATATATGTATATATATATGTGTATATATGTATATATATATGTATATTTATATTTATAATAAACTTGTATAGTTACTGATCCGGTGGTCTGGTGACAGAGACAGCACACAGTGGCACTATCCTGAGGAAGGTCCCTGTTGAGGACCGAAACGTTGGTTTTGATGTCCTGCGTTATCTTTAATACAGTTTTTTTCTATACCACTGTGTGCTGTCTCTGTCACCGGACCAGTTCTGGCTACTCTGGTAACTATACAAATTTATTATCTGCTTTATGGGACAAGCATCAGAATTTTGAGAAGGCTAGCATGCAACACAGTTATGCTATGGAATCACGTGATCGGGCCCTTTAAACGCAGAGGGATACCGGCACCTCATAAAGGGGGCTGTATCTCGGGAAGCAGGGGGTCCCCCGACCTGAAACCAACGCGGTTCAGCTCCGGAGACCCCCTGCACATCTACACTATCAATAAAAATGTATTTCAAATGAATTTATTTATAGTCATTTATTTATTTAGATTTATTTATTTATTTTTTGGCGGCTGCTGTGTGTGAGTTTTTTTTTATTGTGGGTAGCGGGGTGGGTGAAGGGGGTATTAGCCCCAACGGTGCTTGTTTAGGGCTTGCGGGGGGGTAGCGGGAGGGCTTAACCCCTTCATGACCGTAGCGGTATTAACTGCTACGGTCGTGAAGGGGGTTAAGTGCACCCGCAACCCCCCCGCAAGTCCTAAACTCACACCAAGGGCCAAATACCCCCTTCACCCACCCCCGCTACTCACAATAAAGCGGGCACGGTGAGTTAACCCCTTCATTGCCTTAGCGGCTATCCGCTATGGTAATGAAGCAGCATTTCTGTATTTTAATAATATTGTGCAGGAGCAGGGGGGGTCCCTGAGCATTAATTTCTGGCTCAGGGAGCCCCCTGCTCACTGTACAATATTATTAAAATACAGAAATGCTGCTTCATGACCGTAGCACATAGCCGCTAAGGTAAGGAACAAGTGTTTATATATGTTTTTTATTCATACTGTACATGTGCAGAGGGTCTCCAGAGCAGAAACTTTTTGGTTTTAGGTCTGGGGACCCCCTGCTTCCCGAGATACAGGCCCCTATAGGGGGTGCCGGTATCCCTCTGCTTTGTTTACAGGCCGCGATCACGTGATCGGGACCTTTAAACGCAGAGGGATACCGGCACCTCATAAAGGGGGCTGTATCTCGGGAAGCAGGGGGTCCCCAGACCTGAAACCAACGCGGTTCAGCTCCGGAGACCCCCTGCACATCTACACTATCAATAAAAATGTATTTAAAATAATTTTTAATGTGCCGATGTTTGCGCAGAGAGAGCAGCGGTTCTCTCTCTGCTGCAAACACATCTCGCCAGGGGACGGCCTATAGTATCATTGATGTGCATATACAGTACTGTATGTGTATGTTAGGGGTTATAGAGGTTGTTGTTATACAGTATATATATATATATACATATACATATATATACTGCATTACAATTCATGAATTTATGCCATCTGGCGGTCACGCGAAGCATTGCAGCCTAGTAAATCCTGAACCATTATTAATTAACACATCAACCGCGCGCCAGCCGTGTAATGCGCCTGGCTGGGAAGGCAAAAGGAGCCCGGCATGCTCCGGGTGAACAGAGTGGCATTCCAGGAACATGCCAGGTACATGCCAGTGATTACTAAGAATAAATGCTGCCGCAGCAGTATTGACTCAACGTTTCGGGGACCTTTTTCAAGTGGGGACCGAAACATTGAGTCAATAAATGTCACTTTTTTGCAGATAGGAGTGCCTGTCCCTTTTTTCTGTATATTTTTAAGACAGACACACACACACACACACACACACACACACACACACACACACACACACACACACACACACACACACACACACACACACACACACACACACACACACACAGTACTCTGCTCCGTATATGGAGTATGGAGATCTGTGTGTTCCAAAAATACGAAGTGGCTGTGTTCTATTAAACCTTCACACACAGCGGGGGGATTAATAATAATGAATTTATTATAGAAGACAGAAACGTATCCTTATTGTTGCAAGAACAGCAAGACAGTGAGAGACAGGAGTCCTTTCTAGAATAACAAGCAGCTGAGCACCACCAAATGACCAGGTAAGATTAGGGGGTCTGCCATGGCTCTACGCCCTGGCCGTCCATCAGGTACTACCTGTTGTGTCATTTAGGGTCAGAGGTTAGAAGCTTGTTTACCAGGGAGCTCGGTGGAAGGAATTACAGTCGCTAAGGGCATGGGTTTGTTTAATGCACAAAGGTCCATATTTTGGCACTGAGGCATAAGACACCGGGGCTGGAAGACTCATTCTAGTGACTGTAAGGAGCCTTCCCAAAAGTGCCTTCTGCCTTAGCACAGTTTAGTAAATAAGAGCCAAAATGTGAAAGAAAATACACAAAACACATTGGGGGAGATTCATGGCGCTCTGATAAGTGGAAATCAGAACTTGGTCTGCGTTAACTTCCATTGACTTGTATGGCAATTGACGACGATCAAGCTCTAATTTCCCTTTCAGAACTTTGTGCTTCCCTCGAATATATTTCACTATATATTTGCCAAGTGACTTCTCCTTATAACTTCTTCTATTGCCCCATATAACCACATCCTATAATTCCTATTACTCCACATGACCGCTTCCTATAACTCCTCCTGTTACCCCATATAATAGTTCCCTTTAACTCATATTACTCATACAGTATAACCTCTCCCTATAAGTCCTCCTATTGCCTCATATAACCTCTCCCTATAACTCCTCCTATTGCCTCATATAACCTCTCCCTATAACTCCTCCTAGTGCCTCATATAACCTCTCCCTATAACGTCTATTGTCCCATGAAACCTCTCCCTTTAAGTCCTCCTATTGCCCCATATAACCGCACCCTATAACCCCATCTCTTCTTCTGTCTTTGTGCTGCACTCTTTTTTTATTGAGGCACTGTATGAGCAGCCAGTCAAACTAAGGCCTCGGACATGGTCAAAAAGACCGTGCTGAGCCGCGCTGAGGGGAAACATTATCCCTATCAGCGCGGCTTTAGACGGCGCTTCCGCAGGCGTGCGGAGGCGTGTGGAAATGCAGGAGACAGGCAAGTGTAAATTTTGCCGCTGAGGGAAGCACAGGGCTGATCACGTGACTGCCAGAAGCCAATGGCAGTCCGTGACGTGGCGCCTTAGCCCAGCCTCCCACCCAGCACACAAGCGCACTCGCTGACGCTCATGCAGGGACACGAAAAATCTCCTGCTTGAGCAGGAGAGCATGAGCGTCAGTGCTGCCCAGCGCTCTTCATATCACCATGTCCCAGGCCTTAGGCTGAGTCCCCGCTGGCGTTGAGCGCGCTCATGCTTAGAGCATGAGCGCCGGGTGTCCTGCAACTTGCGGACGCGCGTGGGGGGAGGAAGGGCTGCGCAATTGCGGGATATCTGAGCAAGCGGGAAAGTTTAAAAATGTTATTTACAAAAGCACCGAGCGTGCGTGCGCGCGCATCGCGTGAGCCGGAACTTGCATATCAAAGGATATCAATTGAATGATATGTATATTTATGTATTATGATATACACCTAGGAGAATAAGCATTTATCACAGTAATTACTGTTTTGCCGGGACTACACTATAGATCACACTACTATGGTATTTATTCTGGAATAGATGTTTATAGATAGATGTGTATACCTTTGACTGAGACACAGTCACCTATCTAGCTACTTGCAACTGAGTCATTTTAATGTATGAATGCAGTTATGTGTTTTTAATCAAATATTGGAATTAATAAAACTTTATTATTTTTTCTTGGTCTTTTCGGGTACTATGGGTCTAAAGACCCACACAGTAATTATCTGTTGGATCAATGCTATCCGGTTATTAGAATCTAGCATTGAGTGCTATGTATAGAGGAAACCTTTTCTGGTCCCCTTAGGTTCAACTCTGCTACAATATATATATATGTAAGTAACAGCACCAAGCGCCACCCGCTCAGCATTCTCAGCGCCAGTGGGGACTCAGCCTTAGGCCTCGGGCTGACCCGTGCTGAGGCGCGCTGCTGCTCGGCACTGAGCCCCTGCAGTGGCAATGAGAGCGGCTTTAGCAGGGGCTCGCGCACGCGTCCGCACGCTTGGGGAAGCGTGTGTCGCACACAGTTTTCAAATTTGGCTCTCGCCAGAGCGCAGGGCCGGTCACATGAGCGGTTTGCCCAATGAGGGCAAACCAGCTCCGTGACGTCACTGGCCCGCCCCCAGACCTGCCCCCGACACGCCCACGGACGGCGCGCTGTGTAATGCCAGGGAAAGCACCGCTTTCCCTGAGCCTCAGCGCGCCTCAGCCCGGACAAAATCACTATGTCCCAGGCCTTAGGTGTGTGTGTATGTATATATGTTTGTGTGTGTGTGATTATCTATAGCTATATATCTATCTCAAATAAAAATATCGCTTGTGAGCACATTCACATATCTTAGACAGGGCTACAACCCTGCTTTTCGCCATTATCACCTAGCATACAGTGCTTCCACTGCAGCAATGGATTCTGGGAAATTACATGCAAATGAGCACACATTGTCACCTTTTGCCTCCTGTCCATTTTTACATGGAACCCTTATAAGCTAATGCTCGCTGCTTTAACACAGCTTTTCAGTTAGCCTGGGATAAGATGCAACGCTAGTAAACTCGTTTGCATGTCATTTCCCAGAATCCCTTTCTGCAGTGGAAGCACTGTATGCTAGGTGATAATGGCGAAAAGCAGGGTTGTAGACCTACATGTGAATGTGCTCACAAGCGATATTTTTATTTGCTATATGGTATAGGGTGGAGGTTTCTTGTTGCCTTTTTCACTTTTTCGCCCACCATAACTTATATATATATTCTGTGTGTGGGTACGTACACTATATATGTTAATGTGTGTGTTTGTAATAATTCATTTTTTTGTTTGTTTGATGCACCTTTTCCCATTAGACTTTAGTTCCTAAATCTGTTGAGCTATTAAATATATCTTAAAGGATAAAACAGAAGTGGTGGGAGGGAAGGTTTTATAATGCGGAGTGCTCTCAAGTTATGGGAATCCCATTATAATATGCAAAGTGGACTGAATTGAAGGGACTAATTGTGCCAGTGAAACTCTAGGTATGGAGCTGTGTAGATTGTCAGTGCGATATAATTAAAATAATATTTGCTCATTGTGTAGCTCCTCCATGCTTAACCCTGTAATGCGTGTGAGAGATAACACGCAGAAAGGATATTATCAGAATAATGTTTTATGAATGCCAGCTGTGCCCGGGTGAGTGACCCCTGGCCCCCTCTGTGGGCACTGTGTGGGTGTCCCCTTTGCAGCAGTAGTGTCTGTAAAGGAATGCAGGGGGCCTGGCTGACAGATGGCATGGGGGAGATGGCAGTGACAGCGCAGTGGGAGTTAGACGTGTGTAATTTCAGCCTAGGCAGCTGAAAGCTGATCTGTGCATATGAATTGAGAGCGGGCACCCGATCCCCAGCGCCTTCCTCCTAAATAATTCACACCGTGATAACTGGAGCTGAAGCAGGTTTGAGCGGGCAGGCGCTGGTGTCCTCCAGCTCTTTACCTGCAAGGAGGGTGGTGTGTCCCACCTCTCACTCTACAAACGTCACTTAGTACAAGAAAGTGAAGCGATGATGGAGAGCAGTGATTCTGCACATAATGAGGCGATATATAACTATTCCGTCTTTAACCATGCTGTATATTTCTCAAATATTTTACCAGGAAAAATACAGAGAGTTAAGTTTGATTTTCAAGTATGTCCCGGGTACAGAATACATGGTGTCAACATTATTGAGCTACAATACATGTTTAGAGTATAAAACAGCCGAGGTCCTGAACGATCTTAAACAGGGGGCGTTTTTGAGGAATTGTTGCAAAAGTGTGGAGCCCGGTAAAAGAAGGAAGAGAAATTGGTTCCTTTTATTGAACTTGAAACCATAAGCAGGTTTCTGGAGATGGATCTGAGGCGATAAGTGCTGGCTGCAGTATGGGTGAGAAGCCTGCTTAGATAATTGGGTAACTTGTCCAGAAAGTTAGACAGGAAAACTGTACCTTGCGCCTGGACTCAAGGGATAGCCAACTAAGGCCGTGCCTATAGTGCCGTCGATAGCGAAGGTGACACGACGGGTGCTGTCACCCGTCGCTACCGGCGAAAGTTATATTTCGCCGGGCGGCGGCGGTGCGTGTTTCCGGCAATTTGATTGGTTCAAGTGCCGTCACGTGACGCGACAGCCCTTGAAAAATCAAATTTTGCCGGCTACCAGTTTTCGCTCCGTCGCTTTGTCGCCGTTGCGCGCATTGTAAGCACACGCGCCAACGGCAATGCATTTGTTTTCGGTCGCCGTCGTGTCGCCGGCACTATAAGCGCGCCCTTAGTTTGGCTCTAGCTGGCTGCTCGTACAGTGCTCCAATGTAGAAATAGTGCAGCAGAAAGTCTGAAGGGAGGAGTTACAGTATAGGGTGCGGTTATATGGAGCAATATGAGCTTCAGAAGAGGTGGCTCAATCAGTCCCTGCTTCAACACAGGTGGCTCATTCTTCGATTGAGCCACTGATTGTCACCTGTGCTGAAGCAGGGAGTTCCCGGAAAACCTGACCTGTTGTTGGCCCTTGGGGACTGGAGTTGCCCACCCCTGGTTTAGATGTTTCTCTTTGATGCCTCGTTTTTCCTCTGGAAAGTGATAAATTGATCGGACTTCAGGGAGACAGATATAAATCGGCACTGGTGGGATTAGCTGCTTCAGTGCTGGTACGTTCCAGGCACCTCAGGAAAAGAATTGTTTTTATGTTATATTGAGCGGGAAATGTATCAACACCTCTGCAGTTTGCAATAACTTTTTAATGGACTTACCCAATTTTATACGGACAATGTTTGTAACACTTATGCTATTATAGTCACATAGTAGATACGGTTAAAATACACGTATCTATCAAACTCAACCTTTGTTATAATTGGGTGAGATCCCCATCCTATATTTATAGTTCTATTAATCCGAAGGAAGCAACAAAAACCCAGTGACGCATTTACCAATTATCGTATCATAAGGGAAACAATCCTTCCTGACCCCAGTAATAACAATCCCACTTCTCCCTGGATTAAATACTCTTCCTATGTCTAACGTATGTGGCATATCCCTGTATACTTTCATTTCTAAATACATGTCTTTCCTTAAATATATCTCCTGTATCTGCCATCACAGTCTCCATGGGGAGTAAATAAGTAAGTGGTGCAGCTACCGGCCACTCCATACAGAAGTACAGCTCAACCCCATTATAGCGCGATCCGTTACAACACGAATCCGCTTATAACGCAATGCAAGCGTGGCTCCCAATTTTCGTATTTATGAATACTTTACAACACTATTATTGGCGTCTTAAATACTTTATTGTACAATGCATACAACTGTACATTATTTCTAACGCGATCCGCTTATAGCGCGATGTGATTCTTTGGACCCCAAGCACAGCGTTATAAGGGGGTTGAGCTGTATATATCTTCAGAAGCAAGGGGTCTCCGGAGCTGAAATCAATAGGGTTCCGCGCCAGAGACCCCCTGCTTCCATCCTACGTTAATGCCTTTCCCGGTTAAAAACAGGACTTGCCGTTAGGTTAGTAGGTGGACGGTAGGCAGGCCCACCCAGGCACCGGAGGGGGCGGAGGCTGACACGCGCCCGAAGCCACTTGTCATTTAGTAATATCTGCGGTCGTTACCCCGGAATATCTTGTATATTGGCGGGTAAGAATATCTGACGAATCCTGGGAGCACATGAAGCATTTGCGGATTCAGCAAATATCGCACAATCACAAGACGTATACGTTCCGTATAAAGCAGGGGTCTCAAACTCGGTCACCAACAGGCCAACTTTTATGGATATCCCTGCTTCAGCACAGGTGGTGCAGTCGAAGACTGAGCCACTGATTGAGCCACCTGTGCTCAAGCAGGGATATCCATAAAACCTGGCCTGTTGGTGGCCCCTGAGGACCGGGTTTGAGACCCCTGGTATAAAGGAATGCCGGACGCCACGGTCCCTCCGTGTGACTTTATCTCCCACTCACCTGGCTGCCCCACGCTCACTTGAAATCCTAAGACTTTCCAGAGACCGTATTTAGGGCACACGTGGTACAGAGTCCACGTTTTCAGGTCCCAGACCATTTCCAGGCAACTAGTGAAAGTCCGTTCTCACGCTAATTTAGAATGAATTGTATCCATTTAGGAGGTACTTGTCTGAATTTGCGGCTCTAGCAATGCATTACTCCACCGACCCCGTGTAGCAGAGAAGGGGTTATACGCTTCTAAAAAATACAGCAAACCTTCACCGATCCCTACTGGACACTCATTGCATTAACCCCGTGCGTGCCGGGGAGTTGCCTGTCCCATAGAACTGCAGAAACGGATCTCTTCATTAGGAATTCTCCTGCACGTTATTCCCCTTCAGGTTGAGTCTTGGAGAGTGATGTACAAATAATAGATACGTCATTTTGTTTTCAAGGAAATGAAAGAGTGCTTTGTATCAGAAATCAATGTCTCCCCTGGAATGATTAGCAGCATACGTTGGTGTCCGTATTCGTGTTGTTACATGTGTCGCACGGTTGCATATTGTCTGGCGTGCGTCATGTTGGTACTTATCAATTAATTCGTCATTGTTTTGCGCGTTTGTTTTTTACGCTACGGCCAATTTTGACACATTTCTGGCGCACGAAAGTGGGGAATACTTGCAATTTTATTATACGTATTATTTGCATATGTGCAACATTGTCCAAACTCCGCCTCTAATGCCACCCCTAGTATTTGTTTCTTAGTGGGGGGAGAGGGGTAGTGGCTGCAGGAAACATTCAAATCAGTTTTATACATTGGCTAGAAAGACGCATGAATTTGCTGCTCTACTGTGACAAGAGAGCTTTTAGTGAAGCTTTATACATAGGGCCCTTGGGGTTTATGTATCAAACTAAACCACTGTGTATTTGCCATTAAATTGGCACTATACAAAAGATTGTGAACATTGATTAATGCAGAAGTACGCAAACTGGGGGGCGCGGCGTTTGCAGAGGCCCCGCGCTCTTCCCCAAGGCATTTAAATGAAATGCTGGTGGATCACGTGAGGCCTTTGTAACTTCACTTACCTTGGCTCCGGCGATGCGTCGCCATGGCAACACGTCGTCAAATGACGCTGTGGGGTGACGTTACTTTACCATGGCAACGTGGTGTCACGTGACCCCCCCCTGCCAACATCATTTACCACTGGAGACATGGTAAGGAGGGGGGCACCAGCAGGGGGCAGTGCAGACAGGGGGGCGAGGAACTTTGTGTATATATATTTGTGTATATGTATATATTTGTGTGTATATATATATATCCCAAGAATATTCTGAACATAGAATGTTTCAGGCACAGTGAGTCCCTGACCTGAAGAGCTTACAATCTAATGGTGGTGCCTGAGGCCCAGGGAGATGATGTTACTTTCCCACGGTCACAAGGAGCAGATACTGGGATTCATACTAGCTTGAAGCCCTCACCTACTTCAAATGCAGCGACCTTCCCATCCGTTCTCCTAACTTCATTTAAGAGATGCAAGAAAGCAAATGCCATCATTATAATGTTAGATTGTCTGATACCCAGACCCCGGCGAGTTACTCTCTTTGTCTGGGGCTGGTAACAGGCTGGCAGTGCCTGGACACTCAGGTTATATAAAGTTTATCTGTGACTGTGTGTGAGTGGCATAGTGTGGCTGGCAGGCCAACTTTCCCATCCCTGCTGGCATACTAGCTCATGCACCCACTGCACGTTCACTGAAGGTCGTTCTCAGATTCCCCCTGACTGGGTACCAACCTCCCCATTCAGTGATCCCTTGTTCTAGCATTTCTTCTTCTGTGTGACGGTAACATAGTATCTATACAATACAGTGAGGGGTACATATACTAGCAATATGTTTAGTTTACAGTGTTAACCTTTTGATGATGGGGTCCAGAGAGCTTTGAACAGGCTTAGGCTTGGTGAAAACAGGCACCGTATCACTTGTTTTTAACAGCAATGAGATGGTAGCACCCCTGGCACTTGACAGGTTAATGGTAGGATGCACCGTGGAGAATTACGCACACAGAAGGAAGTTATTTTATTATCATTTTATTATCATTAAAACTATGATCATTTACTTATTTATAAAGTGCCACCCTACTCCAGTCGTTTTCAACCTTATCTTTTTTTGGTTAGGGAACCCCAGAATTTGATTTAGAAATTCTGGGGAACCTGCGGAACCCCGATTTGAAAATCACTGCCCTATTCCATAGCGCGGTACAATGGGGAAACACTAGTTACATACACTGAATGACTTGCAACCCGATACCATAAGTACATTAAGTTTTCTGCTTGAAAACGTGGGCAGAAAAATAAAGTACATTGTTTATCCAGAAGGAGGATTTTTGTGATTTTGAAACCCTACCTTTATTTTGAGCTTGCCTTGCGTGCGTAACCAAACTCAAGCCGCACTTTTAACCTATAATAGCTAACAATAATCCAGTATGGTTCACTATGTATCTTTATCCCACAATGGGTGTTAGTATAATGGGTGTGTTATTTTAACTTATTCTGTTGTCTGTGAATGTTCATAAATGCTCAAAATGCATATTGAGAGGTTAGTATCTTAACTATATGTTAATCTACCATCCAAAATATATACAGTATATTGCTAAGCTTATTATTATTGTTATAAATGACTACGTCTTCTAGTTTTGTATATATTAGTATATGTATTCGTGCATCATTTCCCCTGATCCAGAGTACACAATAATAACACTATGCTCTTGTGCAGCTCATTTGGATCAGGTACCAACAATTAGATTGTAAGCTCTTTGGAGTAGGGATTCATTGCGCCTGCAAAATGTTATATACAGCGGTGTGTAAACTGTCAGTGCTACAGTGTATAAAAGAATCCCAGAGATTTTCATAAATAACCCCTACAGGGTTTAAGGATTTGGGTACCTACAGGATCCTTGTGCCCATCTGCGGGGGAAGCGCCTCCGTGCCTCACGCATCCTGCCCTCACTCCGCGTGCGGGGGCGCTGCAGACTGCGCTCACTTCACATGGGTCGGTCTGTTTGGTTCCAATCGATTCACAGGACAGCGTCAGCCCTGCGAGGACAGAGACACACTAAGAGTCTGTAGTATACCAGGACATGACAATTCCACCCGCCTGTCACCTGTTGGTCCCTCCCACCTCCTCGCCGGGGACACTCCTTACCTGCGCAGGTACAGACACACTGTATATACACAGTGCACAGCAGCAGTTTGTTGTGTAGAAATAAAGGGGCTTAAAACCTCCTGCAATGTACAGAACACGTACAGTATGAGAGGGAATAAACTGAGCGTAAAGAGGCAAATGTTCCGGGGTTCACCGACGCCTTCGCTCCGGCCTAGGACATTAGGTCGCGGCCATTTCGCCATGAGCAAATGACCGCCGGCACTTTGCCGGGACTCATCCCGCCACTGGGACCTGTCGCCGCTGGCTGCTTCACTACTAAGGTAAGTGCCTAAACCACCAGCCCTAAGCCCTTCCCCTAAAACTCCTACCCTAACCCCCTACCCCAACCACTAAAACCCTTACATTAACCCCCTACCCTAACCACTTACACCCCTTAAATTAACCCTCTACCCTAAGAACATTAACCCCCTACCCTAACTGCTAAAACCCTTCAATTAACCCCCTAACCTGTAAAACTTTCTTTAGAAGTGACCGGCGGCAAGGTGTCCGTCTGTGGCCGAACTCCGGCGGTCATCCAGTCGCGGCAAAACAGCCGCGGCCAAATGTCCCTTTGCGTCTTTATCCGCTCCGTTCCTCCGCTCCGTGCTTAGCTCCTCTGTCAGTTAATGTGTTTTTTCACAGTGCTCTTCCTTGACGGAAGTTGCTGTCTAGCATCTTCCCATACAGTGTAAATAGGGTTTTATTTACTAAAAGTCTCCCAGCTGCTAAACCAGGGTGAACAAAACAGCACCAGATTGATCAAAGAAACGGGATCGTTTTGAAATCAGCTAGAGTCTTTCCCTTTGCTTCAACACACAAACCGTCAACCATCCAAGAAAAGAACTAGTCTTCACAGCAAGTATACCGAAATGTTGATCCCTGCCCAGTAAATGTATAACTTGCTGTGAAGACCCCTGGAATGCCACTAGTTTATTCCTTATATTCTGCAGAAACCTATAAGAACATATAGATCATTGTATTTTAGATTTCTTTCTGTATAGCCCCACTAGTGGGGAAATGCATTTTTAACAAACCGAGTTTGCCTTTTTAATAGAGGTGCAGTAATATGTTTCTCTTGTGCAGCCTGCACAGCGCTGTGCAGTAATATGTTTCTCTTGTGCAGCCTGCACAGCGCTGTGCAGTAATATGTTTCTCTTGTGCAGCCTGCACAGCGCTGTGTTTCTCTTGTGCAGCCTGCACAGCGCTGTGCAGCCTGCACAGCGCTGTGCAGTAATATGTTTCTCTTGTGCAGCCTGCACAGCGCTGTGTTTCTCTTGTGCAGCCTGCACAGCGCTGTGTTTCTCTTGTGCAGCCTGCACAGCGCTGTGCAGTAATATGTTTCTCTTGTGCAGCCTGCACAGCGCTGTGTTTCTCTTGTGCAGCCTGCACAGCGCTGTGCAGTAATATGTTTCTCTTGTGCAGCCTGCACAGCGCTGTGTTTCTCTTGTGCAGCCTGCACAGCGCTGTGCATAGAGTTTTTCAGGCACATTGAGTCCCTGACCCGAAGAGCTTCTAATCTAATGTTGGTGCCTGGGGCACAGGGAGATAAAGTCACAAGGAGGTGACACTGGGATTCATGGTGACTTCCTCTACTTGATGCAGAAAGAAAAGTCCAACATCTTAATGTTAGATAACAACGACACAGCGTTTGAAGCAGGGGAGCCTGGTTCAATCCCCGGTGTCGGCTCCTTGTGACCTTATTGGGGAACAGTCACATTACAGAGGGCAGTGTTTGGGATCAGAGTCCCTGCAAAGGCTGGGAACAGGGTGAGCACAGGCAGCCTTAAACCCCTCCTTGCCTGTGGTGCCCGCCGGGCATTGATTTGTGAGGTGTGAGCACTGATCGGCTTGGGACTCAATGCACAGACTGAGGCATTTATACATGTTAACATGTGAGGGAGACACAGTACCACTACTTTTTAATTTACATAACTATTTCTCTTCTGTTTATTTAAGAGAAAATGGAACTTGTTCTCGAAAAAGCTCCTATCTTTTTGACATTTGAACATAAATACAAAATAAACCATTTAAAAACAGGGCCCGTGTACATTTTCCTCTTGTTTAAACCACTTTCACAACCAGAGGGGCCAGCAAAACGGTTTTGCCCCTCTGGCAATGAAAGGGTTAACAGAATCAGACCCAGTACCACTACTTATTTACTTTCTTCAATGTCCATTTTCTGATCCTGTCTCTTTGTCACTCTCTCTTCCCTGCACCCACAATGTGTAACTCACCCTCTGCTATTCCTGCGTCCTCTGCCAGACCTTCCCTCAGCTCATCCCCAGGAAGAATTTACCATACCTCCCATCCCTCCCTCTCTCTCTCTCTGCCACTCCGCATCTCACCCGTCACACTGTGGCCGCTACCTCACAAGACAGGAAGCAGCTGATCTGGGGTCACTGTGGGACCTGTGTGGTTTGGGGGCTTGGAGAGCAAGAGAGAGAATGAGGCCTCAGCCCTGACTCCTACTGTACATGCTGCAGGTCCTACAGCCCGCGTCCCCCCCAGACTAGCACATCTCATTAGGGCAGAGGTGACCTACATTACAAACCCAGCTCAATGAGATAAATGAGCAATATGCTCACGCACACACAGGCCTTTCACATGCACATACCCACATGTACAGAGCGGCGGCAGCAGCACAGATATTAATACAGGCATACCCCACATTAACGTACGCAATGGGACCGGAGCATGTATGTAAAGCGAAAATGTACTTAAAGTGAAGCACACCTTTTCCCCACTTATCGATGCATATACTGTACTGCAATCTTCATATACGTGTATATATGATGTAAATAACGCATTTGTAACAGGCTCTATAGTCTCCCTGCTTGCGCACAGCTTCGGTACAGGTAGGGAGCTGGTATTGCTGTTCAGGACGTGCTGACAGGCGCATGCGCGAGCTGCCGTTTGCATATTGGGCGCTATGTACTTACTCGCGAGTGTACTTAAAGTGAGTGTCCTTAAACCGGGGTATGCCTGTACACAGGTATAACTTTGTTACTTTGTATTGATACACAGGTTACTTTGTTAATATACAGGTATAACTTTGTTACTTTCTCACATGTATCTTAATGCAACTGCAGATCGCTGCACATTTATGTGCAGATTCAAATGCTTGAATGTACTTATATATATATTTATATATACATATACTGTACATGTACACCCATGGACATACTTCTATTTAACCACGAGCATACAAAAGCACCGACATACATGGCATTCATGTACATTCACATTGATATCATGCATGCACACTTACACTCGCACACAGTAAAATGTGCAAAGTTTGTCTGGGTTCCACTCACAGATGTTTCAAGAAATGGCGAAGTCTTGTAGAGGCTCTTACATTATCAAACAGTGTATGAGGACCCCAGAAATATACTACAGGTCCCCTACTTACACACTGCTGAAAAAAACCCATACTTTTCCCCACTAGCAGAGACTTTGCGCCGGTAAAAGATTGCGGCGTTTGCTGAATTTTACTACTGTTTTACGTTTTTTTACAGCTTTTCGGTTTGCAGCTAATGTCCAGACTTTAGCAAAATTACAAATCTTTCACATACCTCTACCCATTGATGCACACATCTTCAACGCTTGTATTTGCACTAATCTGTTCATGCACACTTCTATTTACACATTTGTGTACATTTACACACATTCATGTGTGCACGCTTACATTTGTACATATACAGCATGTACACTTGCACACAGTATGCACGATTACTCTTTCATACAGCACGCACACTTCCACTAGAACACACACTTATAGCTCTGTGCTCACACAAAAAAAAATATTTCTTTTTCGAATTCCACAGCTGATGTGACTCAGGTATTAGGCATGAAAAGCGGCTTCATACAGCGCTTCCTCCCCCCACATACACATCACCAAGAACATTCACATGGCAGGATGGGAATGAACTTACATTAACTGGGCTTGTAGCTGTTCTGGTATCCAGAAATATCCCTCTGCTTCAAGTCAATGGGCATCTCTGGGAGAGCTGGGGAGGAGGAAGAGAGAAATTAGTGATATTTACCTGTTGTGTGCCAAAGTATTGATGAAGAAGAGGTGGTGAGGAAGGTCTGGGTGCCGCCTGGGCTGGCACAGTGTTGCCTTTCTGATGCCTCCCAGAGAACAGATATTTTCTGTCCTGCCGCCCCTGGGAGTGTGTAAAGAGGGCGGGTGGGTGTGGAGACCACCCTCTGCCGACACAGGTTTAATTTCCTGCCGGGGGCATAATCTCTTGGCAAAATACGGCTCAGGTCTTAATCTGTCCTTCTCATTTCACTGAAGGGAGGGTTTAACCCACACTGCTCCCCTAATCGGAGAGGGGCGAAGGTGCAGGACTCGTGTAACTACTTCACTGCCAGAGGGACCTGTCTGTGAGAATGTTGGTGTGCCTGATACTAAGGGGGTTAAGGGGTGTCCCTGATATAAATGATAGGAGGCGTTGTATGTGCCCCTGATGTCTGTGTGTTAGGAGGTCCCTAATACAGTATATGTTTTGTGCCATGTTTACAATGTTCTTTCCTTGCCGGCTTTGCTTCTTGAATAAAAATGAATATGCACACATTTTCATTCTGCATGCATATATTTACTGATTACCTGACACACTGGTCTGGGGTGAGAAGGGTGTGTGTGTGTGTGTGTGTGTGTGTGTGTGTGTGTGTGTGTGTGTGTGTGTGTGTGTGTGTGTGTGTGTGTGTGTGTGTGTGTGTGTGTGTGTGTGTGTGTGTGTGTGTGTGTGTGTGTGTGTGTGTGTGTGTGTGTGTGTGTGTGTGTGTGTGTGTGTGTCTCATATAGACATATTGTGTATCACTGAGTGTGAATTTGCCCATGTGATCAGTTTGGGGGGAGGGTACAATTCTGGGAAATTACATGCAAATGAGCACACAGTGCCACCTTTTGCTTCAAAACCATATAACATGGTTCCCTATAGGCTTAAGCTTGCTGCATTTCACAGCTTTGAGCACAGCCAGGGTTAAGATGCATAGCCAGTAAACCCACCCACAGACAGCCATTTTGACCTTAATGGGTCTCATTAGTGTCGGGTTGGTTATACTGGCTTTACAAAATGAAGCGGGGATAGGTTTCACCATACTTAGTTAAGTTATGGTGGGTAAAAAAAGTGACAAAAACCCTCCACAGTAAAGTATACAGCAAATGGAAATATTACTGTATGCTCATTTGCATGTCTTAGACAGGTCTGATATATATATATATATATATATATATATATATAATATATATATATCTCCTTCGCTCAAAGCCTACTTCACAGCCTCAAAGGGGTGAGAAGGATGCAGTGGATGTTAACCATACTATGAAAGATTGAACAATATACCCGGCTAAAGTGGGAAAGGTACTTGCCAACATGCAAATGAGGCCGGCCTTTGGAAAACGTGTGGCTGAAGATGTAACTGTGATATGGTGATGAAGACTATCGAAGATAAGAAAAGCTTAAAGAAGATGAAGCAGCAACTTATGACCGGGAAGAAGCAAATCATCGCACTCAAGCAAGACGACGGATCAACAATAAAAGAGAGTTGAGGACTTCTACATGAAATTGTATGAGAACACAGATAAAAAAGGACATAATCCAGCAGAGAGAGCGAGAAGAAACCACCAGTGATGTACCATGCGTCCTTCCAGAAGAAGTAGCAAAGGCAACTAATTCCATAAAGAATGGGAAGACTCCCGGGGAAGATGGAATTACACGGAATTTTTAAAAGAAGCTGGGGAAGAAGTAGAGAGAATCCTTGCACAACTCTTTACATGCTGCTTGAAGAACAGGAACATTCCAGAACAATGGAGCAATGCCGTAGTTATCCCCATCCACAAGAAAGGAGACAAAGAAGACTTCAGAACTAGATTTTTACGAAGATACTCACCAATTGGCTGCAACAGACCCTGAACTTCACCCAAACTAGAGAACAAGCAGGATTTCGAAGTGGGTACAAAACAATGGACCACATCCAAATTGTACAAGAAGTGATTTCCCGAAGTAATGAATACACTCTACCACTCAGATTAGGATTCATAGATTACGAAAAAGCATGCATCTCTCCATGTTTATTTGCATTGTCTAAAGTTTCTGAATTCTCTTCGCATTTAGGGCCCAAGTTTCATCGGGGGTGCATGAAGGTCCTGATTTAGGGACCAAAACGTTGGATTTATTGGACTACAAAACACTTATTTTTTGACTTACCTGCGATGTGCTACTTCTATCGTATATGTGTGTGTGATTAATATGTAGCGTGCACTTGCTTACACATGCCCATGATTAATACAGGTGTGCCTATTGTATGTACATACAGTGGTATGCAGAAGTATACACCTCCCTGCAAATATTTCACATTTTGTTGGCACTTAACCGTACTTCATGATTCTTTCAAATTAGACTTTACATGTAGAATCTACAAAAAACTTCTCCAAAGTGATAAAGTTAGAATATGCATAAAGAATATATAGAAGTAAGATTTACAGAGAAAAACAGATTAATCTCAGTTGCATAAGTATTCCACCCCTTTGCTACTGCAGCCCTAAGTCAACTCGAGTGCAAATTAATTCTTTAAAAGGTCACAAAATGAGTGAAATGGTTTCAGCCTGTGTGTAATCAAACTGGTTTAACTTGTAGATCATTTCCCTCCGGTATTTAAAGACTTTCAAGCTGCAACTCACACAGTGATCCTACAAAGCAACCATGAAGACCAAGGCGCTTTCCAAACAAGTCAGGGATAATGTGATAGAGAGGAGGGTACAAGAAAATGTAATTGAGGGTACAAGAAAATGTTAAAAGGCGCTGATTATCCCTCTCGGCCCAGGGAAGTCCCTCATTAAGAAGTGGAAGATGCATCATGCCACCCGGGGCAGGTCACCCTCTCAAACTGAGCAGCCGGGCAAGCAGGAAACTGATTCAGGATGTCACTCTGAAGCCAACAATGACCTTGAGCAGCAGCGGATTTCAAATTTCGCCGTCCCAAGGCACTTAGCTGTGGCGGCCACCTCCTCACTGCCGCCCGCCTTCTTCTGAATTGCAGCGTCAAATGACACCGTGAACGTCACCAACGTGACGTCGCACGGAGTCGGGTTTACATGGTAATGCGACATCATGACGTCATTTGACGCCGTCACTTTGGACTGAAAATCGGCAATCGGCTGTAGACCCGCCGGAATGCCCAGATCTCCTCAGCGTGGTGACGTCACCTCAGCAGATCAGGGCATTGCGGCGCGTCTACAGTCGATGGCAGATATTCAGCTGATTTTAACACGCTGCACGCCGCGAGAATAGGGGAGCCGCTCCATACATCCAGCATTGGACATCGCCAGGGTGCTGTACCCCTGGTAGGAGCAGATGATTGTTGCGACAAGGTCCCCAAGCATCCAGTCACATGATTATGGACTCCCGCTCTCGTTGGTGAACATCTCCTGCACTGAGTATTATCATTTCATGTCTATATTTTGTAACCTTCTTGAAAGTGCATGCGCGACGCGATCAACAGACCTCTTCTCTATGAGGCCGCCCATGGTGCGTGCGAACGATGCAGAGCGGCAGATTTTTTAAAAGACAAATGATTTTGTCTTTTCACTTCAATATCATATTGTGTGCACTTTTCTATTTCTTTGTTCTCTTCCTTGTCACGGCCACGAGGTTTATGATACATGTACATTCATTATACATTATATTTTTATGGTATTGGTGTTTTCACTTATAACTCACTTTGAGGTTTATTGTGTATTAGGCACTTGTAATAGTTTTTGTTTGGCGCTGATCCCCCTTCTTGGGTTGATATATATATATATATATATATATATATTAGTGAATTCACTGGCTTTGCATCTCATCCCAGGCTATGTTAAAAAGCTGTGTTTAAAACAGTGAGCATTGGCTTAACGGTTCCATGTAATAATGGATTTAAGACAAACGGTGGCAGTGCATACTCATTTGCATGTCGTTTCCCAGAGTCCCTTGCTGCAGTCGAAGCACTGTACTGTATGCTAGGGGATAATGGCAAAAAGCAGGGTTGCAGATCTGTCTAAGACAGGGGTGCACAAACTTCTTGAGCTGCGCCCCCCTGTCCGGCAGCCGCAGTGTTCACGCCACAACCTCCAAGGACTCGGCATCAAATTATGCCACGGGTCACGTGACCCCGCCGCGTCATTTGGTGCGCATTGCCATGGCGACGCATCAAGTAACATGACCCGCTGCGTCATTTGACGCCGCGTTGCCATGTCGTCACGTTGCCGAGGACCCGGCGGAGAGCAGGTAAGGGAGTTACAGAGGCATCACGCCTCCCCCGTCATTTAATTTAAATGCCGCGCCACTCCTAGAAGTTCTCGCGCCCCCCAGTTTTTGCGCACCGCTGGTCTAATTCTCGCGCCCCCCAGTTTGTGCACCGCTGGTCTAAGACATGTGAATGTGCTCACAAGTAATATTTTTATATGATATATATATATATATATATATATAACAAATATATCACCTCTCTTCCTCTCCCTTTCCCCATTTATCTCCCCCTCTCTCTCTCCACCCTCGTATTTCTCCCCCTCTTAATTTCTCTCCTACTTATTTTTTCTCTCTCCTCCCCCCTCCCCCCAACTCAGACCCGCCACCCCCCTACCACTTCTGTGGCTCCCCCCTGGCTCTGCCTCTTGGTCTGTTCCTTGTCCTCTGCCTGCAGGATTGTCACTTGTTTGTGCTCTGCCAGTGGTGGGGTGCTGCAGGGGATCCCCCTCCTGTGTGTCAGCAGGCCATGCCAGCTCTGATCCACATCACGTACTGCACAGGCCTCCGGCAGGGACACAGTTAATGTGCCGTAGCCTCTGTGTGCTTAGCTCTCCAAGCTATTTTACACTCAAAGTTGCATGCCTGGGGTGGGAAATGAAGAGGTTAATCTGTAACTATAGATCTGATGGGGAAAGAGTGAATGATCTTTTCTGTCTGTGTCCTGCATTACTCTGGCAGTGAAAGAGTTAATAAAGCTATGTCTCCGGGTTAGAAAACGACAGATTAAAGACACACGAAAAAGCGTCACCGCTCTGGATTTTCGATAAATCTGGTGCTGTTTTTACAAGAAGTTTTGCAGTCCTGGGAGACGAGAAACTCCCCACACACCGTCTCAGCAGCGCAAAGTGCTACAGATGTGCATGATCTAAAGAAAGACGAATACTGTACAGTGAAATTAGGGAAGAAAGCTGTGTATTGCCATTTTTTTCTGTTTTACAGCCATATTTAATGAAGAGACAGAAAATGGGCATTGGGGAGATGCATTAAAATGGTTCAATTTGCTACAAAACACGGAACATACATTAGCATCTGGGTCCCCTTTGTATGAATATTTCACATCTTGTTTCTTTTAGCGTATTTGGGTAATCGTGATGTCACTTAGTACGTGAAGCGTAGAGAGCGATTAGCTTGGAGTCAGGGGCAGAGTGAGAACTGTCTCGATGCCCGCTATCGCTGATTACTCTTAATCAATAGGGCGTATTAACCATCTAAGTTGGAGAAACACCACCACTGTTTGGCATGTGTGCATGTACCATCTACTCACCTGTGGATCTGATCTATTCCTACCTATTTCTTGAACACACTATACTATGTACAGATTTTTCTACCTTGAGCACTGGAAAGCAATTAGGATTCACTTCTGTATACAGATAGCTGACCTTCAGAGGGGCAAACACTTGTTTGACTTTAAAAGGAGCAATCCAAGCAATGTCCTACATGTGTTATTTTTATTTAAATAAATTGGGTTTGTAGTATTAGATAATACATACTACATTTTTTTTTATGCAACTCTTAATGCATTTAGTGAGTTTTAATATAATGAGCATTGATTTCTACAGCAGGGTTTAGCCACCTCCCCAGCAGTGCAAGATCTTTGCAACACTTTCCTGTTTGTGATCATTTGTTGCCAATACTCCCAGCAGTTTGAGCTGCAAGCTGTAACAATAGTCAATAAATAAGTAAGCCGCACTCATATACAAAAATGACAACATAGAAGCCAAAAGCTTTTGGTAAAGGCAACAGTACAGATAGTCCTCGCTATCCAACGTTTCACTTTACAACGAATGGCATATCCAACGCTTTACAATGCAAACCTATGGGCCGTTTTTCGACGCCTGAATGCGTTATCCGACGCTCACCGCCACTGATTAACATGGGACTCACTTTACAACGGTTTCACTATCCAACGCTACTTCCAGAACGGATTCCGTTGGATATCCGAGGACTGCCTGTTATTGTATTAGCCCATATTATGTATAGTAACACAGAGTGAGATAACACACTTGGGGACATCAAAATGACAACACAATGTGAAGAAACTTTCTCAGAAAAACAGTACAGTGAAAACGACTTATCTGTGAGCTCTACAAGAATAAAGAGGATAAAAGCTGGTAAATAACAGCGGTACACAGAAAAAGAGGCAAAAAAAAAGGGAGAGGAGGTGAGGGGAAAAACACTATCACTCAAAATGAGGGGAAAACCCCATAAAAAAATAACAGCGAGGGGATAACAAGGGGGGCAGTAAACTGTTATAAAAAAAAGGAAGAAACAAGGGGGGAGTGGGGGGCAAAGTTTCGGGGAGTAACCCCATCATCAGCCCCGTTCCGCACGATTCTAAACAACCTCAAGTACTTCCCTTTGAAGACACAAAAAAAAACCAGCAGAAGTCAGGCAATAAGCAGCAGCAGAGAGGCAGAATACAGACACGATCAGGCGCTAGGAAGAACGTTGGTTGTAGTGCAGCAATGGTGAAAAGGCGTGCTGATTCTAATTGTATATATGTAACAATAGCCCATGTTACCATGGTCATTTAAGAATACATTGTAGCTGCTGAGTTACACTGACTGAAGGATTGATTGAAACTGAAAGGCAGCCATTTAATGAACCCTGGGAAGCAGGATTTCGCTGATCGATCACGGGCGAACGTATCGATCGGTAGCTTAGGTAATTAGTTTTCAATAAAGGTAATCAGAGGCTGCATATATTAAAACAAAGGAGAGATTTTTTTGTAAGTGCCGCTTTGATCGCCTCTTTAAAGCAGATTAATGAACATGATTTCATGTTTTTGATTTTGATTTGAATAGGCCGCAGCCTGCAGTAGAGTGTTCACATGTCAACTCCCGCGGTTTATTCTCACTTCCTTCACTCCGCCAGGCAGCACAGAGCTGTTTGTCGTGCGGATTACAAAGAATCTCATCTCAAGCGATTTATCGTAATCTTCTCAGATAAGGTTCTTCGATGTCTACTAAGGACGCTTGGCAAGAGGGGCTTCAGGCAGCCAGGTTCATTTTCGTTACAGGCTATTGTTTTTGGAATAAATCACACAGTTTAAAACAGAAGTATTGAGTATAGTGTTGTGAAGAAATTGTTACCAAAAATTAGGGCGCAGAAAGAACGTGTCCCTTCTCCTGCTTACTGGGACTGTCCCTTCTCCTGCTTACTGGGACTGTCCCTTCTCCTGCTTACTGGGACTGTCCCTTCTGCTTACTGGGACTGTCCCTTCTCCTGCTTACTGGGACTGTCCCTTCTCCTGCTTACTGGGACTGTGCCCTCTCCTGCTTACTGGGACTGTCCCTTCTGCTTACTGGGACTGTGCCTTCTCCTGCTTACTGGAACTGTCCCTTGTCTCTGCTCTTTTCTGTCACAAAAGGGCCCCAAGGGCACTTCAATAGGGAAAGTTGTCAGTGTATACAGAATAAGGCTCATACATCAAGGGTGGCCAACTCCAGTCTTCAAGGGCCGCCAACAGGTCAGGTTTTCAGGATATCCCTGCTTCAGCGCAGGTGGCTCAATCAGGTCCAGCTTTAGCACAGGTGGCTTAATGAGTCCCTGCTTCAGCACAGGTGGCCCAATCAAAGGCTCAGTCTTTGACTGAACCTCTGATTGAGCCACCTGTGCTGAAGCAGGGATATCCTTAAAACCTGACATTTTGGGTTCTTGAGGACTGGAGTTGCCCACCCCTGGGCTAACGCCAGCTAAACCAGGTGGATTTATTTGGTGCAACGAGAGAAACTGCAGGCACAGCTTTAGATACATCATTCTTATATCTGCTCACCATAACGCCTCCTACACCCCCAAAATACTCCCATGTAGGCACAAAAGGAAGCAAGCCTCCTTGATACATTGATGCAGAGTCTGTGTTGTAATGACTCATTTTGCACCAGTCTGCAACACTTAATCCGTATTCCCCGGTGTGTGTGAAAGTGACACAGCTTTGCTATTAAAAATTCAATTTTTAATATAAACAGAAATGAAAGTGTAATATTTTATAAAAAGTAGTAATAATCAGTACCACTATAGAGAGACAACCACAGCTACTAACTCACGTGTCCACTGTGGGAAACTCATATACAGTATATATAAATTCAACAACTTTATTAGAAATGTAGAATTTTGCTTTGACTTGCCAGTTCCACCCAAACTTTTGCACTAAAAGAGTCTATTGAACTCTTTGACGAATTTTCAAAAGTTCGATTGAATTACAGGGGGTGTGAATTTGGGGACGTTTGTACACCTCTAGTTGTCCCAGAACTCTTTAAATCTATTTCTGTCGCGGGATAAATAAGAGAACTTGCTAAAGTACTAGGGGCCCAGTTATTACTTTTTGAAAACAAACGCAATTCAATGGGGTAAAAATCGGGAGATTTTATTCATTAGGAACTCCTGAGAATTATCTCTGCAAATACACAGTATTGCTACAAACACATATTTTCTGCACGTACTTTCTGCATTAAATGTTATATACATTTCTCGCCTCCTCCTCTCTCGTTCTTTTTTACTTGTGCAGGGCCACCAACAGATATAACCCAGGACTACAGTTTGGGCAGCCCCCCCCCCCATGTTGGCGGCTTTGTGTGCCCCCCTTTCACATCTCTTTGTGAGCCCCCTCTTCTATTTCTGCCCTCTCCCCCCATGTACAGTATTTCTCTCACTATACACCGTGTCTTGCTCACTCACTCTACCCCCTCCCTCTCTCTCTCCCAACCCGTCTCTCCTCACACTCCCCTCTGCTATCACTTAATTACCCCCTCTCATCAATCCCTCTCCCTCAATCCCACCCTCATACTCATTCCCCCTCCCCCTGACCACACACAATCCCCCTCGATACCCATACAACCCCCCCACCCACACACAAAATACAATACCTCCTCTCTCTCTCACACATACACACACACACACAAAGTATCCCAACACACAAACTACAATAACCCGGTCACACAAAATACAATAACCACCCCACAAAAAATACAGTACCCTCTACACACAAAATACAATAACCCGCACGCACAAAATACAATAACCCCCATGCACAAAATACAATAACCGCCCCACAAAAAATACAGTACCCCCTACACACAAAATATAATAACCTCCCAACGCACAAAATGTAATAATCCCCCCACACACAAAATACACTAACCCCCCAACACACAAAATACACTAATCCCCCCACGCACAAAATACAATACCCCTCCCACACAAAATACAATACGCCTCCATACAAAATACAATACCCCCCCCCACACAAAATACAATACCCCTCACACATAAAATACAATACCCCTCCATACAAAATACAATACCCCCCCGCACAAAATACAATACCCCTCCCACACAAAATACAATACCCCTCCATACAAAATACAATATACAGTACAATACCCCCCTCCCACACACAATCAAAATACAATACCCCCCCCCCTCCCCTCACACACACACAAAATACAATAAATCCCCCTCACACACACCCAAAATGCAAACCCTCTCCCTCACACACAAAATACAAACACACACACCTACCTTGCTGGTGGGCTTCTTGTGCCCCAGATCGCCCCATCTGCTGCGGGCCTCTTCCCCCATGTCGGGCTTGCCTCTCTCCCATGCCGGGCCTCTCTCCCGCTGGAAGCTGGACTCACCTGGAAGTGGGGCCCAGCTTCCGGCGAAAGAGGAGGCCCAGCATGGAGGAGACGCCCGCAGGAGCTGGGGTTCCGAGCGCCAATCAGTGGCCCAGCAGCTGGATGCAGAAGTTGGGCCTGACCTCAGACACACACCCCCCCCCTATCGGCGGCATTGCATATTATTACCTTGTTGAGCGAGGCATTAACTGGAAAATAACATCCAACCCTGTTAGAACGTCTCGTCATTTGCCTGATTTAACGGGCCGCGTTGAATCGAGCTCATGGTACCTCGAAGCACAGGGAGGTAAAGTGACTCGCCAAAGGTCACAAGGAGCTGAAACTGGCACCCGAATGGATGTCACCAGCTTCAGAGGCGGCGACATTGAGCTCCTAAGAAAGCTGCTGTGATTGATGAGACAAATCATCTTCAAGACTCCCCACAATGTGAATTTAACATCAGTATATCTCGGGGGTTGAAACTGCTGGGGGATTTGATGGAGGGGGGGGGGGGGAAGGAGTGAGAGTTTAGGGAGAACAACGGAGAATTGACAGCAGTTCCATCTGAAGCTTTGCTTGTACTAAAACCCGGAGCCCCGGCAGGCTCTAAACACGCGCTTGTGTTTTCACACGAGTGCCGACGCTGTGAGAAGGTGAGGAGGTTACAGCCGGAAATATCTTCTGTATTCTATTCTGGGGCCTGGTGCAAATGATGTAAATATCGCCGATTCAATGAAGGTGGGGAGGGGGGGGGGGGAAGGGGCGGGAGGGGGGGATAATAGGGTGCAGTTTATTGATAGGCTCCTGTACCAGAAACCCCGAGGGGCACGTGTAAGTTATCCAACGATAAGTCGTTTGATATTGTTCCTCTTTTGTTTGTGTTCTGCGCAGTTGGTGGGAATTCCATTGAGATTTTGTTGTATCCCTCTTTTAAGGGGAATTCCCAAGTAAAGGCTGAAAAGGACATTTAGAAACAACATAGTGTAGGGGTGGCCAAGTCCAGTCCTCAAGGGCCATCAACAGGTCCAGTTTTCATGATATCCCTGCATAAGCACAGGTGGCTCAGTCAGCCTCTGCTTCAGCACAGGTGAAAGCTCTATTTACAGTATTATATATATATATAGCTTCCGAGTAATCTTTACTGCACTAGACTCTGGGGAGAGATCCATTTTAATCTCCCGGACACTATATATATATATACATATATAGATAGATAGATAGATAGATAGTGTCCGGGAGATTAAAATGGATCTCTCCCCAGAGTCTAGTGCAGTAAAGATTACTCGGAAGCTACAGATTAGAAAAATCATTGTTTTTAACACTAGAAAAACATATATTTATTTTTGTAAGAGATGGGCAGGCTCCAGGGTAAAGATAACATTATGGCCCAGATCCGCCAAGCCCTGTTATTGACTTAATGATGCATTAACTTCAGTTAACGCTTGGTTAATTGCTAATATTTTTAGCTTGCAAAATTATGCAGGACAGCCTGCGCTCATGCTTGGAGAGTTGGTGACGTCACTGCTCTCAAGCATGAGCGGGCTCAGAGGCAGCGTGGCCGCAGCCTCACTCCCACAGGCTTCTGTACAAGTAGTAAGAGGATTGCGTGTTTAGCAATCATGGATTCAGCATGTTTTGGCCCAGGGTTACTCCTGATTGCCAACAGGTAGTAAGTTGTTTGTGTGTTTAGCAATCAAGCTTCAAGTCTGATAGCACTTATTGGTTATCTGATCAACCAATAGGGCAGCAGTAGAGGGTATTTCAGCAGGGTGATTCGTCACTTATGAGATACCTAAGACTTTGTCCCCGGTGGTTGCTGCTGCTGCGTGCGCAGCACACACAAGTACAGCCCTCTATGGGGCCGGCCCCAGTAGCTGCCTGCGCACCCCGGCACAATGCGCGTTGAGCGACTGCCTTTGCCAAAAGACAGGAATTTTGTCATTTGGCGCGGCGGCCGAGCATTGTCAATGTCACGGCAGCTGTTCAACCAATGAGGGCGTACCAGCTGCGTGATGTCATGACCACGCTCCCGCCACGCCCCCCAGTCTAGAGTAATCTGAAGTCCATCAGATCGCTCGGCTGAAGGGGGAAAGCACCGGGAGGTGCTCCGTCGCGGGTGACGAGTGCACTGGGGCCGTAGCCTTACATCCCTGAAGAAGCTAGCTGTGTTCTAGCAAAACGCGTAGGAGAAAAGGAGACCGACAAGTCATTCTTTGCTTGCATGTACTATGTGAGTGTACAAAACGCGTAGGAGGAAAGGAGAACTACAAGTCTTTCTTTGCTTGCATGTACTATGTGAGTGTATTTTAATTATTATTTTTTTATCCATTAAAATCCCAAACGTATTTCTCCATGGAGGCATTTCTTTGCGCTTTTTTCTAGGCATTCTTTACTTCTGGGGAGGGTTGCTGTCATACTTGTATATTTTGCGGAAAAATGTACGTGTTTTTCTTTTTGCCGGGACCACAGGATTCCAACATATCCGCTTCTTGTATTTGTGTGTTTGATTAATAACGGCTTTATAATTACTTTGCAAACAAATTTAGCTGCGGCTTTGAGGACTGACAAACGGTCTCATCATCAAAATTGTACATACCCTCCAAAGTTTTTGTTTACCATGGAGGAAGGGGGGAGTTAAACAAATCTATATGTTTATATTTAATACATGTATTATATTTTGTAAAGAGGAAGTCAGCTCTAATGTATTTAACGTATTAGACATGTCCCTGTTCTCAAGTCCAGAGGTTGTCAGCTCCTGTCCTCAAGACGCCCTCAATAGATGAGGTTTTCAGGATATCCCTGCTTCAGCACAGGTGGCTCAATCAGAGGCTCAGTCTTCTGAGCCACTGGTTGAGCCACCTGTGCTGAAGCAGGGATATCCTGAAAACCTGACCTGTTATGGGTCTTGAGGACAGGAGTTGAGAACCCCCTCTGCTCTAGTCACGTTGGTCACAGTAGGGGGCTGGCCCTTACCAGGAATCAAAAGTAATACAAAAGCTGAAAAACACGAGCTTTAAAAGGACAAACAAGACTGAGATTGCACTGCCAGGCCGGACCCATTCATTGTATTCACTGCTTTACATCGTATTATTTACTTTTACACAGCACCAGCCATATACACAGCGCTTCATGGTGTGGGAATACTCTATGTAAAAACACACGGGATGATGAGCGACCTGCAGCAGACGTGCCCATGCCAGTCCCAGCCTGGGAGCATGTGGCCCGGGGCAGGTGTGCGTGCTGCGATCTCCGAGCTATTTTAACGCCTCCTTTAAACGGTAACTTTTAGCTTGAGCCTTGATGGCGAGAGGAGCGTGAGCTTCGCAGTCACTGAGCGGAAGAGACTTCGGGGCTCATTCAAATGACTCCGAAGTGACCGTTATCGGACGGCAACTCCTATTGACTTGAGTAGGATAACGGCCGCCCCCGAGTGTATTAAACGACCCCGTACAGAGAAAGCCATGCGTTGCATGAAGATAGGGGTAAGAGTGTCGGGTCTCTATCCCCTTCACTCCACGCAGCCTCGGTTTCATTATCTCTGACATACACAGGGAAAGGTTACTAATTTAGCAGTAAACGCCAGGTCCTTTATTCACCAGCAGAGAAAACAAATCCATTCATCAAGGTTACAAAAAGAGCTATTCTGAGGCTGCGTGCAGGACACGTCCACAGCGAGATATTTCTAGGTCCTATTATTGCCTTTCACATCCCCACATTGTACTCCTCTGCAGTATATGTGGGCGCTACAATAATACATGGTACTAACTGATACTTTTGAGTGCTGGAGAAGCCTGAGGAAGACTCTTAGGATGTATTTTTACACCTGCAGTGAAATTGTTAACAGGGCCATCACAATTGTTTTTGTTTTTTTTTCCTCTTCCCTGTTGTAAGGGGCTCTTAAATGATGGCCGCCATTCTGATAGTCTAAAAACTGCTGGACACAGAGGCTTTGGATGTAAACAGAATTCCTCCCTCAGTGCGGTAACAGCTCCTGATAAAACAATATGACATCTAAGGCCGTGTCTATAGTGCCGTCGTTGGCGACGGCGACATGCCGGGTGACGTCACCCGTCGCCACCGGCGAAAGTTATGTTATTATTATGTTATTATTACCGTCACGTGTCACGACTGCCCTTGAAAAATCAAATTTTGCCGGCTTCAGGTTTTGGCGCCGTCACTTGCCGCCGTCACGTGCACTATAAGCGCACGCGGCGACGGCAATGTATTTGTTTTCGGGCGACGTCGCCGACACTATAAGCGCGGCCTAAGGCCTGTAAAATACTGAGCGCGTGCTACCGTGTCAATGATAATTGCATGTGTGAGCCTAACGTTGATATAGTTGAGACGCGCGCACGGCCGTGAGCGTTGGCGCGGTAGGTTTGAGGAAAGACATGACTTTTTTTCCCGCGCTGTTGGCGCGCCGCGTGACACTGTGAGCCAATCACAGCGAGGCCTACCCTTCTGATGTCATAGCCAAGCCCCCTAGCCGCGCACGTTACGGTTTGGACTATACGATCAAAACGTGCGGCGTGTCGTGTGCACGCGCCACGCCATGCGCATGGCCTCACGCGTGCCAGCGCTTACTATAAAACCAGCCTAAGACGCTGAACACGAGTTACACATAGCAGAGGTGGTGTTATATGCCCGAGTGCTTTCAATTCATTGGAGCGCCTACATAATTGTAAGTGGGACTGCACTTTGAACGTAGCAATATTTTAGAATTATTGCGCCGACGTCCAGGATAATTTCTGCCCCTCGGAGCTTACGATCTAATATTGCTGCCCGAGGCACAGGGGGATCGTGTCACAGGAAGCTGCCAGTGGGATTCAAACCAGGTTAATCTTTTAACCCTTGCAGTGCCGGAGCAATGCATCACCTGCCCCTTGGCTGCAAAGGTGTTTGTCTACCCAGTGGTCGAGGTGCCTTTAAAAAGCAGCGGTACTGTCTGGTTGCACAGTTCCTGAGGAAGTAGGGGGCGCATAGACTCCGTTTTTAAAAGGTTTGTGGAATATTTACACTATAAAAACCTCACCATGTGTTTATTTTATTTTTAAAGATGAGTGTGCATGCGTTGCAAATAAAAAGTAGTGACACTGGTCTGGTTCCATTACGTGGTTTCACAAGTGAATTGACCAAATCAACTGTGCTCCTGTACGTGGCTCCTGGGACAGTGGCTGCTTAATGTCCCTGCATAAAGTGCTCCTGGAGAGTGAGATTAGAGAGAGAATCTCTCCTTAGGGAGTTCTGAGGAGCTGGATTCGCCAAAACTGATCTGGAGTCCTCAGGAAGGAGCACAGCGCTCATTCTCACGGCCTGTTTCATTGTATTCTTTAGAAAAAAATGTCACCACTATTCGGGAAGATTCCTCGGTAACTTGTCTTTCTCCCCCATAAAAGTTCCCTCGTCCCAATGCAAGGTGGGGAGATGTCTTTTGTTTCTCTCCCATTCCATGGACAGAAAACATTCACATGGACAGAAAACATGTATGTATATAATGCACATGTATGTGCTCATGAGGGATATTTGTATTTGCTATATATAAACCCCAATTCTTATCTATACAACACACGCAGGATACAATGTGCTCCCTTAACCACTGCTCTTTTATGTCTCTGTATGCTTCCTACATACCACATTGATTGTAAGCTCTATGGGACAGTCTGCTTTCACTCGGTATATTCTCTATTTCATGCACTATTCCCCATTCTGTACCAGATTGAGCTGTAAAATGTATGTTGAGCAGCAGTATATAGATCAGTGTGTATATATAGATCTTTCTCTCTCTCATCCTGTTGCATGCCCCCTCTACCACTGAAAGGGTTAACCTCCTCAGTCAAGAGGGGGGGGGGGTGGAGAGGTGCTGTGTCCCCCAATGTCACTCACATAGGCATAGAGATTGATGGCAGATATTTTTTATATATATATATATATAACTTGGCCTCCCCATACCCCCCTGCTTGTCCGATCCCCACAGCATCCACCTATTCCCACCCGATCCCAGCTCTCTCATTCCATCCTTACCTTTCTCCCCGGGGGGAAGGGGGTGGGGGGAGACTCTCGCAGGGAGCTGACAGAATCACGGACGAGCAGGACCCCGCAGTGCACACCGGGCATCACCCTGACAATGCCAGGGGAGGACGGAGCCCGCTGCTCTGCTTCTACCGCTGCTCCCGGGGTGCAGGGGGTGGGGGGGGGGGAGAGGGAGAAGGGGGGAGAGAGAGAAGCAATGGGATATACGTGCAGCCTGACACCATCCACAGATAATGAGGGACAGAGAGAGAGCGCGCAGCCAAAGGGAGAGAGAGGAAGGGAAGCCCAGTGAGAGAGAGCGAGAGAGACACAGCTACGGCTGCATCTACAGTATGATGACAGCAACACACACTGCCCCGAGGAGAGCAGCCAGGCAGAAAGCCTCTCTGTATACACACACACATACATATAGGCATAGAAGCACACACTTATATACATGTAACACACACACAGGCATGCAAAGGCTTATACATACAGTATGTAGACCGGCACGTATATTAACACACATATGGAAGTATGCAGATAAGCGCACACACACACAGTTATAGATTTATACACAAACATACGTATTGTATTAACACGTATGCAGGCACACACATACATACACGTTGACATGTTTACATCTAAATACAAATGCATGTAGTCACACAGACAGACACACAGTCATACGCACACAGACATGCAGTCACACACAGGCACACAGTTATACATACACAGACACAGAGTCATACGCACACAGGCACGCAGTTATACGCAAACAGTCATAGGCACGCATTCATCAACACACAGTCATACACACACAGGCATGCAGTTATACACACACACACACACACACACACACACACACACACACACACACACACACACACACACACACAGTAATATGCACACAGGCACGCAGTCATACATACACAGGCACACAGTCAAACACACACACAGTCATATACACACAGGCACACAATCATACGCACACAGGCATGCAGTTATACACACACAGTCATACATACACAGGTACACAGTCATACACACACACAGTAATATGCACACAGGCACGCAGTCATACATACACGGACACACCGAGGCACACAGTCATACACACACAGTCATACGCATACAGGCACACAGTCATATACACATGCAGACACACAGTCATGCACACACACAGTCATATACACACAGGCACACAATCATACGCACACAGGCAAGCAGTTATACGCACACAGGCATGCAGTTATACACACAGTCATACATACACAGGTACAGTCATACACACACACAGTAATATGAACACAGGCACGCAGTCATACATACACGGACACACCGAGGCACACAGTCATACACACACAGTCATATGCATACAGGCACACAGTCATATACACATGCAGACACACAGTCATGCACACACACAGTCATATACACACAGGCACACAATCATACGCACACAGGCAAGCAGTTATACGCACACAGTCATACACACACAGGCATGCAGTTATACACACAGTCATACATACACAGGTACAGTCATACACACACACAGTAATATGAACACAGGCACGCAGTCATACATACACGGACACACCGAGGCACACAGTCATACACACACAGTCATATGCATACAGGCACACAGTCATATACACATGCAGACACACAGTCATGCACACACACAGTCATATACACACAGGCACACAGTCATACGCACACAGACACACAGTTATATGCACACAGTCATAGGCACACAGTCATACACAAAGGCAAGCATTCATCAACACACACTCATACACACACAGGCATGCAGTTATACACACACAGTCATACATACACAGGCACACAGTCATATACACACACACACACACACACTCATACATACACAGGCACACAGTCATATACACATGCAGACACACAGTCATATACACATGCAGACACACAGTCATGCACACACACAGTCATATACACACAGGCACACAGTCATACGCACACAGACACACAGTTATATTTCTGTTTGCATTGGCTAAATCTGCCAGGTTTAGTATAATTAACCACTGCTGCAATAAAATGTCTGCCTGTGGTAACGAGATTTTCACAGATCGGCCACTAGTAGGGTGACCAGATTTACAAAAGTAAAAACCGGGACACATTAAAAACATTTTTTTATAAAACAAATGATATCACCAACTGCGCCCTTTCTCCTTTATGTCTCTCTACCCCGCTCTGTCCCCCCTTCTCTCACACACACCCCTTTCTCTCTCCCTCCCCCCATATCCCTCTATTCTCGTTCTCCCCACCCCTACATTCTCATTCCACTCTTCCCTGTCTCTCTCTCTCTCTCCCCCATTCTCTCTCTCCCCCATTCTCTCTCTCCCGCTCCCCCCATTCTCTCTCTCCCTCCCCTCATTCTCTTTCTCTCATTCTCTCCCCCATTCTCTCTCCCCCCACATTCTCTCACTCTCTCCCAATTCTCTCTCTTCCTCTCCCCCATTCTCTCCCCTCCCTCTCCCCCATTCTCCCCCCTCCCTCTCCCCCATTCTCTCCCCTCTCTCTCCTCTCCCTCTCATTCTGTGTCTCTCCTACATTTTCTGTGTGTCTCTCTCTACCCCATTCTCTGTGCCTTTCCACCTCCCCCCCCCATTCTCTGTCTCTCTCCCCATTCTGTGTCTCTCTCTCCCCCATTCTTTGTCTATCTCTCTCCCCCATTCTTTGTCTATCTTTCCCCTCCCCCATTCTCTGTGTCTCTCCTCCATTTTCTGTTTCTCTCCCCCCCATTCTCTGTCTCTCCCCTACATTCTCTGTCTCTCCCCCATTATCTGTCTCAATTCCCCCATTCTCTGTGTCTTCCCCCATTCTCTGTGTCTCCCCTCCCAATTCTCTCTCTCTCCTCACATTCTCTCGCTTTCTCTCCCCACATTCTCTCGCTCTCTCTCCTCCCATTCTCTCTGCTCCCATTCTCTCCCTCCCTCTCCTCTCCCCCATTCTCTGTCTCTCCTCCCATTCTCTCCCTCTCCTCCATTTTCTGTCCCTCCCCCCCCCATTCTCTGTCTCTCTCTCCACCCCCATTCTGTGTCTCTCTCTATCACCCATTCTTTGTCTGTCTCTCTCTCCCCCCCATTCTCTGTCTCTCTCCCATTTTTTGTCTCTCTCTCCCCTCCCCCATTCTCTGTGTCTCTCCTCCATTTTCTGTCTTTCTCCCCCATTCTCTGTCTCTCTGTCTCCCCTCCATTCTGTCTCTCTCCCCCATTCTGTGAAAACCCCCATTCTCTCTCACCCCCCATTCTCTCTCTCCTCCCCCATTCTCTCTCTCCCGTCCATTCTCTCTCGCTCTCCTCCCCCCATTCTGTCTCTCTCTCTCTCCCCCCCATTCTCTCTCTCTCTCCCCCCATTCTGTTTAGCCTCCCTTCCCTCTCTATCTCCTATTCTCTCCCCCCCCATTCTCTCGCTCCCCCCCATTCTCTCTCTCCCTCCCCCCCATTCTCTCTCTCCCCCTCATTTCCCCCCATTCTCGGCTCTCTCTCCCCCCTCCACCCATTCTCGACTCTCCTCCCCGTTCTCTCTCTCCTCCCCCATTCTCTCCCTTCTCCCCCATTCTCTCTCTTCTCCCCCATTCTCTCTCTCTACCCCCCATGGCCTCCCCCTCCCCCATTCCCTCTCCCCCCTATTCTCATCTCTCTCTCCCCCCACCCCCTATTCTCATCTCTCTCTCCCCTCCATTCTCTGTCTGTCTCTCTCTCCCCCACCCCATTCTGTGTGTCTCTCTATCCCCCATTCTTTGTCTCTCTCTCCCCCCCATTCTGTGTCTCTCTCCCCTCCATTCTCTGTCTCTCTCTCCCCTCCATTCTCTGTCTCTCTCTCCCCCATTCTCTCTCTCCCCCATTCTCTCTCCCCCCCCCATTCTCGGCTCTCTGTCCCCACATTCTCTCTCTCCTCCCCCATTCTCTCTCTCACCTCCCCCATTCTCTCTGTCTCTACCCTCCATGCTCTCCCCCCCTATTCTCTGTCTCTCTCCCCCACCCCCTATTCTCCCCTCTCTCTCCCCTCCATTCTCTGTCTGTCTCTCTCTCCCCCATCCCATTCTGTGTGTCTCTCTCCCCCATTCTCTGTCTGTCTCTCTCTCCCCCACCCCATTCTGTCTCTCTCTATCCCCCATTCTTTGTCTCTCCCCTCCATTCTGTCTCTCCCTCACCCCCCCTTTCTCTGTCTCCCCCCCCCCTTTCTCTGTCTCCCCCCCCCTTTCTCTGTCTCCCCCCCTTTCTCTGTCTCCCCCCCTTTCTCTGTCTCCCCTCCATTCTCTGTCTCTCTCCCCATTCTCGGTGTCTCCCCCCCATTCTGTCTCTCTCCCCCCATTATTTGGCTCTCTCCCCCCCCCACTCTGTGCCCCTCTTCCAATGGTGTGCCCCTCTCCCCATGCTGTGCCTCTCTCCCCACACTGTGCCTGTGCCTCTCTCTGTGTCTCTCCCCATGCTGTGCCTGTGTTCTCTCTGTGTCTCTCCCCATGCTGTGCCTGTGCCTCTCTCTGTGTCTCTCCCCATGCTGTGCCTGTGCCTCTCCCCATGATGTGCCTGTGCCTCTCTCTGTGTCTCTCCCCAAGCTGTGTCTCTCCCCATGCTGTGTCTCTCACCATGCTGTGCCTGTGCCTCTCTCTGTCTCTCCCCATGCTGTGCCTGTGTTCTCTCTGTGTCTCTCCCCATGCTGTGCCTGTGCCTCTCTCTGTGTCTCTCCCCATGCTGTGCCTGTGCCTCTCTCTGTGTCTCTCCCCATGCTGCGCCTGTGTGTGTCTCTCTCTCTGCCTCTCCCCATGCTGTGCCTGTGCCTCTCTCTGTCTCTCTCCCCATGCTGTGCCTGTCTCTCTCTCTCTCTCTCTCTCTCTCTCTCTCTGCCCCTCCCCATGCAGTGCCTGTGTTCTCTCTGTGTCTCTCCCCATGCTGTGCCTGTCTCTCTCTCTCTCTGCCCTCCCCATGCTGTGCCTGTGTTCTCTCTGTGTCTCTCCCCATGCTGTGCCTGTCTCTCTCTCTCTCTCTCTCTCTCTCTGCCCCTCCCCATGCTGTGCCTGTGTTCTCTCTGTGTCTCTCCCCATGCTGTGCCTGTCTCTCTCTCTCTCTGCCCCTCCCCATGCTTTGCCTGTGTTCTCTGTGTGTCTCTCCCCATGCTGTGCCTGTGCCTCTCTCTGTGTCTCTCCACATGCTGCGCCTGTGTGTCTCTCTCTGCCCCTCCCCATGCTGTGCCTGTGTTCTCTCTGTGTCTCTCCCCATGCTGTGCCTCTCTGTGTCTCTCCCCATGCTGCGCCTGTGTGTCTCTTTCTCTGCCTCTCCCCATGCTGTGCCTGTGTTCTCTCTGTGTCTCTCCCCCCCCCCCCCCCCCCATTGTGTGAGTGTGTGTCTGTGTCCCCCATTCTGGACCATACCTGCATGGGTGGTGGAAGCCATCTTGAGCCCTGGCAGCAGACACCGGAAGTTCTCACTGACACTTCCGGGTCTCCCTGCTGGGGCTCCGCAGCTCAGACCCGTCCCCTGCTCTCCTCCCTGCATTGTCTGCTCTCTGCTGCCCCCCCTGCTCTGATGGTCAAAAGCGGAACAGCCACAAAACAACGGAACATTTTACAGCATGCAGGGCAGCCGGGCAGAGACTAAAAAACCGGGACAGAGGTTAAAAAAACGGGACTGTCCTGGCTAAACCGGGACACCTGGTTACCATAGGGCCACTAGTGCAAACTGGCACACGAGGAAATGTTAGGGAAGGAGCTTAATATGTGCAGCTTATAGGAGAGACGGGAGAGGGGGATATCATGGAAACTGTCACATATATGTAGCCCTTTTTGTGAATCCCAGGTCTAGAGGAACTACTGGTGTTGTGTATACCTGTGGCTTCAGGAGCTCTGAGCCTCCGCTGTGGGGGAGCCTGGGGTCATACCCTTACTTATCATGGTGCAGCGCCTCCACTTACCCAGGATCCCCATATTAGAGAATCTACCCTGAGCAAGAAACATACAAGGGCTTGATGCGTGTCATGTATACTCTCTAAGCTTTCGTTAACTAATCGCAGTAGTAAAAGGTTGCCTGTTGCACAATACCGTTGTATTGTGCAACAGGCAACCTTTTACTACTGCGATTAGTTAACGAAAGCTTAGAGAGTATACATGACACGCATCAAGCCCTTATACTATATATATCACATAACATAACACACACACAGTGGCTCGGCCATACCTTGTTAGGTATAATGTTCTGTACACAGGTGGCTCTGCCACTCTCCCAAGGAGTATGTCCTGTAACTAGTATCGGTATAGCATGGTATGCTGGCACACTGGTGCCCCCAATTAGTTAGTGGGAGGCGGGATCAGCGCCTGATGACCGGTGTAGGTGCACTTGTTGATTAAAGATACCTTCCGGTCACTACGGTGACCACACCACTTCACACAGGGTCCCCAGTGTTGCTCCAGCCTTGCGCCGACACTCTGCTATGCTGTGCGGTCTGTTCCCCAGACCAAGATGGCGTCCGCAACTCCGCAGCTGAACCCGCACTAAAGGGGTAGGTCCCTACTACTACGGCCGTCCCTACAAAAGCGGCACCCTACGATGACAGGGGTAATGCTCCTGGGGGCTGGGGAATGTCTCTGACCTAAGCGGATGGGTCACTGACCCTCCGCCCCCGCACACGAGATTCCGCCACCTTCCTCCTTCACCTCTTACTCGTGTGTCCCACCGCCCACACGCATCCTGTCCTCTCTATCCAGAGTCTCGCGCCCTATTGGTCCTCAGCCTCAGCTGACTCTCCCACAGTTCAGAGTTCAGAGTGCAACCCCCAAAGTCCCTCCAGATTGGTTGCCTTTCGCGCGCTTCCCTCGCGCATGCGCAGCATGATTATTCACACAGTGACCTTACTGGCAAAAGAACAGTATGGCGCTTCCTTTGTTATTGACAGCGCGGAACCATCAATATATTTGTATACACATCCTTACATTCTCCCCTCTCCAGAATCCAACGTCCCCGCTGGACTATCTAAACAACGTATACATGAACTTATTTACACAGCCCTCTTTTTTCCTAGATCAGGTTACACATTTCGTTGAACAGTACCACCATAGCTTGCATTCTATGCCGAGCCCACTGCTGAGCCTCATAATGGGGTGCCCCAAATTGATCGTATGCCATTCGCATGGGAGGCTGACTGGTTCTTTGACTTCGCCGAGGTTGGTTCTCCTCGGCTTCCTCTGCAGAGTATCCCATCTCAACTGGTGTTTCCATATCTACCCTTGAGGGGTTTTCAGCATTAATACAGTCTCTCTGGGGTGTGAAACATGGGCTTTGTGGATCTAGGGACTGACTCACGGGAGTCAGATTATCAATGTTCGGGCCAAGAGGCTCTTTACCGGTGGCTCCTTCGGGAGATGCCTCCGCGGCCGGAAGGCCCCTTTGAGAGGTTCCTTCCATCGGATCCTCAGAGGTGGCAATTTTTACAGTCTCTAGGCCATCCTCTGGGTTTTCAACTTCTCCATCTATTGGCGTAGCAGGAAATTCCAACTCGTCGGTCCCTACTTGAGGTATGGGAAGTAGGTGATTCCTATGCCACACTTTTACTCGGCCTTCGGAGTCCTTGATCCGATACACAGGAAGGCCAGGCATCTGTGACTCCACCTCGTACACACCTTCCCGCCACCGGTCCGCCAATTTATGTTTCCCAGGAACACCTAAGTTGCGTAAGAGGACCGCGTCCCCGGGGTGAATCTCCTTGTGACGTACTTTGTGATCGTAGCGTCTTTTATTTCCCGCATTCAATTGCGCTGCCGTGCGTTCAGCCAATTTATAGGCCTGCTGTAAACTGTCCCTTAGCCGCTGTACATATCGGAAATGTGTTCTGTTGGATACCCCATCGGTAGATATCCGCAGTCGCACATCCACCGGTAACCGGGCTTCTCTTCCGAACATCAAAAAGTATGGGGTGTACCCGGTGGACTCATGCAGAGTACAATTATACGCATGTACCAACGCCTCGACGTGCTTACTCCACTCCGTCTTTTGGGGACTTGTTAGAGTTCCCAACATATCTAACAAGGTGCGGTTGAACCGTTCGGGCAACGCATCCCCTTCGGGGTGGTACGGAGTAGTACGTGACTTGGCAATGTTCAGTAGCGTGAGCAATTCCTTTATCAGTGTACTCTCAAAGTCCCTGCCTTGATCAGAGTGAAGACGATTTGGTAATCCATAATGAATGAAATACTTTTCCCACAGGACTCGGGCCACCGTTACGGCCTTCTGATCTTTCGTAGGGAACGCTTGGGCGTACCTGGTGTAGTGGTCTGTGATCACGAGAACATTACTAACGCCCCGACTGTCGGGCTCGATACAGAGAAAGTCCATACACACCAGATCCATGGGGCCCGAACTTTTCAAGTGTGCCATGGGGGCCGCCCTGGTGGGCAGTGTCTTCCTTTGTAAGCAGCGATTACACCTTCGACAATGCTGCTCTACAGACTCCCTCATCCTGGGCCAGTAGAACCTATCCTGTAGCAGCCCAAATGTCTTATCAATGCCCAGGTGGCCATGGTCATCGTGAAGGGCCCGAAGGACTAGGGTCCTCAAGCGTTCCGGTAGAAACAGCTGACGCCGATCGGGATGGTTATGATATGGTATCACCCGATATAACAAACAATTGTCCATTTCGAACTTCCCAAACTCATTCAACAGGAGTTTCACCAAGTTTTTGGGGGCTTGCTTCAGTATAGAGGGGTTTTCTTGTTGTACCGCTTGACGGGTCAGCTCCACTATGGGGTCTTGAGTTTGGTAATGCACTAGATCCCTCCACGAGATGATATTATCTTCGGTGATATTCATCCCTTCTCGACCTTGATAGGCCCGAGGGATAGCTCGCGAGTGGCATCCCAAAGAGTCAGCGACCCGTAATTCCGAGAATGCTACCTGGTTGTCGACTATCGCAGCCACGGAGCAGAGAGCACGAATCCCGGGACCCGGTATTTCTTCCCATACTTCCTCATCAGGGGTAGATTGAAGGCCCGGTCGACGAGACAGGGCGTCGGCACCTATGTTGGTGGGTCCGGGTTTGTATTTAAGGTTGAACCTGTAGTTGGCCAGGGCAGCTAACCATCGGTGTCCCGTGGCGTCCAATTTGGCGGACGTATTTATATATGTCATAGGGTTGTTGTCCGTGCGTACTTCGAACTGTACCCCATACAGGTAGTCGTGCAGCTTGTTCACTACGGCCCATTTTAGGGCCAAGAATTCCAGTTTGTGGACCTGATGTCCAGTTTGTGGACCGGATAGTTCTGCTCACTAAGTGTCAAGCTTCGGCTCGCATAGGGCACCGGACGTAGCCCGGTCTCATACTTCTGATGCAATACCGCTCCCAGTCCGCTAAGGCTAGCATCGACATGTAGGACATATTCCCGTTCTGGATCCGCATAGGCCAAGACCGGAGCCTGAGTGAGGCTAGTCTTTAAGTTCAGGAAGGCCTGTTCACATTCTGGGGTCCATTTCTCCCCAAAGGGCGTTTGTGCCGTGACTCCCTTCCTTTCGGTTTCTCCTGGGTACACCTTTAGAAGATCGTTCAGCAGCTTTGCTTTGCTAGAGTAGCCTTCCACAAACCGCCGGTAATAGCCACAAAATCCCAAAAACGACCGCAGCTCCTGAATATTCTGAGGCCTAGGCCAGTTCACCACCGCTTCTATCTTCCCGGGATCGGTGGACACCCCTTCGGCCGATACGATGTGGCCCACATACGTCACGGAGGACCGACAGAATTTACATTTGTCCAGAGACAGTTTGAGGCCCTCCCCCTGAAGTCTATCCAGTACCTTCATTAGTCTCTCGGAGTGTTCTTCTAGGGTCCGCCCGAACACTATAATGTCATCCAGGTACACCAAGCATTCTTGCGGGTTCAGGTCACCGAGAGTCTTTTCCATTAATCGCTGGAACGTGGCGGGTGCCCCGCAGATCCCTTGCGGCATGCGGGTGAACTGATAAAACCCTAATGGGCAGATGAAGGCCGTCTTTTCTTGGTCCTCCTGGCCCATGGGCACCTGGTAATACCCTGACCTGAGGTCGAGTACGCTGAACCAAGTACTTCCCGTCAGAGCGTTCAGTAAATCTTCGATTCGGGGCAGCGTGTATTGATCGGGAATAGTGCGGGTATTTAGGGTTCTGTAGTCCACGCATAGGCGTACGGTCCCGTTCTTTTTGCGGACTACCACGATGGGCGATGCGTAAGGACTCCGGGACCCTTGCACGATCCCAGCCCTCTCCATTTCGGCGAGTAACCTTCTCACTTCGTCTACGTCCCGTGGGGCGAGTCGTCGAGAACGTTCCCGGAAGGGAGTAGCATCACTCATTCGGATGGTGTGGCGGGCACTGCGGCTGCACCCCACATCCATGTCACTGGTGGAGAACACCTGTTGGCGCTTTTGTAACTCGATCCGCAGCCTTTCCCTCCACTCCTCGGGGAGCGGAGAATCCCCAAAGTCGAATTCTAGCCGGGATCCGGAGGTAGGACCATAGTTATGGGGTCGCCCCGTTACGCTCTTCTCTTCGGGGGTCACGGGGTATATTCGGCCTAGTGGCTGGCGCCGATCAATGCTCATGGGGTATGGGGAGATATTCTGCACGTATACCCAGGTGCGCTCAGGGATTTTTCCAGGCCACTTCTTGACGGAGGCCAACACTTCGTAGCCCAGCCGGTGTTCATCCTGGGCCACACTTTCTAGAGAGAAGAGCTGATCCTCCGGGCGTCGGCCCGGGTAGTGACATGCGGCGACCATCATTCTTCCTTCCCCCGGGGGAATTTGAGTCAGTCCCCACTCTTGACTATAGAGCATCCCATGCTCTTCTTCAGTCGCGATTTTCCCACAGACCTCTTGGAGGGCAGGGCAGGCGGCCAGGGCCAGCAGCGGGGCTTCTCCCGCCTCTTGCAAATACATGCGGAACACCGCGCGCACAATGTCAGCGTTAGTACCCAAGATGATCGGAGCGCTGGGGTGATCCTGAGGTTCAGGGCACACTAAGGCCTCCACTTCCATGGGATGATGTTTACCAGTGTTCAGTTGTGGGATGTCTAACTGCACCTTTACTACGCCGTCTATGGGGTAATCCTCATGACTCAATCCCCTCAGTCGCAAGGCATCCGCAGAGAGTAACGGTAATTGATGGAGGTGTTGATCGTAGAAGGGCCGGTATACGATGGTCACCTGGGATCCCGTGTCCAGCAATGCGGCGGCGTAGATGCCTTCGATAACTACCCGAATAATGGCGGCGTCGCCGCCATCCCCATCCTCCAGAGTCTTGCACGGCATTGACTGCGCGGGCCGGGATGCCGTTTTCCGTAAGGTGGGGCAACGGGCACGCAGATGTCCCATCTTCCCACACGCGTAGCACTGAATTTGGCTGAGGAAATTCTCGCTTCTCCCGGTTGGTGAACTCCGTCCGGTCGGGGGACGAGGCCGGGGCGTCACTGGTGCGCTGGCGTCCTCGTGGTCAGGGTCGGGGTCCCCAGATTCGGGCCCGTCGGCTTTGGGTTCCACCTTCTTGGCTTCCTTACTTCCGGGCGGGGGCTTTTTCCCAGGAGCCAGGTCACGTCCTAACAACACCGTCTCGTGCGCTTGGACCCGATCCATTAGGTCGTGAAACGATAAGGCTTGCCCGGGAGTTAGACAGCTACTGACCCGTACCGACACGGGGTGTAGGGGTAGGAGCCCCCTCAACAGTTGAGTGGTGCGCAGTCCGTTGGCTTCTATCCTTGGCAACACGCCCTTCCTCACCAGATTCCATAAGTCCAGGTGTAGTCGCCTGAGGAAGTCGGAGACCATTTCACCTTCCTTCTGGGCTAACGCATGGAATTTGGCCATCAACGCATAAGTATCCACCGGAGCCCCATACGCCTTGGTCAGGCAGTAGATGAGATCTGCTGCATCAGCCTCCGGATTGTCATCTCGGTAGTAGTGCACCATGTGGGACGCGGGGGGCCGTAAGCACTCAACGATGCGTTGTCTTCGGACCGCGTCCGTGCAGGTCCATTCAGGCAGCACCTGTTCTGTGTGATCCAACCAGTCCTCTATTCCTACTTCCCCTTGGGGCGTGGGTTTCTCTCCGGAGAAGGCCTTTAACTTCCTATACTGGAGTGACTGGGTTGTGTTGTGGAGAGCGGCTGCTATCGCGGGGATAGAGGTGTCTCCCGGTAAGCTATCCCCGACTGCGGGGTAAGTGTCCAGCCTTGATAGGCTAAGTCGGTTGAGGCCAGACCACAGGCCTGGCGGGGTGGCTGAGGAGCCTAGGTTCAGGGCTGCTGGCCAGCGCGGTTGCAGACCACGGTCAGGGGAATGGTCTGGGCCCCCAGTCGCGGCACCTACTGCGGTTGTATACTCTCTCTGTGGGGTGGAAGTGGCCAGGGGCGCAGGGGTGTCCACCTGGACTATGGGGCAGCGCACCCCCGGAGCCTCGGGCAACAGCAGTATACGGGGCAAGGCCTCGGGGCATATATCTTGTTCAGTGGCATACAAGACCCGGCGCCAGGCCTGGTCGCGGTCATAGAAATGGTCTTGTACTTGGGCATTGTCCAGGAGCGGGAGCTTGCGGACCTGCTCGGTCACTGTACCTAACGAGATCGTGGCGGGAACATGGCCCAGTGCGAAAGCACGATTTAAGGGGATCCCGCGCCGCTGGGCCCACTTGCGCACCTCGAGCGCCGAGGGCACCGACATGATGTGGGTTGGTTGCACAATATAGAAAAAAATGAGGGGGCACCCCAGGTCTAAGTATCTCAGCAGCGCCTCCAAATGTAGCCCTTTTTGTGAATCCCAGGTCTAGAGGAACTACTGGTGTTGTGTATACCTGTGGCTTCAGGAGCTCTGAGCCTCCGCTGTGGGGGAGCCTGGGGTCATACCCTTACTTATCATGGTGCAGCGCCTCCACTTACCCAGGTTCCCCATATTAGAGAATCTACCCTGAGCAAGAAACATACAACGGTATTGTGCAACAGGCAACCTTTTACTACTGCGATTAGTTAACGAAAGCTTAGAGAGTATACATGACACGCATCAAGCCCTTATACTATATATATCACATAACATAACACACACACAGTGGCTCGGCCACACCTTGTTAGGTATAATGTTCTGTACACAGGTGGCTCTGCCACTCTCCCAAGGAGTATGTCCTGTAACTAGTATCGGTATAGCATGGTATGCTGGCACACTGGTGCCCCCAATTAGTTAGTGGGAGGCGGGATCAGCGCCTGATGACCGGTGTAGGTGCACTTGTTGATTAAAGATACCTTCCGGTCACTACAGTGACCACACCACTTCACACAGGGTCCCCAGTGTTGCTCCAGCCTTGCGCCGACACTCTGCTATGCTGTGCGGTCTGTTCCCCAGACCAAGATGGCGTCCGCAACTCCGCAGCTGAACCCGCACTAAAGGGGTAGGTCCCTACTACTACGGCCGTCCCTACAAAAGCGGCACCCTACGATGACAGGGGTAATGCTCCTGGGGGCTGGGGAATGTCTCTGACCTAAGCGGATGGGTCACTGACCCTCCGCTCCCGCACACGAGATTCCGCCACCTTCCTCCTTCACCTCTTACTCGTGTGTCCCACCGCCCACACGCATCCTGTCCTCTCTATCCAGAGTCTCGCAGCCCATTGGTCCTCAGCCTCAGCTGACTCTCCCACAGTTCAGAGTTCAGAGTGCAACCCCCAAAGTCCCTCCAGATTGGTTGCCTTTCGCGCGCTTCCCTCGCGCATGCGCAGCATGATTATTCACACAGTGACCTTACTGGCAAAAGAACAGTATGGCGCTTCCTTTGTTATTGACAGCGCGGAACCATCAATATATATGTATACACATCCTTACATTTATAAAGGGTTAATATATACAGCTTATAGGAGAGACGGGAGAGGGGGATATCATGGAAACTGTCACACATATAAAGGGTTAATATATACACCTTATAGGAGATTAGGGAGAGGGGGATATCATGGAAACTGTCACATATATAAAGGGTTAATATATACAGCTTATAGGAGAGGAGGGAGAGGGGGATATCATGGAAACTGTCACATATATAAAGGGTTAATATATACAGCTTATAGGAGAGGAGGGAGAGGGGGATATCATGGAAACTGTCACATATATAAAGGGTTGATATATACAGCTTATAGGAGAGACGGGAGAGGGGGGTATGATGGAAACTGTCACATATATAAAGGGTTAATATGTACTGCTTAGATGAAAGGGGGTGTAGCCCTGTTTCCTAGTGAACACAGACCGCTACCGTGTGCTGTATAACCGCTAGACTCAAAGGGCCTAAGCCTCTGCCACGGAGAGCCCGGGGGCCGCAAAATACTAGTTACTTGGTGCAGCACCTCCACCTGCGACAGCTTCCGCCAGAGGGGAAGTGGTTCTTCGCAGGACAATATATACATCAACACACACACACAGCAATATAACCAACCAATAGCTTTACTAGCATGAATGGAAATCGCGTAGCCTCTCTCTCTTTCTAACCGATGTCTCTCGCTAGAGGGGACACTATACTCTGAGTCTCGCAGGACGCTCACTTCCCTCCTCCACCGGGTGACCCCACCCCGTGTCCAGTTCCCTCCTCCACCGGGTGACCCCCCCCCCCCGTGTCCAGTTCCCTCCTCCACCGGGTGACCCCACCCCGTGTCCAGTTCCCTCCTCCACCGGGTGATCCCACCCCGTGTCCAGTTCCCTCGTGCAATATCCCCACCACCCTCAAGTGAGACAATGAACTTGTGTGTGTGACTGCGCAGCCACTGTGTCCTGAATAAATGGTGATACCGTTGGTGCACTTGTAGTTTACCTGCCGGGCACTCCAGTACCCGGTCCTGCAACAGTCTTCACAAAGGATCGGTGTGGAGCCGAGGTGACGTCGGCTGTGGCGTCCGGGGCGATCCCACCCAGACGCGCAGCAGCACCGCAGCGGAGTCTGAGCCCAGACCTGCCGCGGAGAAGATAATGTCCAGGTAGCGATACGTACACAATAAGGGAACCGGAACCTATCTAGGGCCCGTCCCTATCTCAGCTTCACACTATTGGGGCTCAGGGCCTATCTGGGCCTATCTGGGCCTGGGGTATAAGGCCTAGGAAGGGGCTGGATGCCTCCCTACATCGGAGCTCCTTCTCCTTCCTCCTCTCGCTAGCTCTGAACAACGTGCGCGCCCTTCGACCCCTTTTCCTCCCTCACTCACACCTGATTGGTCCTCGTGCGTCACGGGTCTTGCGGGGCTGCTGGGACCCGCTCCCTTCCTATCAGAGCTCTCCTCCTTCGCGGGCTTTGGCAGCTATGCCCGCGCATGTGCAACCTCCTGCGCCAACCTTCAACATGGCGACTCTCTTTGCGCGGAACCTCCGATACGGAGCGTTCCCTGTACTGCAGCCCTTCCCATCCCACAACACAACCACAACTGGTGGTATGGGGGTCCCGGCTACAGGGGGATATGATAGAAACTGTCACATTTATAAAGGGTTAATATGTACTGCTTAGATGAAAGGGGGGATATGATAGAAACTGTCACATATATAAATGTATTAAACAACTTTCAGGAGTGAAGCATATTCCAAAGTAAGAGGAGCGCTGGAACAAGAGGCCATTCTCTGAAGTGGGAGGATGGTCGGCTAGGGGGAAATGTGAGGACGTACTTTACTGAAAGGGTGGTAGATTCGTGGAATAGCCCCCAACAGAGGTGGTAGGGGTAACACAGTAAGGGAATCCAAGCATGCCTGGGGTAGATCCTAAATTTGAAAGAAAGCCAAAGATCAAATAGGATCTGAGGTTTTACAAATTGTGTGTTTAGAAGTAAATACTGTACATATATATATATATATATACACACACACACACACACACACACACACACACACACACACACACACACACACACACACACACACATACACACATACACACATTTATATAAATATACATTGGCGAGAAAACATTTGTGAACCGCAATGACAATTACGGAAACTCCATAGTTTTCCATGATAACCTTATTGAATCAAAGCAAGTATTTTCTTAAATATCCAAAAGGGTTTATATGAACCAATTCCATGTGTTTTGAAACAAAATGATGCATGAATTAGACAAACAATGAGTAATTAAGATTCCGAGTATGTGAAAAAGTGAAACCCAGGTTTTTATCAGCTAAATTAAAGGGGATACATAGAATCAGATGTTTAAATAATTAGGTAGATCTTCAGGTCTGAGTTTGGGAGTGTGAAAGCGTAGAAATAAAATCAATGAGTCATGGGTTCAAAGTATCAACGTGAGTTTATCTGCACCAAGGTACAAGTGAGAGAGAATTAAAAAATGAACTCATGCCTCTGAAAACATATTGCTTGGTATCAGATTTTTATACATTTCAAAATACGTAATACGCCCCTTAAAGCTGCAGTTCAGTCAATATCCTGCATGTGTGGGTTTTTTTAATAAATCAGTTCTGTAGTAAGAAAAAATACTTTTAGCATTTTCTGTATTTAAAAAAACAACTTTGAAAGACCAATTTTCTTGTATTCTATTTTAACAGCCATTTGCTACGGCACTGCCCCTTCATGTCCTGTCACAAGCCCTGGCACACCCCTTTGTCAGCCCTGCCCTCCCTCTAGCACTTGTCTGTGCAGGATTGCTCATGAATATTCATGAGCTTCCACTGCCAGTCAAGCAGATTATAAACAAATGCCAGCTTTTAATATGTCACCAGATTTCGACCTATCAATACATGGAAAACGAATTGACCTGCAGCTATACTGTTCTTTAGCTAATTAGAGATTGCCCACATGAAACTATTGAAGTAAAAAAATAAATGCAAAAAAAAAAAAAAGACTGAACTGCAGCTTTAAGGGAGGCACCAAACTTATATAAAGATCAGAAACTTTGTGAGTTTGGTCTTCACCATACGGGTCTGTGTAAACACGTCATGCCACGATCAAAAGAAATCTCAGAGGACCCCAGAAAAACAGCTATTGATGCTCATCAGTCTAGAAAGTGTTACAAAACCATTTCTAAGAATTTGGGACTCCACCAATTCGCTGTCAGACAAATGGAGAAAGTTCAAGACCACAGTCACTCTGCTCAGGAACGGTCATCCTACCAAAATCGTTCCATGAACAAACCGGAAAATCATCCAGGATGTCACCAAGAACTCCAGTGTAACATCCAGGAATCTGCAGGTCACTCTCGGCTTGGCTAATGTGAGTGTTCATGACTCAACTATCAGAAAAAAACTGGTGAAGAATGGTGTTCATGGAAGGTAACCAAGAGGAAACTACTGCTCTCTAAGAAGAACATTGCTCCCTGTGTGAAGTTCTCCTAAGAGCACATAGATGATCCACAAGACTTCTGGTACAATGTTCTCTTGGCAGACGAGTCAAAGGTAGAACTTTTTGGCCTCCATGAGAAAATTTGTTTGGTGAAAACCAAACACTGCGTTCGAACAGAAGAACCTAATCCCAACAGTCAAGCATGGTGGTGGGGGTGTGATGGTTTGGGGCTACTTTGTTGTCCCAGGAGTTGGGCGGCTTGCCGTCATTGACATAGCCATGAATTCTGTATTGTATCAGAAGATTCTAGAGAAGAATGTCAGACCATCCATCTGTGAGCTGAAGCTCAAGCGAAAGAGGGTCATGCAGCAAGACAATGATTCTAAACATACAAACCGATCTACCAAAGAATGGATGCAGAAGAAGAAATTCCACATTTTAGAATGGCCTAGTCAAAGTCCGGACCTAATCCCCATAGAAATGTTGTGGCAGGACCTGAAGCGAGCTGTCCATGCAAGTAAGCCCTTAAGTGTCACTGAGTGGAAGCAGTTCTGTAAGGAGGGATGGGCAAAAATTCCTCAAAACCGATGTGAGAGACTGACCAGCAGTTACAGGAAACGCTTAGTTGAAGTTATTGCTGCTCAAGGGGGCGCCACCAGGTACTGAATGTAAGGCTACGGCCCCAGTCCTCCCTGTTGCACACGCGCCTGGCGGCATGGCGGCACGTGCAGAGACTACCGCCGCGATCGGCGGTCTGTAAGGGAGCTCTAGGAGGGCGCAGCCATGACGGGGCATATCTGCCCTGCCATTGGCTGCGCGCCGACCACTTGACTGCGTTGCGGCACGAGAAGACAAAATTCTTGCGTTCCCTGGCAGGGTACTCGTCACAGCGCTTTGCGCGCCCACACACGGCCACTGGGGCCTGCCCCATAGAGGGTTGTGCTGTGGTGTGTGGCGCGCACACCGTAGCGCACGGCGCCGTGACCACGGGGACTCAGCCTAAAGGATCACATACTTTTTCACACATGGATATTGAACGTTAAATCATTTGGGGATAAATAAATGTTGAAAAAGTATCATGTTTTGGTGTCATTTGTTTGATCAGGTTATCTATATCTATTATTAGGACTTAGATTAAGATCTAACAACATTTTAAGTTGGAAATATGTGAAAATCCTAAGTGGTTCACAAAGTTTTCTCGCCTCTGTATATGTATATTTAGCAAAATACCGGAAAGCAGGCACTGCTACAAGGGTGTGTGCAGATATCCTCATAATAAAGGCATAATATGTGTACATCACCCAAACAATGAGCCTGGAATAAGGACACAGCACAGCGTAGAAGAAAAGTTTTGGTAGAAGAGAAGATTATATATTTTTTGGAATGCTTAGCTTTTTTTGTGTTCCCCTCCCCCCCCCCCCCCCCAATTTAACATCAGTCGTTAGGTCGTTCTGTTGTGTAGATGACACCTCCATTATTTCAGCTGGACACGGATTCATTCCTTCCTTTGCCTCTTTCGTCCCCCGTTTATCTCTCTTCATTTTCCCCTTATACTTTGTCCCATAGCATATATGGCTTGCTCTCTTTTTCTCCCGCTGTCAGTCTCTCCCTCTTGTCAGTCTCTTCCACCTTGTCCGTCTCTCCCTCTTGTCAGTCTCTCTCGCTGTCTCTCGCTCTCATTGTGTCTCTCGCTCTCACTGTGTTTCTCTCACTGTCTCTCTCTCTCTCACTGTCTCTCTCTCTCACTGTCTCTCTCACTGTTTCTCACTGTCTCTCTCTCTCACTGTCTCTCTCTCTCTCACTGTCTCTCTCTCACTGTCTCTCTCACAGTCTCTCTCACTGTCTCCCACCCTCTCTCACTGTCTCTCTCACTGTCTCTTTCTTTCTCTCTCTCTCTCTCTCTCTCTCTCTCTCTCTCTCTCTCACTGTCTGTCTCTCCTGAAAGATTCCTCCATAGCTTCTGTGCACGCGCTGTCCGATTCAAATCCTAAATAAGAGACATTCACAGTGATTTGGATGAAGAGAACCCACAGCTTAATAAAAATTTATAGCACAATGATTGATAAACATGATAGCCATATCATTAATACTGGGCCACTAACCTACTGTCTGAATGAACATGCACACATCCTGAACATCACAAGCTTAGCACCAAGTCGCAGATGTCAAGCCATGGGCATCAAGAGGGGGAGAAACAGGACAACTGTCACAGGACCGGTGGCGGAGAGGGGCCTGACTTCTGGCCAAGCCTCTTCCTCTTCCTTCCCCTCTGCTCTACAAGCCCCCCATCCGTGGTCAACAACTTCTGCCCCAGGAAAATAATTTAGTCTTGGCCCCAGGAAAGTCGTTAGTGGGCCAGGTGTCAAGCAATGGACCTAGTCACTACCATCCCATCCCACACTTTGGTAAAAATACAAACCAACATTGTCCTTAACATCTGAGCTGGCAACGACAACAAATTAATAACATACTTTCAAGAAATCGACAGAAAAACAAATAATGGTTAAAGAGCAGTAGCTGTCCGCCAATTTCCAAACATTCTAAATAAATATATACTATTTTCATTCACTCGTTTTATAAATAACTATTTATTAATGGGAGGGTGGGCAAGAAGTTCACTGAGCCTAGTCAAGGAGGAAAGAGGTAAACAGAGACCCCTCGCCCCCCCAAATGCTAACTGACATGAAAGCAGCACCCCATTAACCAACATCACCCACCCCCACTCTAAATACAGAACATATTATCCCCTCGTGCTCGTTATCCCACAGGGATTCTCTGCCCTTCTCTTTCTTTCTCTACCTTTCTATGCGTCTTTCTTTCTCTCTCTTTCTGTATTTGTCCGTCTCTCGCTTTTGTTTTCTCATGTTTGCAGGGTGTTTACGTGATATTATTGTACAATGGCTGTCTTCTCACTGTCACCCCCCCCCCTCCCCTGTAATTACCCTGGTACTGCTACCCCTAATTACCCATCTGTTAGAACAATGGGAACAGCCTCCCAACACTCCTTCATACTGCTAATGTGACCGGTATACAATAAGCTGAACCAGCACACAGGCAGTATTTAAACCGGCATACAACCATTATAACAAGTGTACAATGAATATAGGATCATACAACCAGCATAACCCTAATATAACCAGTATTTCTTTCATCCTATAACTGGTATATCGACAATTGACCAGTATATCTATTGGATAACTGTATGTACATTACATAACCAGCCTTGTATACTAGCCTATCCATCATATACCTACTGTAGTATAGACCTCATATGACTTGTCTGCCAATCACATAACTAGTCTATAAACCCATCTTTCACTATAGGGGGATGTATCAAAGTTTCCAGTCTGTAAAACTGGGGCATAAAAAACTGCAGCTAATTTATCGATGCATGTCATCATAATATCACGATATGAAGTCTGTTGATCAATATGGTGCTTCAGGGATTAATGTAGTTACAGTTTCATTGAAAAAAATACAATATACAGTATTGGGCTTATGATTGGTCAAGTCTTTTCCTACAAATAGGCCTTGGGGGGGGGGGGCTAGGATGTGGGGCTTGTAGAGCAGAGGGGGAAGAAGAAGGGGCGGGGGGTTATTTTTACGATATCTATTGTATCTGCCATCACAGTCTCCCTGGGTAATGAATTCCACATTTTAGCTGCCCTTACTGTAAAGAACCCTTTCCTTTGTTGCTGGTGAAATCTTCTTTCCTCCGACCTTAAAGCAGCAGTCCAAGCTGCCGTTTTCTTTTTTTCAATTTAATTTTTCCCCCTTTAATATGTACATCAATACAACACAATGATAAGCAATTAGCTAAATTGCCGATCCATCCGTTCTCCTTTGATCGATTGGCAAAGATTCGGCTCGGGGGTTCACTAAATGGCCGTCAGTGCGGCAGAAGAGGACCACAGATGCAAACGTTCTGTGGGGAAGATTATGTGACTAGGCAGTCACTAGATACAATTGGTGCACAGCTAGAGAGAGGGCAGGACTAAAAAAAAATAAAAAAGTTGTGTGTGCGGATCACGCGCATTTTAAGTGAAGCTTCTTTGTCTTTTGTCACTGTTTTGTCACAGAAATTGTAGTTGTAATGGTGATATTTTTAATTAATCAAAACACAATCTCAGTGCCAAAACGCAAAGGAGTTTGATGTAGAAAGCGTGTTTTAGCTATTTGCACTTCTATATTTATAGTAACTGAATTCTTTGTGTGTGTCTGGGTGTCAGCCAGTGTTTGTGTGTGTGTGTGTATGTGTGTGTCAGTCAGTGTGTGTGTGTGTGTGTGTCAGTCTGTGTGTCTGTTATTCTTAGGATCATGTCCCCCTTCTCTCCTGACTCCCTCCCCACCTCCCTGAGCAGCCCCCCCTCTCCCCCTACGGAGACAAGGGGGGTCTGTCTGAGTCCCCCGCCCGGAGCAGTCCCCACTCTCTCCCCTGGCGTAGCTGTGTCCTGCTGCTGGTGCTAGGGACACGGACGCGGCTCACTGGGGAAGGGGGAAGGGGTGAAAGAGTGTACTCAGTGGGTCACAGGGGGGGTGCTCGGCGGCTCATGGGGGGGGTGCTCGGCGGCTCATGGGGGGTTTACACGGCGGCTCACGGGGGGGTTACTCGGCGGCTCACAAGGCAGGGGTGCTCGGTGGCTCATGGGGGCCTTTACTCGGCGGCTCACTGGGGCCTTTACTCAGCGGCTCACGGGTGGGGGAGGGAGAGGGCGTGCTCTAAAGGGGGGAGAGGGTGTGCTCGGTGGCTCACTCGGCGTGGGTATGCGTGCGTGTGCGTGCGTGTATGTGTGTGTTCCTCCTGTTGCTGGAAGCTGGCAAAATTCAGTGGCAGTGAATGTTGCTGATGCTTCGTCTACTGTGAAACGCGTAGAGATATTCTTGTGGGGGGAGCATTCAGTAGGAGAGCTGCTGGAGAATGTGCATTGCCGAGGACACCGGAGGCGGAGAATCTCTCCCGGAGTGACGTCAGACGCCGAGGCGGTCTGCGCAGACACACTACACGTGGAGGGTTCCCCGGTAACAGTTACAGATCTACAGGACTGCCGGGAAACAGCTTCTGAGCGGCACCGAAGGCTTCAATCCTACAGCTACCCATATTATACTTATTCTGGAGCCACAGGTATACGCTGGGTAAAGTATGGCCAGATAGCTTAACTCATTCCTTTTACAAGCATAACAAGTTCTTTGTCTTTTCTTCACTTTATTGGGGAAAGCATAGACACACAAAGGCACTTGTAGATGATGGTGTAGTGAGAGCTTCTCTATAGTGAGGGTGCTTGATAGTAGGGAAAGGTAAAAAATGGTTGTGATGGGAGCTTTGTGACAGGCTATTAATAATACACAATATATATATATAATATATATATATATACATATTGTGACATAGTCCAAAGATGTTAGGCAGCTTTCTGCCCCATTTTAGAGCAGAAAGTGCAGGAATAGTTACAAATGATCCGTTCCACAGCTTCCCATTAACTCAGGCAGCTGGATGGAAAATCCAGACCACAGATTACCATGGCTCTAGTTCTCCCTCACCTGCTCTTCTAATCACATGCACAGGTATTTAGAGCAGAGAGGTTTTGCATTTCTCTCTCTCTCTCCTTGGAGCCTGGAGGCTGGGGGTATCGCTGCTCCCCTGCATCCAGTATCGGGGTTGACGGCCCCTCCACGTATCACAGTACCAGAGGATTTGCCTGGACTCCACGAACAGATAAGACAAAACAAATGGTTACTGCTGTTGCTAAAAGACTGTGCTGTATCTTGTGTCCCTAAATGAAAGAGCATTGTTTTAAGCTGGGGAACCAGTTTAGTTGGCCAGCAGCTGTTAGAGAGACTAATTCTGATGTGTAGTTAGATCCCTGAAAGGGATAGGATTTTGCTTATATGTTTTTGGTTTTATTTCTTGAAATAACAGTGTGGGAAATATTGTAACACTGAAATATGTGAACTGCTGAATGAAAGTATCTGAGTACCTCTAACCTTCACATGTTAAAGCTGCAGTACCTTACTTGGATGAAAATAAAGCAGGCAGAAGCCTGAGTTAAGCAGCATAATACTTTGCATGATCCTGTTTGTTGTATAATTAACCCTAGAAGACTGTGTCGGGAAGAACCCAGACAGACGTCAGCACTACAAAAGAGGGGCGTTTGTCACATATGGTGGAGAATGCGGGCAGACACTAAAGTCTGTGGGTTTGCAAATAAATGCGGGGGTTTAAAATGGCCGCCCAGCTAAAGTAAAATACAGAGGCTATGAGTGAAGTCTGTTCCACTGTGTATATCAGTTGTGCTTCTAGCATACACAGAGAATGTGCGAAGTGTGGATGCAATAGCACCCTGAACCCAAACAGAAAACCAAAATGTTTTGCTGAAGAAATTTTTTTTTTGCATCTAGCAAGTGCTGTTTGTAAAGCTAATGCCTTTTGCTGAAGTGAGTGAATTTGCAGCTAGCAAGTGCTGTATGCAAGTTGCTGAAGTGAGTGAAATTGCAGCTAGCAATTGTCCCTACCGGGTTTTTAAAATGGCCGACTTGAAATGTTTGTTTTGTAATGTACATAATCATGCAAAACAGTGTCCCTTCAGGCCATACGATGATGATGATGATGATAATGACGATTCGTGTGTGGCCCCTGGAGGAGAGCCATACCTACAGGTGAATTTGGTGTGCTGGACCTGTCGTGAAGTGGGTCACATGGAAGATGTGTGCCCCAAAATTTTCAAAGACAAACAGCTGCAAAAGCAAGCAACGCCCTGTGAGTGCAAGCAAGATGTGGAAGCTGATACCAGTGAGTGTGTGCCCAGTACCACTGATATCTCTGGGGCTAATAAAGCAAAAAGAAAGAAGAAGAAAAAGAAAACTGTTCCTCAAGTCACAGGGGAAGTGACCGAGCCACTTGAACCTGCGCTGTCAGGACATGCGTCAGAAAGGCGCCAAGATGTGCTGCAGACCGGAGGGACCGGCAGAATTGTCACGGGAACAGTGGCAAAGGAAAAGGAGGAGCAGAGGGAAGCTGAATCCTTGAACCAGGATAAAGAGGCTTTGATTTCTGCACTCCAAGCTGCCCGCCATGATTATGAAGTCCTGTGGCAGAATTTGGGGAAGGAGCGAGAATGTTATAAGAAGGTGCAAGAAGCGAACGCTGAGTTACAGAGGTGTATACTTCCAGTTTTACAAGAGCACGAGACTTTGAAGAAAACAGAGTCTCTCTTACGGAGTGAGCTGGAAGAGGTGACGACTAGTCTGAAAAAGGCCAACACCGTAATTGCCACCATAGAGGAAAAACAGATTAAGTCTGACAAATCGATTGCTATCCTAAAACAGAAATACGGGAAGGCTCTACAAGAGGTTCACACGCTCAGCACAGAGGTGCAAAACTCACTCCTGGAGGGCCACGGTCTGAACACAGAGCTGGGAATATTGAAAGAAACCTATGAGAATGCCCTGAGTAATTTAGAGACTGTAAAAAGAGAGAATGTAAGTCTGACACAGAAAAATTCAGACTTGACTGACCAGATCAGTGAAGGTGATGAGAAGCTTCACCAAGCAGAAAAAGTGGAGAAGCAATTGATCCAGGACAAGTTAGAAATGCAGGAAGCACTGCAGAATACAGAATCAGCGGCGATCCAGGCGACACAAACTGCAGAGCTCCAAAAAATGGAGGCGCTGATGCAAACCCAGAGCAAGCACCAGATAGAGGTGAAGACCCTGAGGGAGGTCTGGCACGATCAGGTTGAAGAGCTGCAGAAGCAGATGGCTGAGCGCGAGATACAGTGCGCCAAGAGAGAGGAGATCTCCGTCCGTCAGGTGGTCTGCCTGACATTGCGCTATGAAAGCGAGATGGCCGATATCTACAAGCAGCTGGACCACACGGCAAATGAGGGGGCCCGGCTGCAGCTGGAGCTGGACAAGACCCAGAAGGAGCACCTGCAGCTGCAGGTCAAGAATAGAGAAAATGAAACAGAGTTAAACCTCGCTCTGAAACAAATGACGGACATGGGAGAAGCGGCTAAAGTGGTTCAGTCGGGCTATCAATCCTACCTCCTAACCAAGCAAGCTGTACGTTCCTATACGTGTATCTTCAATGCTGTTGCAATATTACGATTTGCTATAAAGATGAAGTTGGAGAAAGAGATTCCAAGGCTAAAAGAGACACGGTCACAAAAGGAGACCAGGGAACGTAAACTCAATGCCCTCACTGATGACAAAGAGGAAGGAGAAAGAATTGACTTTGATTGTGCTGCTGTTATTCCAGAAACAGATAGGCACCCTCCTGAGAATATTCTCCCTGATCTGGGATTCAAAAATCCAGATCCTCAATTTCATTTACGTTGTCCAGAAGATTATCAAACCAGTGGACACACCCAGGACACCACAGAAGATGTTTTAGCCAAGTGGGTGGCAGTTCCTGAAAACACAAACTTGTTGACAGATCCTGATGACGTGGTTAATATGGACTACGTTTGTACAGAGGCAACTAGGTCTCCAAAACCCAAAGGCCTGGTAATGGCCACAAAAGGGAAATCAAAGATTGAAAAGAAAAAACAACGAAGGTTAACACGGCGCCTGAATAGTTCCATATCTCACCAATCTGGACCACACTGTGGAGCCAAGGAGAATCCGGTCCAAGGGTCTCATCAGAAGCTAAAGAAACAGTCCAGTCATTTGCAGGTTGCAGCGGACTATGAAATAAAGTCAAAGGATGCAATAGACTGGAAGTCAAAAAAAAAAAAAAAAAAAAAAAAAAAAAAAAATGTTTGGGGGAACTGACCGATTTATTTTTTTTATTACACGTGTGGACTATGTCACGGACACTTAACTTTGCAAATAAGCATTTTGTCAATATTACAATGTTATATTGGTTCTCTGTGTTGAAAATGTAGCTAAACTACAAATTAATATATAGGGTTGATGGCCCTTAAGATTACAAGGCTGTAGTATAAGAAAAAAAAAAAAATATTGGTTGCTTACAATATGGAAAAAAAAAAAAAAAAATGCCCTTTTCGGTTGGTAAATTTATAATGAGGTTCGTATTCTAGAGTAGAAAAACCCAGGGAGGTAATAGAAATTGTCTGGTTTTGTGAATATATTTAGCAGATCCTGGGTTGCAAGAATGTGTGCTAGACATTTATTTTTCAAAATAGTTCCCTAATAGAGAGCAACAAAAAAATATGTTTGCCAAGTATAGTCTCTTATGACGAAACCTATTGTCCATAATTGCCGTGGAAAAAGTTCATATTCGTGTCATGTGAATACTTAATGTTGTACTGAGGAGTTAGCTCAAGTATTTCAGGTAGGACGCTCACCCCAGTGAGGTCCATGGCCGCTCACCCCAGTAGGTGTGAGCTGGGGAGGGGGATATGTGACATAGTCCAAAGATGTTAGGCAGCTTTCTGCCCCATTTTAGAGCAGAAAGTGCAGGAATAGTTACAAATGATCCGTTCCACAGCTTCCCATTAACTCAGGCAGCTGGATGGAAAATCCAGACCACAGATTACCATGGCTCTAGTTCTCCCTCACCTGCTCTTCTAATCACATGCACAGGTATTTAGAGCAGAGAGGTTTTGCATTTCTCTCTCTCTCTCCTTGGAACCTGGAGGCTGGGGGTATCGCTGCTCCCCTGCATCCAGTATCGGGGTTGACGGCCCTCCACGTATCACAGTACCAGAGGATTTGCCTGGACTCCACGAACAGATAAGACAAAACAAATGGTTACTGCTGTTGCTAAAAGACTGTGCTGTATCTTGTGTCCCTAAATGAAAGAGCATTGTTTTAAGCTGGGGAACCAGTTTAGTTGGCCAGCAGCTGTTAGAGAGACTAATTCTGATGTGTAGTTAGATCCCTGAAAGGGATAGGATTTTGCTTATATGTTTTTGGTTTTATTTCTTGAAATAACAGTGTGGGAAATATTGTAACACTGAAATATGTGAACTGCTGAATGAAAGTATCTGAGTACCTCTAACCTTCACATGTTAAAGCTGCAGTACCTTACTTGGATGAAAATAAAGCAGGCAGAAGCCTGAGTTAAGCAGCATAATACTTTGCATGATCCTGTTTGTTGTATAATTAACCCTAGAAGACTGTGTCGGGAAGAACCCAGACAGACGTCAGCACTACAAAAGAGGGGCGTTTGTCACAATATATATAACTGGGTTGAACTGGGACGAGACTTAGATATGATAAAATATAATTTATTCCTTGATAAAGGTGAACACACAAAATATACAAATAACAGGCAAAATATAGACACTTACTTAAAGATTAGGACAAGAAAGCCATCATGATACAGGATGGGCCATTTCTTAAATAATTCAGTTGCAGATGAAGACATCACACCAATACATGCAGATCATGAAGACCATACATGAAGACAATAGCCATAGGCTGAGCCTGGTTCTTATACAATTATTTCCCATTGAACACAACCTAAACCCAGCCCCTCTCATAAATCAGCGGTGAAGTTGACAGTTTTCCTCAGAGTAAAACTCCTCCCACCCAAGGACGTTTACAAACTGCTTTTCCTATCTAAATAACTTCATAACTTCAGTTCAGTAATACTTACTGGCACGGGAGACATATTAATACATTCCGGCCCGCGTGACGCTCCCAATGAGACTAAATATTACCATGTAGTACTAAAATTAAGAGAGATATTAATATCTGGCTCTTAGTATATGTTAGATCTCAGGTGTCTGTATTCGTTAGTTGGGGCTTGGTCCCACGAATACACATATGTAACTCTTAGCATGTTCCGCCGAGGACATCTCATAATATTCTTATATTTAATAAGGTCACTCATTATGATCTCCCCTTGGTAACCGCACCCCCTGGCCCCCATCAAAAAATCCTTTGAAGCAGGGACCCCTGGGGGGTGGACATTTGTCACCTGGTGCTAAATGTCACACCCAATGTCCCAGCCTGGGTCTAGCTGTCTCTACCAGCAATATACCCTTGGTCTGCAAATTAGGTATTAACATACTGTGCACCAAAAACCCCTTCTGCTTTTCACACCCAACTTCAATCAAGCCTTTTGAAGTCCAGATTTTCCGAAAAGACACCCCACAGTTGTATTTTCTTAAACTGTAGCTTATTAACCCCTTAAGCCCCAGTGTGTGTGGTACAGACACTGGCCCAGAAATAATACCTTTTTTTTACAGGGGATTAAGCATTTGGATATTGAAGCGGGGTAAAAACACATTACTGGACCTCAGTCCAGTTAACCCCTTGCTTCCCAGGTGAGGGTAGAGGGTGGCCAATTGGGGTGTAACCCCTTTAGTCCCGGGCCAAATCCTCCCCATCGTCACAACGTTGATACTTGCCAGGAGGTGAATAGCATGAGATGTATTTACTCAGCCAGCTAGATTAGAAAGGAAGTGTAAAGGAATCTGGGGAATAGGAATAGTCTCAGGATCAGACTAACTGTGAACAGAGACAAGGGGGGGTGGGATAGCCCATTTTCTTAAGGAGAATAGGAGGTTGCTAAGGCAACCAACACTGACTAGGGCTGTGTAAAGAACATATGTATCAATCATGTTGCCTTACACATGCAGCTAGCTGCTGGGACAGGGGAAATTACTGGCAGCTGAACTAGGGAGACATAAATCCTATGAGCTGCAAAATGACACAGGAATTAGACAATCCTGTTCCAGGAGAATACTGCCTGTTTTTACACTTCAAAGTGTGAGTAAAATGTGTGTATGTTTGCACTAAACACTTGTCTATTATTGGTCTGCACTATATTCTCTCTTTTACCCTGAGGCTACATCTTTACCCTGAGACTGTACCTGAACCCATCCACTTGGGGGATCATCAGCATCGTTGCCTGCATAAACCTGGGGTCCAAACATCAGCACAATACCAAGAAGTCACACAACCATCAGTGGTTAAACTGCTGTAATATTGCTATCCTATAGTAAGTGGGCAGCTACTGTATATGAGCCAAGCTCAGCTCTATATTACCCGTACTTACCATACAGTGTACACGATTATCTTCTCTTTTTTTTGGGTGATCCTGCTCCTTCTGGATCTTGGAGGAGAAAATGCTGTATTAGAGGACTTTTGGAAACAAGTCCTCACCGGAGGTTTTGAGCCATTGCCATCCAAATTTCTATCACGTATATTTTTTATTATCCACTTGATTCACTTATATGAGTAGTGTGGGAGCGCCGTCCAATTTTTTTGGTGTGTGCTTTATACCAACGCCAGACGAAAGAGGCGCTGATGACTCAGAGTGAGGAGTATGATCTCCCAGGTCTGGGTAAAAATAAAGAAGTATACAACAAAAGACTGGGGTGCCCAATGCTACATCCAATTGACAAAACATATAAAGTAATAAGTATAAAGTTGAAATACTTCAATAATAATAATATTTACTTGGTTATTTAGTTAAACCCTTTGGCCAAAGCGTCATAAGCCTGCATACCACGTCAAGGTATAACCAAAATGAATGCAGGTCCTACACTACACTGTGAGCCCTTCCCTTTACCTCTGTATGAGGGGAAAGAACCATAGTAGATCGTGTTCTTTGCAGCAAAGTGAAAAGACCTCCCAAGTTAAAAAGGTGAGGAGGAGTGAGCTCTGGGGGGAGGTGCCACCTACCTCCATACAACTGTTACCAGTCAGAAATTGATTAACACACACATTCCCAGCTAGCTTAAACTCTTACACCCACCACATCATGAATATATATTGGAAATTGCCCACGGGTCAAGAAACCCAGGATTGTCATATTCAGAGGACTCCAGCAGTTCTCAGCCTGCCAGTGCCCTGGATGTGTACTTGCAAACTACTCTCAAGTACCAGTAGATGACGCAAACAGGTCGCAACTCATCACCCAGTTCCAAGAGCATGATGCTGAGCAAGAGAGAGACAAGCTTCAGAAGGCGAAGCAGCGAGATATGCTGCAGAAGTAGAAAGGCAAGCTGCAGAATGCGAGGATACGAGGTGCGGATCTAAGGCACCAGCTGGAACTTACCAAGCTTCAGAGGGCATCGCCAGCATCAAACATAAGATGTCCAGCCCTTCCAAACCCCTGTATGGGGCATTTCCCAAACCTGGCAAAAGATGAGTACCTGGACACTTTCCTGCGTACGTTTGAAAAAATCTGCAGGAAGCATCAGTTTCCACGTGATAAAGGGGCAACATATCTTATTTCCAAATTGATTGAGAGAGCCCTGAATGTCTTCGCTTATCTTCCTGCACACCTTGACAGATTATAACGACTTCAAAGCGACGTTGCTGCACCATTTCAATATCGCCCCTGAAATCTACAGGCAGAAGTTCAGAACCCTTCAGCGCGGTTATACCGCTGGCTTTTCTGAGCTGGTGTGGCGTCTGACATCTTTGTGCAAGCAGTGGGTTGGGGGGGGGGGGGCTTAGGGGCTGGAAATTGAAAGTTTTGAGGGGTTATTGGATCTCGTAATTCATGAGCAATTTTTTAACCCTGTGCCTACCTGAAGTGAGAGAGTGGGTTAAGGACCGAGGTCCTAAGTCAGCCACATATCTATATATATTTATGTCAAAAGGGAGTGCTATTTGGTATGTGATAATGTATAAACAAAAGGCAGAGAACCCTAGTGCTACATCCAACATAACAAATCATATAGTTACATACTTATCTCTTCTTCTCTCATAAGTGATGGTCACTTAAGTCCTAACACTATCTCTGTGAATATTCTTTTAGCCTCTCTAATATGAGGACTTTGACATAAATATATGTATATGGTGAGGTGGGTCTGGGTTTGATCTTACAGATGTGTGTGTGTGTATAGATTTTAATTGTTAAACAATAGTTTGGAGGTCTGTGACACCCTGCTCCCTGTTTCCAAGTTTCCCTCCCCACCTTTAAATAGCAAGTCCCGAGATACAGCTGTGAATAACCTGTCTATTAAGACTCCTTCCTCGTATTAGAGAGGTAAAGAGATCACTCGCAGAGATAGTGTTATGACTTGCAGAAAAAGAGGTCTGACATGACATGGTCTGCCAGCTTACAGAGGGCTTTGGCCAAAGAATTTAAATAAGTGACCCTCACTAATGAGAGAAGAACAGATAAGTATTTAACTATAGGATTTGTTATGTTGGATGTAGCATTGGGGTTCTCTGTCTTTTGTGTAAGGCTGGGGCCATGGCGCTTTCGCCCTGTGCAGAGGTGTGTGTGGCCGTGACGTCACCCGCGTGAAGCTGTGCGTTTTGTGGCCAGTGGAGACGCGCCGTGCTGTGGCGTGCCTAGGGGCATCACGAAGCTGGTTCGCCCTTATTGGGCTCACGTGACCAGCATGTCGCGCCAAGAAATCAGTTTCAACTGATTTCTTGCGCAACGTGCGTCCCCGCACGCGTCCGCACGCCGCATGGACACTTTCACTGCCTTAAGGTAGTCTGATCGCTGAGCGTGCGAACGCCTCCGCACAGTCTGCGGCACCATGGCCCCAGCCTAACTCAGCAGCCTGAATCTTATGGGAGATTTTTACTTACTGAACGTCACAACTTTTCTAAGTGACACCACCAATAATACCTTATTCTGGGCCTGAAAGGAACATCCCAGCCAGAGACAGGGACAGAGAAAGAACACATTGTATGTATGTATGTATATCTTTGTCTACATAGCGCTTCACAGCAGTAATACATGTGACATAATAATATAACACATAATGTAGAAGCGCTTGAGACATAAAAGTAACATTAGGAAAAGGGAGTGCCTGCCCCGAAGAGCTTACAATCTAAGTGAAAAGTAGGAAGAACGTACAGTGAAAGTAGGAAGGTGTTCTGGTAAGTGTGTCTGCGAGGGGATAAGGTCGATGTATGAGATATATAGTATCAGCCATGGAGCTACTCATATGCTTCGTTAAGGAGGTGTGGTTTCAGATGGGTCTTAAAGGTGGAGACAGAAGGTGTTAGTCGTGTATTGAGGGGAAGGACATTCCAGGGGTGTGGGCAGTCAGTGAGAACGGTTTATGGCGGGAGAGGGCTTTACAGTATATACAAAAGGGGTAAACCGAAAACATCCTTGAACAGAAATCAAGAGTCAGGACGGTGTATAGTGAGAAATTAGGGCTTAGATGTGAGGAGGGGCAGAAGAGTGTATAGCCTTAAAAGCGAGGGGAACTATTCTGTGAGTAATACAGGATTTAATAAGAAGCCAGGAGAGGTATTTCAGCAGGAGAGACGCCGAGACAGATTTAGGAGAGAGTAAAGTGATTCTAGCAGCAACATTTAAGAGAGATTGTAGGGGAGACAGGTGAGAGGCAGGAATGTTGGACAATAGAAGGTTACAATAGTCGAGACGGAAGAGATTGGAGCTATAGTTAGTTTTAGCAGTAAAGCAACAGAAGAAAGGGCGTTAGCAGTAAAGCAACAGAAGAAAGGGCGTATCTTTGCAATTTTACAGAGGAAAACACGACAGGTTCTAGCTGCATTGTGAATGTGAGGGAGGAGTCAAATGTGACCCCTAGGCAGCGTGCTTGTGATACTGGGTGTATGATACTGCTGCCGACAGTAATGTAGAAGGAGGCAGTAGGGCCAGGCTTGGGAGGATCTCCGTCTTTCACATGTTAAGTTTGAGTGTGCGGGAGGGCGAGAAGAAGAAGCGCGGGAGGGCGAGAAGACTAAGGTAGAAGCGCCGTAGGTTGAGAAGACGAAGCGCAGGAGGGTGAGAAGTGGGAGATGAGTGGCAGAAGGCATGGCAACACCGCGGATATTATTAGATCAGTATTTTCTGATTATCTAAACCCCTTCTGTGCCAGAGGACTTTGTAACATGTGCTGTTAGTACCTCTGGCTTCTGAGGAGTTAGATGTGTGCTTGAGTTTGTGAATGAAACATGGGCAACATCGTTTGACACAGTTTAGCGGCATATGTATCAAGACAAAAGTGGTGCAATTATGGGGGCACGACTCTGCAGCATTAATACTGAATCAAAGAAAGAATCATGTTTAAATGAATAGGATTATTTCATGGATACATCTGTTGCAGTTTGTGTTGCTCCAGAATTGCTCCTCGATACATAGACGCAAACAGATGAAAGTTTCGGGTGCCTCTTGTATCTTGTGGATGTTTCATCTCCACTATCAGAATGATATTTTCATTCTGTTTATAATACCCTGACAATATCAATGTACTTGTTCCCCGTGTCACTTGTTACTTGGGAAGTGTTCATGGGAGAAGTTATGGGAATTTGTTACATTAGGCAATAAGAGGAGTTATAGGGAGCGGTTATATGGGGTAATAGGAGTGATAGGGAGAGGTTATATGGGGTAATAGGAGTTATAGGGAGAGGTTATATGGAGCACTAGAAAGAGTTATAGGGGACAAATAGAGTTGTTATATGTGGCAATAGAAGGAGTTATAGGGAGAGGTTATACGGAGTAACAAAATGCACATATTATGGAATGTATCTATCACTGTCATCCTTTTCTTAGCAATGTAACCTTCCCCCTTTTCATGATCGGAGTAAGAAATTGCATTATTTGGCATCTTAAATTAGACACATTTGCTTAGAATTTATGACAGAGTAAAATGTCAAACGTGCTCTTTTATTTAAAGGATACCCTGTGTCATCCCAACTAGAAATGATAAAGTGATACCAAAGCAGAGCCTGACACGCAGAACTGCCGGTGTTGGGAGAGATTCCCTGGAGACAGCTGTACCCCCTGTTATCCTGCCAGGGTTGGGGGGGGAGGGGGTGAGAGGGGGGTTCACTGGATACAGCTGTTCCCCCTGTTATCCTGCCAGTGTTGGGGGAGAGGGGGTGAGAGGAGGATTCACTGGAGAAAGCTGCTCCCCCTGTTATCCTGCCAGTGTTGGGGGGGAGGGGGTGAGAGGGGGATTCACTGGCGAAAGCTGTTCCCCCTGTTATCCTGCCAGTGTTGGGGGGGGGAGGGGTGAGAGGGGGATTCACTGGAGAAAGTTGTTCCTCATGTTATCCTGCAGGGGTTGGGAGAGATTCCCCGGAGACAGCTGTTCCCCTTGTTATCCTGCAGGGGTTGGGAGAGATTCCCCGGAGACAGCTGTTCCCCTTGTTATCCTGCAGGGGTTGGGGGGGAGGGGGGTGAGAGGGAGATTCACTGGATACAGCTGTTCCCCTTGTTATCCTGCAGGGGTTGGGGGGGGATACCCTGGAGATAGCTATTCCCCTTGTTATCCTGCAGGGGTTGGGAGAGATTCCCTGGAGACAGCTGTTCCCCTTGTTATCCTGCAGGGGTTGGGAGAGATTCCCCGGAGACAGCTGTTCCCCTTGTTATCCTGCAGGGGTTGGGAGAGATTCCCCGGAGACAGCTGTACCCCTTGTTATCCTGCAGGGGTTGGGAGAGATTCCCCGGAGACAGCTGTTCCCCTTGTTATCCTGCAGGGGTTGGGAGAGATTCCCCGGAGACAGCTGTTCCCCTTGTTATCCTGCAGGGTTTGGGAGAGATTCCCCGGAGACAGCTGTTCCCCTTGTTATCCTGCAGGGGTTGGGAGAGATTCCCCGGAGACAGCTGTTCCCCTTGTTATCCTGCAGGGGTTGGGAGAGATTCCCCGGAGACAGCTGTTCCCCTTGTTATCCTGCAGGGGTTGGGAGAGATTCCATGGAGACAGCTGTTCCCCTTGTTATCCTGCAGGGGTTGGGAGAGATTCCCCGGAGACAGCTGTTCCCCTTGTTATCCTGCAGGGTTTGGGAGAGATTCCATGGAGACAGCTGTTCCCCTTGTTATCCTGCAGGGGTTGGGAGAGATTCCATGGAGACAGCTGTTCCCCTTGTTATCCTGCAGGGGTTGGGAGAGATTCCCCGGAGACAGCTGTTCCCCTTGTTATCCTGCAGGGTTTGGGAGAGATTCCCCGGAGACAGCTGTTCCCCTTGTTATCCTGCAGGGGTTGGGAGAGATTCCCCGGAGACAGCTGTACCCCTTGTTATCCTGCAGGGGTTGGGAGAGATTCCCCGGAGACAGCTGTTCCCCTTGTTATCCTGCAGGGTTTGGGAGAGATTCCATGGAGACAGCTGTTCCCCTTGTTATCCTGCAGGGGTTGGGAGAGATTCCATGGAGACAGCTGTTCCCCTTGTTATCCTGCAGGGGTTGGGAGAGATTCCCCGGAGACAGCTGTTCCCCTTGTTATCCTGCAGGGGTTGGGAGAGATTCCATGGAGACAGCTGTTCCCCTTGTTATCCTGCAGGGGTTGGGAGAGATTCCCCGGAGACAGCTGTTCCCCTTGTTATCCTGCAGGGGTTGGGAGAGATTCCCCGGAGACAGCTGTTCCCCTTGTTATCCTGCAGGTGTTGGGAGAGATTCCCCGGAGACAGCTGTTCCCCTTGTTATCCTGCAGGGGTTGGGAGAGATTCCCCGGAGACAGCTGTTCCCCTTGTTATCCTGCAGGGTTTGGGAGAGATTCCCCGGAGACAGCTGTTCCCCTTGTTATCCTGCAGGGGTTGGGAGAGATTCCATGGAGACAGCTGTTCCCCTTGTTATCCTGCAGGGGTTGGGAGAGATTCCATGGAGACAGCTGTTCCCCTTGTTATCCTGCAGGGGTTGGGAGAGATTCCCCGGAGACAGCTGTTCCCCTTGTTATCCTGCAGGGTTTGGGAGAGATTCCCCGGAGACAGCTGTTCCCCTTGTTATCCTGCAGGGGTTGGGAGAGATTCCATGGAGACAGCTGTTCCCCTTGTTATCCTGCAGGGGTTGGGAGAGATTCCCCGGAGACAGCTGTTCCCCTTGTTATCCTGCAGGGTTTGGGAGAGATTCCATGGAGACAGCTGTTCCCCTTGTAATCCTGCAGGGGTTGGGAGAGATTCCCCGGAGACAGCTGTTCCCCTTGTTATCCTGCAGGGGTTGGGAGAGATTCCCTGGAGACAGCTGTTCCCCTTATCATTTTTTCTTCTCTCCTGCCAGCGATCGGGGTCCAGATGAAGCTTAAATTGCTGCAGCGTATCTTCTGGGGAGCGACACGTCAGGTAAGGGAACATCCCTCCCACACACAGGAACACTATTATTATTATTGTTACGATTGTGCAGCTTGGACCCTGTTGGAGTCTTCCATAAAAAAATTTTGGGACTCCAGCAGTGGAATTCACAATTATTGCAAAATGGTTATATGCCCGAAAAGATGTGATTGAAGATGAAATCCCTCCTTATAACATGTGTTGGAGCTGAAATAAAAGACACACACATAGCCATGTATGTATATTTATTTATATAGTGCCAGTAATGTACAAGCAATACAGTATATGGAGGTAATATACCAAGTGTCACAAGTGCAGGAATGGAGGGAGTTCCCCGGGTGCGGAGCCAAATGTGAGAAAGGTTTGAGACATGAGAGTGCTGTAAAGACAAATAGAGCAGAGAGGAGACAGGCTTCAGCAAAGCGTAAGGAACAAGAAGGGGCATAGAGAGAGAGATCAGAGCCGAGATGTAAGAGGGGGTAGAAGAATACAGAGCCTTGAATAAGATCAGTACAATTGTATAGTTCCATGCAGAGTTTGATGGGGAGCAAGTGAAGGGGTTTCAGGAGGAGAGAGGCAGAGACAGACCTGAGAGAGAGAGAGAGAGAGAGACAGACCTAGGGGAGAGAGAGAGTGAGAGAATTCCATCAGTTTTGGGGGGATGGATGGTAGAGTAAGGAGTTAGGCATGTTCTATAGTGCCGAGCGCGTGCTACGCAGTGCGCGCGCGTGGATTTTTAGTTGGCTGACGTGAATCAGCCTTTCTATAGAAGGGCTGCGCGCGCGCACGGCAGGGAGAGGGGAGCCGACAGACAGCGGCGAAGATGAGGAAATTCATCTTTTCGCGCCGCTGCCTGCGCTCAAATGTATGTGTGTATGTAAAGTTTTTTTTCTTTAAAAAAAAATCTTATCTAGGACTTACTTTCACTCACACAGCCCATGCACACACATACAGCAGGGCCCCGGGTATACGGCGGGTTCCGTTCCAGAGGCCCGCCGTATAGTGAAAATCGCCGGAAAACGGATCCGGCGATTTTCAGTTCTGCGCATGTGCAAACCGCCATTTTTGCTGTTCTGCGCATGTGCGAACTACGTGATGCGCGCACAAACTGCGGTCTGTGCATGCGCGCCGGGCGCACCCGCCCATTCTGCGCATGCGCGACTTAAAATCCAACATGGCGGCCCCCTTCTCGGTGCCGCCGTGTCAGCGGATCGCCGAAAAGCGGAGCGCCGAGAAACGGGACCCTGCTGTATACGCACACATACATACACACACACACATATACATTACCTGCAGCTCCCGGCACTATATACAGGAAAAGCATGCGGCACGTGCACGCGCGTTCGCATAGGAACGCACGGCCGCATGCTGTATATTACTGCCCTTAGTAGGCAGCAATGCCAGAGAGGAGAAGGTTACAATAGTCAGGTTGGGAGATAATGAGGGCATGCGTCAGAGATTTGGTTGTAGAACGACAAAGAAAAGGACAGCTACTTGTGAAAAATCGGCAACATTTAGCAACAGCACAAATGTGAGAAGAGTAAAATATTACAGCTACACCGTGTGCTTGGGAGACTGGATGAAGGACAATGTTACTGATTGACAGAAAATGGTACAATTGCGCTTGGTTTAGGCGGGATTGGAATGAGCCTGTAATAGCAGAGAGACAATCAGTGACCTGAGACTGGATGTCAGGAGTAAGCTTAAGGGTGTAAAGGTACTGTTATGTGTCAGAAAACGTATATATAGAGAAAAGACTGGTCGACAGGCGAAGAGGAAGAGCTAGGGATAGAGATACTGAAGGAGCCGTTCGAAAAATAAGGGCGTTGTTACAGATACTAAGAGAGTGAAGAATTTGCAGGAGTAGAGGATGGTCAACATTGTCATAAGCAGCAGAGGGGTCGAGAGAAATTATAAGGGCATAGAGCCGTTGTTTAGATCATTAGATACTTTAGTGAGGGCAGATTGCTTTGGGTCGAAAAGACTATGGGCTTTATTCTATAAAGTGGGATAGCACCGATCCGGCAATGGGGGCTTTTCGTGCAATAGCGCCGATCCGGTCTATCACACGTTATAGAATAAGGGCTTATAGAGTAACAGTGAATGGACGAGAGGTTCGAGAAACTTGGATGCTAAAGGAAGAAGAGAGAGAGGGCGAAAGCTAGAGAGAGGAGTATGTTCAAGTGTGTTGTTGTTTTTGAGGATAGTTGTGACTATTGAATGTTTAAACACAGATGGAAAGGTGAGGGAGCAGAGTGGGAGTAATGTGAGTAAGTATAGGGAGCAGAGTTGTGAGTAAGTATAGGGAGCAGAGTGGGAGTAATGTGAGTAAGTATAGGGAGCAGAGTTGTGAGTAAGTATAGGGAGCAGAGTTGTGAGTAAGTATAGGGAGCAGAGTGGGAGTAATGTGAGTAAGTATAGGGAGGAGAGTGGGTGTAATGTAAGTATAGTATAGAGTTTGTCTAATGGTCATTTTATACGTTTAACCCTTTCCTTGCCAGTGACGTATTGCTGGCCTCTATGGCAATCATGAAACTGTCTCAGATTGTAGAATCCGCGCCATCTCTATTAACAGAAAGTTAGGACCTGCGCAGTAACTCCGCTTTGTCTCTCTGTCTCCTGCATGCTGCACTGCCTGGCGGCATCCATCTTTTCACAGCCCAGTGACACTGATGTAAGTTCCCAGAGTCCTCTGCTCTGGGCCTGGTTACTTGGTACAAAGTGATGCTGTTACCAGTTAGAAGCAAGTCCCCACCAGAAAACCATACATTCAACATACAATGTAACCCCTTCACTGCAAAGTGTTGCCGGTCCTTCTGGCAACACAGGGGTTAAGATTTGTGAGGCTGCTGTCGGCACATCCCAGTCATACAGCAGGCGTCCCCCGTGTTATATAAAAGCCCTGTAATTCAAAAAATATTAATACAAATATGAACAGCACACCATTCAAACAATGAAAAGACTTATTGGGTCAACGCTTTGCACTGATGCCTTGTTACCTGCTATTTATGGCAGAGGAGGGGGGGGGGGTACACGGAGACCCTGCAGCCTAATGTGCAATTCGCCTCTACTCAATATAGATACATATATAAGTGAGAAGTGCTGAGGGGCTCCTGGCTGCAAAACGGGAGGGAAAATGTGTTGCGTGTTGCATTTTTCTGTAGACATATTCAGGCGGTCTATGAGGACTTACCACAGCCGGTCAGCCACCGAGGGCAAGGTAACCCCCTAACCTTACCCCAAAAGCCCCAAATGTTAAGTCCTTGCCCCTTTAACCCCTTACCCTAAACCCTAATGCTAACGCTAATCTTCACCCTAAAAGCCCTAACCTTAACTTCAAAACGCTCAACCTTAACCGCTTACTCTAAAACCCTTAATCAGAACCCTTACCCTAAAATCCCTTACCTAAACCCCTTACCCACTAACCTCACTCCTTTACCTAAACCCCTTACCCACTAACCTCACTCCTTACCCTAAACCCCTTACCCACTAACCGCAATCCTTACCCTAAAATCCCTAACCTAAACCCCTTACCCACTAACCTCACTCCTTACCCTAAAATGCTTTACCCTTACCCTAAAATCCCTAAAGTTAACCCCTTAAAAACTTACTTTAGCTGCTAGGCAGCCGGCGGCGAGCTGCCCTTGGCGGCTGATTGCCGGCGGCGAGCTGCCCTTGGCGGCTGATTGCCAGCGGCGAGCTACCCTTGGCGGCTGATTGCCAGCGGCGAGCTACCCTTGGAGGCTGATTGGCTGCGGCAAGTTGTCCCATTCCGTATTCAGTAGCTGTTTGCCACCACAGACTTGGGGCTCTCTAGTATATAGGACAGGTAGGTGTAGCTGTGCCGTATATGAATGTTTGAGTGCGTATAACGTTATATACACCGTCTCTCCTTCCGCAGTGCCGCAGCGTAGACGGTCTGTGTCCACTGAGCTGTGAGGACGAGGTATGATCTCAATAGGACACAGAATTACTGCTGGAGCAGCAGACTGGGCTCCCAGCCTCCACTCCATAGAAGTAACATCAGCTAATGCTATACATCGTGTGCCTGTAGGGAGCCAGGGGTTATTGAGGATAATGTGTCTCAGAGGACAAGCGCCTCAATGGAATCTCTAGCAATTGAGAGGTTAATGGGTTTCTCTGGCAGGGAACTCTTTTTGACCCACTGGTAACTGCATCCCTGCAGTGCCAGTCTCTGCCCCCTTATGGTGGTCATATACAGAGACAGATTTCCTGGTGGTTGATTTTGGAAATCAGTATAAAAATCACAGCTGGCATATATCCTGAAATAATATCACTGATCTCTTTAGGAAATCCCTTAGTGTATTACTGGTGGGTAACCCTGCTCCTGCAGAGCCTCACTGCCACCCTGCTGCCTTACAGCTATGCGGGTGCCCCAGCCGAGAGGGTGACAGGGCAGGAGCTGTTTGAAGAGTGGGTCCCAGTGATGGGAGGTGACACTGCTGTCCCTTTGTCCTGTCTCTCTCCGTCAGACGCTGCTCTGCTTTCTCATCGACAATAACGGCTTCATCGTCATCGCCAGAGAGCAGGAGAAGGTGAGTGGAGGGAGGTCCCCCCTCCAGCCCCACACACACATACACGATCACAATGTGATGCTGCTGTGTTACTGCAGGAGAACACACTGACAAACCTAGAGGCAACCGTTTTAAAGGTTTATTCTATGTTTGTGTTAAACTCAGAAAGGCAAAGAAAAAAAAAAACCTTTATTTTATATATTAAAAAAGTACCTGAAGATTAAAATGTGTGCGCGTGTGTGTGTGCCAGGGCACTTGTGTGTTGCAAGGTGTGTGCGTGTGCCAGGGCACGTGCGTGTGTGTATGCCATGGCACATGTGTATTTGTGGCGGGGCACGTGTGTGTGTGCCAGGGCACATGTGTATGTGTGGCAGGGCACATGCATGTGTGTGTGTGCCAGGGCACATGTGTGTGTGAGCCAGGGCACATGTGTATGTGTGGCATGGTGCTTGTGTGTGAGCCAGGGCACATGTGTATGTGTGGCAGGGTGCTTGTGTGTGTGTGCCAGGGCACATGTGTATTTGTGCCAGGGCGCTTGTGTGTGTGCCAGGGCACATGTATGGCAGGGCATGTCCGTGTGTGTGTGTGCCAGGGCACGTGTATGTGTGTGCCAGGGCACATGTGTATGTGTGGCAGGGCACATGCATGTGTGTGTGCCAGTGCACATGTGTGTGTGTGCCAGGGCACATGTCTATGTGTGGCAGGGCGTGTGCGTATGTGTGTGCCAGGACACATGTGTATGTGCGGCAGGGCATGCACCTGTGTGTGTGTTTGCCAGGGTGTGTGTGTGTGGCACGGCACACGTGTTTGTGTGTGTCAGGGCGTTTGTGCAGGATATGTGTGTGTGTGTCTTTATATACATATGTATGAACCCCTTCACTTCCAGAGGGACTGGCAACTCAGTGATAAAGTGTTGCAGGCCATTCTGAAACTGAACGGGTTAAGGGTCAAGCAGGATGAAAGTTTGGAAATGCAGAATCCCTGGGCTCCCTCTTACAGTATAACCGTCAGACTGTGTTATTAACTGTGTTATTATCTCTTCTGGCAGAGGCACCTCTATCACTCTGCACATGCACATACAGTATACACTGTTCTGCACATGCACACATACATTGCTCTGCACAGAGAGACGCTGCTCTGCACATACACATATACATTGCTCTGCACAAACACACATACATTGCTCTGCACAGAGACACGCTGCTCTGCACATACACATATACATTGCTCTGCACAAACACACATACATTGCTCTGCACAGACACGCTGCTCTGCACATATACATACTTTACTCTGCACATAGAGCAATGTATATGTGTATGTGCAAAGCAGCGCATCTCTATTTGTGCAGACACAAAATGCTCTGCACGTGCAGACACACTGCTCTGCACATGCAGACACACACTGCTCTGCACATGCAGACACGCACTGCTCTGCACATGCAGACACGCACTGCTCTGCACATGCAGACACGCACTGCTCTGCACATACACATTGCTCTGCAATGCACACACCTCTGCTGGTGACTGGCTTTCATGTGTGAATCATCTGGCAGATTACACACCCCGCTGCAGTAAATTGCAAATCTTATAAATCCAATATTTGAACTACAGGGGTATAAGATTTGTTATTTCATCGCTAAAATAGGTCATTAAAACATTTTCAGCATTAACTTTTGCCCTAAACATTCCTTCAATGTTATTTCTGATCAATAACGTCCATGAGAGATCCCATACAGCGGGTAACTAAACTCCATGAGAGATCCCATACAGCGGGTTAATAACGTCCGTGAGAGATCCCATACAGCGGGTAACTAAACTCCATGAGAGATCCCATACAGCGGGTAAATAACGTCTGAGCGATCCCATACAGCGGGTAACTAAACTCCATGAGAGATCCCATACAGCGGGTAAATAACGTCCATGGGAGATCCCATACAGCGGGTAACTAAACTCCATGAGAGATCCCATACAGCGGGTAACTAAACTCCATGAGAGATCCCATACAGAATGTAACTAAACTCCATGAGAGATCCCATACAGCGGGTAACTAAACTCCATGAGAGATCCCATACAGCGGGTAAATAACGTCCATGGGAGATCCCATACAGCGGGTAAATAACGTCCATGAGAGATCCCATATAGCGGGCAAATAATGTCCGTGAGAGATCCCATACAGCGGGTAAATAACGTCCGTGAGAGATCCCATATAGCTGGTAAATAACGTCAGTGAGAGATCCCATACAGCAGGTCAATAACATACGTGAGAGATCCCATACAGCGAGTAAATAACGTCCATTAGAGATCCAATACCGCGGGTAAATAACGTCCATTAGAGATCCCATACAGCGGGTAAATAACGTCAATGAGAGATCCCATACAGCGGCAAATAATGTCCGTGAGAGATCCCATAGAGCGGGTAAATAATGTCCGTGAGAGATCCCATACAGCGGGTAAATAACGTCCATGAGAGATCCCATACAGCGAGTAAATAACGTCCATGAGAGGTCCCATACAGCGGGTAAATAATGTCCGTGAGAGATCCCATAGAGCGGGTAAATAATGTCCGTGAGAGATCCCATACAGCGGGTAAATAACGTCCATGAGAGATCCCATACAGCGGGTAAATAACGTCCATGAGAGGTCCCATACAGCGGGTCAATAACATACGTGAGAGATCCCATACAGCGGGTAACTAACATCCGTAAGAGATCCCATACAGCGAGTAAATAAACTCCATGAGAGATCCCATACAGCAGATAAATAATGTCCGTGAGATCCCATACAGCGGGTAAATAAACTCCATGAGAGATCCCATACAGCGGGTAACTAACGTCCGTGAGAGATCCCATACAGCGAGTAAATAAACTCCACGAGAGATCCTATACAGCGGGTAAATAACGTCCCCCCCTTCCCTCTCTCCGCTCTTCCCTCCCCCCTCTTCCCTCACCGCCCCTCTTCCCCATACTCTTCCCTCTCCCCCTTCTTCCTTCTCCCCCCCTCTTCCTTCTCTCCCCCTCTCCCCTCTCTTCCCCTCTCTCACCCCTCTTCTCCCCCCCTCCCTCTCTCCCTGCCTCTCTTCCCTCTACCCCCTCTTCCCTCTACCCCACCCCTCTTCCCCCTCTCACTGCCCCTTTTCCCTCTCTCTCCCTACCCCCCTCTTCTCTCTCCAACCCTCCTCTTCTCTCTCCAACCCTCTTCCTTCTCTCCCTGCACCTCTTCCCTATCCCCCCACACTTCCCTCTCTCCCTGACCCTCTTCCCTCACACTTCCCTCTCCCCCCTCTTCCCTCGCTCTCCCCCTTCCCTCACTCCCCCTCCCCCTTCCCTCTCTCTCCCACCCCCTCTAACCTCTCTCCCTACTTCCCTCTTCCCTCTCTCTCCATACCCCCCTCTTCCCTCTCTTCATACCCCCCTCTGACCTCTCTCCCCCCCCCTTCTCTCCCCCCCTTCTCTCCCCCTTCCCTCTCTCCCTCCCCCCCTTCCCTCTCTCCCTCCCCCCTTCCCTCTCTCCCTCCCCCTTCCCTCTCTCCCTCCCCCCTCTTCCATCTCCCTCCCCCTCTCTCTCCCTCCCCCTCTTCCCTCTCTCTCCTTACCCCCCTCTTCCGTCTCCCTCCCCCTCTTCCCTCCTCCCCTCTCTCCTCTTCTCTCTCCCTCCCCCCCTCTCTGCCCTCCCTCCCCCCCTCTCTGCCCTCCCTCCCCCCTCCCTCTTCCCTGTCTCCCTCCCCCCCCTCTGTCTCCCCCCCCCCTCTGTCTCCCTACCCCCCCTCTTCTTCCCCTCTCTCTCCCCCCATTCTTCTCTCCCTCTCCCATTTTCTCTCTCTCCCTCAGACAGGAGTATTCCTGGGGGAGGCTGACGGCTCACTGATGACCCAGCTTCTGCACATGGGGATTTTCAGACAGTAAGCAGCTCTCTGTGTTTCCCAGATGTTGCTCAGGGACCTGCAAGTCCCCGGGGGAGGTCTCATAAAGTTGGGCTCGGGACTGTTGCTTGTGACAGAGGTTAAGTGGCTGTAACGGGCACAGACCCCTTCATGTCACGAGGAAAGGAGAACACCGTCCTGATTTCGGAATGGGACCTTTGGCCGCAGCCGATTGACCACCACCAAAGAAGCGCTGTCGGTCCACCACCACTACAACTCACCGCCGGGCAGGTCGCCGCTGTACAATTCGCCGCATTTCAACCGCTCCTAGTCCGGTGACCTCCCACCGCTCCTTGTCCCGCACTGACGGCGAGCGGCGCCCACGGGACTAGGAGCGCCGGGCAGCGAATTGTACAGCGGCGACCTGCCCGGCGGTGAGTTGTAATGGTGGCTGACCAACAGCGCTTCTTTGGTGGTGGCCAATTGGCTGCGGCCAATCGTCCCATTCCGAAATCAAGACGGTGTTCTCCTTTCCTCGTGACATGAAGGATGTCGGTGTCCTAGGCCGTCTGTTTTAGCGTCTCTGTGCATTATCATTTAGAGACAACGGAGATAACAGGGTCATTTATTCACCTCCCTGCAGCAAAACTGATCCACCAGAGACACAAATCCCCTTTTTTTCCTGCGATAAATCAGGTGCTGTTATTTTCCTGCGATAAATCAGGTGCTGTTATTTTGCAGCAGCAAACCGTTGATTAACAGCCCTTTTGGAACTGAATCCATGCAAGATTTGAGCGTTGTTTATTGAAGTCCTTGGGCTGCAAAACTAAAGCAAAGTCAGCACCAGATTCAACCAGGAAAAACAAATCCCTACAGCTTTCATTCTTGGGAAAATCTGGTGCTGTCTTTTGCACTAGTTTTTCTGCAGGTCCTGTGTTTAAATTGTTGTAAATTAGAAAAGTACTTTATTTATGTAACATACATGAAGGGTTCTCATTAAACTGCGAACTATGGCACAGACACACTTATTGTCCTTAATATCAAACCTATTTCACTTTAATAACCCCGATGTGTGTATCCTAAAGATAAATCATACATGATCTGGGTGAAAATGGTGTAATGGGCGCAGTATCCTGCTACACAGGTTGTGCTCCATTTCTTTCACCCACCCAAAATCAAGTATTTCATTCACCTCTGGAGCTGGCACGTGACCCCAGAGCGGGACGGCTGTGTTCTGAGACTTTTTGCTCTGACGGGTCAGCAGTGCCCAGTTCTGTTAGGAGCATCAGATCAGCGCTTACCCTGTTCTGCTTTTCCCTCCCTCAGGGTGACGCTGTACGATTACCAGGCGATGTGTAAGCTGCCGTATCATCATCACAGCGGAGCCCGCAGTCTGCTCAATGTACAGTACTGTGCACCCTGCCCCTCGCCTCACATACACACACATACCTACACACACACACAATGACACACTGCCAAACCTGACATACACGGCACAGGTATAGTGCTAGCAGCGGCAGTGCCAGCCTCCCTGTCACACAGCTACGCCATGATGTGTATAGTGCAGGCAGCGGCAGTGCCAGCCTCCCCGTCACACAGCTACCCCATGATGTGTATAGTGCAGGCAGCGGCAGTGCCAGCCTTCCTGTCACACAGCTACACCATGATGTGTATAGTGCAGGCAGTGCCAGCCTCCCCGTCACACAGCTACACCATGATGTGTATAGTGCAGGCAGTGGCAGTGCCAGCCTCCCTTTCACACAGCTACCCCATGATGTGTATAGTGCAGGCAGCGGCAGTGCCAGCCTTCCTGTCTCACAGCTACACCATGATGTGTATAGTGCAGGCAGTGCCAGCCTCCCCGTCACACAGTTACACCATGATGTGTATAGTGCAGGTAGCGCCAGTGCCAGCCTCCTCCTCACACAGCTACCCCATAATGTGTATAGTGCAGGCAGCGGCAGCGCCAGCCTCCCCATCACACAGCTACACCATGACATGTATGCACAGCGCAGGTATAGTGCAGGCAGCGGCAGTGCCAGCCTTCCCGTCACACAGCTACACCATGATGTGTATAGTGCAGGCAGCGGCAGTGCCAGCCTTCCCGTCACACAGCTACACCATGACATGTATGCACAGCGCAGGTATAGTGCAGGCAGCGGCAGTGCCAGCCTCCTCTTCACATACAACCCTTTATAGAAGGCTTGGAAAAATCCCAGACATCTGGTTGACCAGCCGCCTAAATGTAACTTCTGGCCCCTAGAGCTTGCCAGCGTTTGTTATGTTGTATTTGCACACGCCTCTCAGTCACCGACGCCAGTGGCAAAATCGTGCCCCATCACTCGCAGAGCAGGATGAGGTGCAATTCTCCTGTCCAGGTGGTGACTGACCGGTCAGTCAACACTGTGCCGCGGGGGTGCTGCCCCCTGCGACACTTACTCGCTCACCCCTCCCTGACAGTACTTACAAACGGGAACTGGCGAAGGTGGGGGGTGTGTGTCACTAATACACACTCTGACACACACTGTGATACTTAATGGGTAGCTGACTCACATAACTTCCCCCAAACGCCAACCCCCCCCGTGCTGCGCTCTATATACACCTCCCCACACCTCGTACATTAATGATCACACTGCGCTCCTCCTATCTTCTCTCTGTTCCTTTGTAGCCGCTTTTCGCTTTGATGTCGACAGCTCAGTGGTTCCTCAGCAACTTTCTCCTGTGAGTTACCGCGTGAAATTACCGAGGGCAGCGCAGGGGTCCATGTATCATTTTTAAGAGCAGCCCCTCCTCCTTGGGCCAACATGGAGTTACAAATAAGCAGGCGGGATTACGGTTTGTGTGTCACAGTATTTTCAGGGAAAGCCCCTTGGTTCCTGAGCACAGTATTTGGTGGAAAAGGTGATAATGAGACGGGATTTCCATTGTTACCTCCCTTTTGTGTGGTATCAATTTGATCCACGGTGCGGATTGCATATGTGTAAATATAGCTGTTTGTCTGAGAAGGACGATGATATTACGGCCAAGTCAGATCGTCCAAATTAGACCGTTCAAAAATATTACTCTCCTCTCTCTCAGATAAAGACAAGTTTTTTTTTATCTGTCTCACTTTCTTTTTCTCTCTCTCTTCCCATTATCTCTCACTCTCTCTTCCCCTCATTGTCTCTCTGTCTCTCTCTCTGACTCTCTCTTCCCATTATCTCTCTCACTCTGTCACTCTCTCTTCCCCTCATTGTGTCTCTCACTCTCTCTTCCCCTCATTATCTCTCTCACTGTCTCACTCTCTCTTCCCCTCATTGTCTCTCTGTCTCTCTCTCTGACTCTCTCTCTACCCATTATCTCTCTCACTCTGTCACTCTCTCTTCCCCTCATTGTGTCTCTCACTCTCTCTTCCCCTCATTATCTCTCTCACTGTCTCACTCTCTCTTCCCCTCATTGTGTCTCTCACTGTCTCACTGTCTCACGCTCTCTTCCCCTCATTGTCTCTGTCTCTGATGCAGGTTTTTGTTGGAGTTCTGTCTCTGTTCATTCTGGGCCTCTGATAACTCGGCGGAAGGTAAGTGACCTGCAGCCCCTGGACCCTGATTACATTCTGTATTAGGGAGGTGTGAAGGGAAATAGCGCCCTGTGATCAGTGTCCGAGAAGGGGCTATTCAGTGTACTGTATTAGTGGCGGATGTCCTGTGACAGTGTGACTGTGCAATTATAATAGGAACACTGTGAATGGGATGTCATAGAGGTGTGACTGTGATTCTGCAGAGCGCTTTCTTGGATGTCTTAGCAGTCTCACTGTGATGTCAGAGTTCGTCCTGTTATGTCATAACATTGTAGCTGTAATTACGGAGATCTGCCTATGATGTGTTAGATCTGACTGATATTATGAATATGTGATGTAATTTGTGATATGAAGGACATCTTCCTGTTATGTCATGACAGTGTAGCTGTGATGTGACTGATGTCTGTCTGTCTAGCTGGGGTCTCCTGTTGTCCTCGTAATGTCATGGTGTCTCTCTCTTCATTTCCCTTCATATCATGTGACTTCATTGATGCATCATCCATCATGTGACGTGTCATGTGACTCACCCAGCAAAGTCCTTTTTCCATCACTGTAAGTAGGAGGAAAGTGAGAGGCAAAACAACCTCTTATCTGCCAGGTCCCTAGTCAAAGCCAGAGACGTTTTATAAGGGGGAGCGTCAGCAGCCCAAGCAAAGGACTCTGGGATCAGGAATGGCATCATGCTGATCAGTCTGGGCAATAACCAGAGATAACATTTCTGTCTGCCACTCTCTTCTTTACTGACTCGCACTCAGTCATTCCTTCTGTCTGTCACTATCTCACTCACACTCTGTTCTGTCATATTCCCTCACATACTTTTCTCTCTCCTCCATCTCTCTCTTCCCACACTCTTTTATACCCTTCCTGTCCTTCCACCAAAATCCACTTTCTCGCCTCTCACTCTTTCATTCAATCACACTCTATTTCTCTCCTCCATCTGCCACACTCACCTCTGACTGTCTTCCATCTCTCTCTCCTACGGTTTGTCTCTTTCCTCTTGTTCCTGCCCGCTCTCCTTCCTCAATCGCTCTCCACTGTGTCTCGCCCCATCTCTTCTCCACATCTCACACTCCCTCTCTTCTCTCTATCTCCCTCGTCCCTCTGTCTCTATCTCACCTGTCTCTCTCTCTTCTGTCTCTCGGTCCCTCACATTCTGTCTCCGCCTCCAGCTCACAAGCAAAAGAAGCAGGATATGCTGCAGCCGTGTGACACGGAATACCCGGCCTTTGTGCACGAGACCTCCATCCAGGAGGCCAATGGAATCATCGAGTGTGGTCATTGCCAAAAGTAAGGGCGTCCCCCCTCCGCGCAGCGTCTCCATCTACACCCTCCAGTGTGATAAAAATCCAGTCCTGGTTTTGTGTTTCCATTTTGTTACATGAAAAACTTGTAAAGTTTGCATTGTGTGCAGTATGTGTAAAAAGGTGTGTGTGCTACAGCGCTACAGTAATGCTTTTAATATAAAGTAGTGTGCTATAAACCCTACTAGTAATAACCACAGTGCCTAAAAATATAGGATGGCTGCCAGGAACAGATATAGATAAAACTATATATATACAACAAATACAAAAAAAATGTGCCGGCGCCTCAAAAGTCAATAATATAGTGAAAGTCCTGACCATATGGCATAAACCAGTCCTGTTGACTTAGAACTCCTCTGATGGTTCTTGATAGTTGTCTCACCACATGGAAAAAGAAAACCAAAAAACGATCATAGTATATAACTGTATAGGATGATTCTAAATATTAACTCATAAATAAAAATAAAACAACACTTACAACAAACTCAACAACTATTGGTACTCAAACTATGACTTACAAACACACATTAATAGACAAACATACAGAGACTAAAATAACATGCAATTAACCAACTAAAATAGCCTGATTTAATAAAAATTGTGACATACACATAAAGGTAACCATGGTTAATTGCAGGTTATTTTAGTCTCTGTATGTTTGTCTATTAATGTGTGTTTGTAAGTCATAGTTTGTGTACCAATAGTTGTTGAGTTTGTTGTAAGTGTTGTTTTATTTTATTTTTATTTATGAGTTAATATTTAGAATCATCCTATACAGTTATATACTATGATCGGTTTTTGGTTTTCTTTTTCCATGTGGTGAGACAACTTTCAAGAACCCTCAGAGGAGTTCTAAGTCAACAGGACTGGTTTATGCCATATGGTCAGGACTTTCACTATATTATTGACTTTTTGAGGTGCCGCCATATTTTTTTGTATTTTGTTTTGCATTGTGTGCAGTATGGCGACCTTCTTACTAAGCGCACTGTTATCCAGCTTCACTATTGTAAAGCCAACTTGCTTTAACTCAGGCCTGTCCAACTCCTGTCCTCGAGGGCCGGAAACAGGCCAGGTTTTCAGGATATCCCTACTTCAGCACAGCTGGCTCAATTAGTATATCCTGAAAACCTGGCCTGTTTGCGGCCCTCGAGGACTGCAGTTGGACAGGCCTGCTCTAACTGCTTATATTAAAATGGCAGTGATGGGGGGCGGGTACCCCAAAAGTGTTATTTGGATGGGCAAGCGTCACAGCCCCTCCATGTAAAACCAGAGACTAAGAGCTGACTGAAAGGACACACTATTCCTTATAATAACAGAGTAACATTATTTACATTCATTTGTATTCCATATAACTTGGTGATGTCATATACAGAATAACTCTGGCAACTGCGAACTTATTCGGTCTTCATAATGAAAAAAATGTTAGAATGACGCTATGAAAATCTACATCACCCTCGAGGGTACAAAAGGTGTCTATTCCATTTAATATGTATACGTCCGAGAGGCTACCCTGAGTATAATGGTGCTGGTATCATGTAGTACTTAAAGAACAAATGAAGTGTAGCTACAAGTCCTAAAAATAAAGTTCAACTCAGACATGTCTGAGATGCAAGACTCATCTTGTCAAACATGGCAGAACAAAGAACACACAGAACTATATGGGGCCACTAACTCTAGATCAGGAGTGGCCAACTCTGGTCCTCAAGGGCCACCAATCGGTCAGGTTTTCAGGATATCCCTGCTTCAGCACAGGTAGCTCAATCAGTGGCTCAGTCATTGAGCCACCTGTGCTGCAGCAAGGATATCCTGAAAACCTGCCATGGACATTGAGGACCGGAGTTTTCCACCCCTGATCTAGATGGTGAAACAAGTCTCCAACAAAAACCCTGCTTATAGATAAATAAGTATGTACAATAATATGAATATACAAGGCAAAAGTGTATGTGTATATATATATATATAATGTCAGGGCAACACATACACAGAACAAACCACATAAAAAATGCTGTCTCTCTCTGTCCTCTCCCTCTTACTGTCTTTTCTCCCCTCCATCATGCCCTTCTCCTCTTTGCACTCTCTCCCTCCCCTCTCTTTGCACTCCCTGCCTTACTGTATCTGCTCCTCTCTGTGCACACTACACACCGTCCGCTCCCAATCATCTCATCTGTCTCCTCTCCTCTTCAGTGCCTTTAAAATCCCATGACATATTACACCGTGTCATGATTTATTTAACAAAAATAAAGTCAAAATGGAGAAGCCATGTGTGAAAAACTAAGTATACATTATGATTCAAAAGCTTGTAGAACCACCTTTAGCAGCAATAACTTGAAGTAATCGTTTTCTGTATGACTTTATCAGTCTCTAACATCGTTGTGGAGGAATTTTGGCCCACTCTTCTTTACAACGTTGCTTCAGTTCATTGAGGTTTGTGGGCATTTGTTTATGCACAGCTCTCTTAAGGTCCAGCCACAGCATTTCAATCGGGTTGAGATCTGGACTTTGACTGGGCCATTGCAACACCTTGATTCTTTTCTTTTTCAGCCATTCTGTTGTTGATTTGCTGGTGTGCTTGGGATCATTGTCCTGTCGCATGACCCAATTTCGGCCAAGCTTTAGCTGTCGGACAGATGGCCTCACATTTGACTTTAGAATACTTTGATATACAGAGGAGTTCATGGTCGACTCAATGACTGCAAGTTTCCCAGGTCCTGTGGCTGCAAAACAAGCCCAAATCATCACCCCTCCACCACCGTGCTTGATAGTTGGTATGAGTTGTTTGTGCTGATATTCTGTGTTTGGTTTTCGCCAAACGTGGCGCTATGCATTATGGAAAAACATCTCCACTTTGGTCTCGTCTGTCCAAAGGACATTGTTCCAGAAGTCTTGTGGTTTGTTCAGATGCAACTTTGCAAACCTAAGACGTGCTGCCATGTTCTTTTTAGAGAGAAGAGGCTTTCTCCTGGCAACCCTTCCAAACAAACCATACTTGTTCAGTCTTTTTCTAATTGTACTGTCATGAACGTTAATATTTAACATGCTAACTGGGGCCTGTAGAGTCTGAGATGTAACTCTTGTTTTTTTTGCAATTTCTCTGAGAATTGCACGGTCTGACCTTGGGGTGAATTTGCCTGAACGTCCACTCCTGGGAAGATTGGCAACTGTCTTGAATGTTTTCCACTTTTGAATAATCTTTCTCACTGTAGAATTATGGACTTTAAATTGTTTGGAAAGGGCCTTATAACTCCTCCTAGATTGATGGGCAGCAACAATTGCTTCTCTAAGATCATTGCTGATGTCTTTCCTCCTTGGCATTGTGTTAACACACACCTGAATGCTCCAGACCAGCAAACTGCTAAAACTTTGGCTTTTATAGAGGTGGTCACACTTGCTGATTATCAATTAATCAAGAGCATTTGATTAGCAGCACCTGTCTGCTACTTAGCACTTAATTCCTATGGAAGCAGTAAGGGTGTACTTAGTTTTTTCACACCTGGCTTCTCCATTTTGGCTTTATTTTTGTTAAATAAATCATGACACGGTGTAATATGTCATGTGTTGTTGTTCATCTGAGGTTGTATTTACCTAATTTTAAGACCTGCTAAGGAAAAGATGATTGTTATTATGTCCTGATATGTAAAACCATAGAATTCAAAGAGGGTGTACTTTCTTTTTCACACCACTGTATATATATCTTCATAATATAAATCCCACATGGAAAATAATAGATGTAAATATCCATAAAGAAGACACATATTCCCCTAAAATAAGTCCATAATAATTAACTGTCCAGTTGGAAAACAAATATTATTATTATTATTATTAATAGATAAAGATAACCTGATCAAACAAATGACACACGAACATGATACTTTTTATTTATCCACAAATGATTTAAAATGCAATAATGTGTGAAAAAGTATGTGTACCTTTAGATTCAGTACCTGGTATAATAACGCGCAGAACAACATAATAACACGCAGAACGATATAATAATGCATAGAACGATATAATAACGCACGCAACGATATTATATAGTTCTGCACATTATTATAACGCGAAGAACGATATAATAATGCGCAGAGCGATATAATAATGCGCAGAGCGATATAATAACGCGCAGAATGATATAATAACATGCATCGCAATATAATAGCGCGCAGAGCGATATAATAGCGCGCAGATATATATAAAATAACGCGTAGAGACATGTAATAGCATGCAGAGAGATAGAGATATAATAACATACAGCGATATAACATTGAGCAATGCTGTGGTTCTCATGTACTGTATCTGCACAATTGTCTTTACTACTGTACGTATTAGGAAGTGTTGGAGATCCCCATCGTGTGGTTGGTACCAGTACTAAACATGTAAAATCATTGTATTGTGAGATCTATGTGCTGGGTTCTCTCTCCTGGCAGAGCGCTCTGCGTGTCTCTGTTCTCTCCCTGCAGAACGCTCTGCATGTTTCTCCCCGCAGAACGCTCTGCATGTTCTCTCCCTGCAGAACACTCTGCATGTCTGTTCTCTCCCTGCAGAACACTCTGCATGTCTGTTCTCTCCCTGCAGAGAGCTTGGCATGTGTGTTCTCTTCCCACAGAGCGCTCTGCATGTCTGTTCTCTCTCTGCAGAGCGCTATGCATATTTCCCCGTAGAGCGCTCTGCATGTCTCTACTGCAGAGTGCTCTACAACTCTGGTATCTTCCTGCAGAGCGCTCTGCATCTCTGGTCTCTTTCCCCACAGAGCGCTCTACATGTCTCTTTCCCAGCAGCATGCCCTGCATATCTCTCACACCGCAGCACGCTCTGCAAGTCTCTCTCTGCAGCGCGCTCTGCATGTCTCCCTCTCCCTGCAAAGCGCTCTGTATGTCTCTCCCAGCAGCACATTCTCGCTCTGCATGCCTCTATCCCCGCAGCACACTCTGCATGTCTCTCCCCGTAGCGCACTCTGCATGTCTCTCTCCCCGCAGCGCGCTCTGTATGTCTCTCTCCGCTCAACGCGCTCTGCATGTCTCTCTACCAGCAGCAGGCTCTGCATGTCTCACCCCCCGCAGTGTGCTCAGCATGTCTCTCCCCCCGCAGTGTGCTCAGCATGTCTCTCCCCTGCAGCACGCTCTGCATATATCTCTCCCAGAAGCACGCTTTGCATGTCTTCCCGCAGCACGCTCTGCATGTCTCTCTTCCCGCAGCATGCTCTGCATGTCTTTCTCCCCGCAGCACGTTCTGCATGTCTCTCCCCGCAGCGCGCTCTGCATGTTTCTCCCTGTAGCACGCTCTGCATGTCTCTCCCCCCGCAGCGCGCTCTGCATGTCTCCCCGCAGCGCGCTCTGCATGTCTCTCCCCGCAGCGCGCTCTACATGTCTCTCCCCGTAGCACGCTCTGCATGTCTCTCTCCCCGCAGCGCGCTCTGCATGTCTCTCTCCCCGCAGCGTGCACTGCATGTCTCTCTCCCCGCAGTGCGCTCTGCATGTCTCTCCCCGCAGCGCACTACATGTCTCTCCCCGCAGCACGCTCTGCATGTCTCTCTCCCCGCAGCGCGCTCTGCATGTCTCTCTCCCTGCAGTGCGCTCTGCATGTCTCTCCCCACAGCACGCTCTGCATGTCTCTCCCCACAGCACGCTCTGCATGTCTCTCCCCGCAGTGCGCTCTGCATGTCTCTCCCCGCAGCACGCTCTGCATGTCTCTCTCTCCGCAACTCACTCTGCATGTCTCCCCGCAGCACGCTCTGCATGTCTCTCTCTCCGCAACTCGCTGTGCATGTCTCCCCGCAGCACGCTCTGCATGTCTCTCTCTCCGCAGGATGTTCGTGCTGAACCAGGTCCCGCACAGTAACCTCCTCCTCTTGGTCAGCGACTCCTCCTGTGACTGCAGCATTTTCCCCCCCGTCCCGCTCCAAGCCAAAGAAGTCAAATATATCCTGTACCTGCAAACCCAGCAGGAGACGTTACGTTACCTTTACCAGAGCAAGCCACACAGAGCCCCGCTCTCTACTTACTGAGTGTGGTCTACCTACCTGTCTAGCCCTCCCTATAACTCCTCCTATTGCCCCATATAACCCCTCCCTATACCTCCTCCTATTGCCCCATATAACCGCTCCTTATACCTCCTATTGCCCCATATAACCCCTCCCTATACCTCCTCCTATTGCCCCATATAACTGATCTCTATAACTCCTCCTATTGCTCCATATAACCCCTCCCTATAACTCCTATTGCCCATATAACCCCTCCCTATATCTCCTCCTATTGCCCCATATAACTGCTCCTATTAACTCTTCCTATTACCCCATATAACCCCTTCCTATAACTCCTCCTATTGCCCCATCTAACTGCCCCATATAACCCCTCCCTATACCTCCTATTGCCCCATATAACCTCTCCCTGTCCGATATAATTATTTCTATGTTCTGGTTTTGCTCCTTGACCTCAGTGTACATAACGCTTCTGTGAAGTGTGACCGCATGCGTTCTCAGAAACTGCGACGCCGGCCCCACTCCTGTCACGCGTTCCACGCAGAGGTGAGGGGGGAGGGGAGCTGCACTGAGAGTGGGTGGGGGAGGGTGGCATGTCTGAGAATCCAGACTGCCGGGGGCACCTTAAACAAGATATTTGGCTGAGTATACATAAAACCAGTGGTGCAGGTGGAGTGGGTACAGAGTATCAATACTTCTTTCTTTCACACCCACAGTACATCTACTTTTTATTTACACACCCGAGGTAACACTACTTTTAATTTACACACCCAGGGTAACACTACTTTTTATTTACACACCCGGGGTAACACTACTTTTTATTTACACACCCAGGGTAACACTACTTTCTGTCTGTGAGTAGGTGCTATAGTAGCTAGGTTGTGCTGAAAAAGCTGTGTTATGTGTTACATTGCTTCAGTACATTGTAACACCGTACCACTGCCTTTTCTAATGTCCTTTGCTAGCAGATACCTTCTGGCGGGGAAGGGGTTAATGCACGGGGCCTGACACCCCTGATTATTTGGGTGATTTATCCCTAATCCTGGGTTCCCCAGTTAATGATCTCTGTTTTTCTCTGCCGCAGGAAAACGCTCAGGATTGTGGCGGAGCGTCCGGAGTTAGCTCCTCGCTGACACTCCTCCTCGGCGCCCTAGCAGTCTCCCTGCGGTGACCTGACCCTATCGACACCCTCCGCGCTGCGCAGGGGGAGGGGCTTCATCTGTATAGGACAGGCGGAGGACTTTCTTGGAGCTCCCTCATCCTCGGATTGTTGCAACTGAACTCCGCGGCTTCAGATCCTCAGGGGAAGAGACAGATTATCTATGCAACGCGCACAGTACAGGGATCTGCAGGTCACGGGGAGACATTAAACAGGACAAGGACACTGAGTGAGATCTGCAGCACTGTCACCATTCTTTATACAGGAGCTGGTAACCACTCGAGAGCCTCAGTGGTCTGCATAGTGTTGCTGTGCAGTCTGACACCCAAGGGGCTGCGACAGCTAAACGGGAGGGTTAATTCCATATACTCCAAAGCAGCCATCCATAGACATTAATGGGAGGTTTTTGTCCAAGAATGTCCCCTACGGCTTATTCGGAGTACTGTATACAGAATTACCCCCTTAATCCACATGCTGTTCCCTGACCTGTCTCACTCACTAGAGAGGAGTCTCACTCACTGGACTGAGTCTCACTAATAAGGAGTGAGATCACTTACTCATAGCAGTGTCAGTAGAGGGCCCCTGTCTCGCCCACAGCAGTGCATTCTGTGTCTATATATAGGGCAGTCGCACCGATATATTTAGAATTCCACCTTACAGGGGCTATAATACAGGCATACCCCGGTTTACGGACACTTACTTATGTCCTTACTCGCGAGTGTACTTATCGCCCAATAGGCAAACGGCAGCTCACGCATGCGTCTGTCGGCACGTCCTGAACAGCAATACCGGCTCCCTACCTGCACCGAAGCTGTGCGCAAGCGGGAAGACTATAGAGCCTGTTACACATGCGTTATTTACATCAGTTATGCACGTATATGACGATTGCAGTACAGTACATGCATCGATAAGTGGAAAAAAGGTAGTACTTCACTTTAAGTACATTTTCACTTTACATACATGCTCCGGTCCCATTGCGTACGTTAATGCGGGGTGTGCCTGTAACAGGGTTTTTTTGGGCAGTACCCCTGTTACATATCGTGACAATCTCTTAATCCTGACATTAATTAGGATGCTCTATTCTACCTTCATTCCTAGCATCAGCGGAACAATCATAATGTTAGTGGCACCTACCTCTCACTTCTCGGATCGCTGGCAGCCTTGGGGGCCCCAATCTGTTGCCCCCTGACAATCTGCGGGAGACCCTCTCGTATCGAAAAAGTAGGGGTTATTATTTACTAAAGGCTGCAGCGTTTGTCCTGGTTTTGTTCCAGTTTTGCAGCCGGGAACCTTCAAGTAAATAATCCCCTTGGTGCCACTAATATCTCCGATGATTTGAGGCCTCTGAGATGTTATGCCGCCACTGGAAGGTACTAAGTATGACCCCCGGTTTATATATGCTGAAACTTTCACTTTTTTTTTTTAAAGGATAGGGGGGGATTTGTTTTAAAAGGCGTCTCCCTCTCCCACTTCTCATAGTAGAAATGTCCGTTGTTGACCTCGTTATCTGACACACAATCAGTGAGTGTACCTGGAAACCACGAGGCTCCCATTCCCTTCAGCACGGGGGGGGGAGGGTGTTCTGCATAGCAAAGTGATCCTGGCACCCCCCGGGAATTATTATAATGGTGCATCCGGTCCTAGATGGGGGTGAAAATAAACTTTTTGAATAAAATCCCTGTGTCTGATTGCAACTGACTGACTGATATATATATAATGGTAATAAACAGAGTTACTGAGCAGCACAGGGAGACGAATGGCATGTGTGACATTAAGGTGACAGCTAGACAGACAGATTGATGTAACATTAATTTGTATCAATGTTATAGGGAGTGATTATAAGAGTTGTTAGGTGATGTGTTCAGAGCCGCCAATAGAAATCGTGGAGCCCAGGACAAACATTTTAAGCAGCCCCCCCCCCCCCCCCCATGTCGGCGGTATTGCGAGCCGCCCCCCCCCTCCCCCATTTCACACCTCACAAGCCCACTTTCTTTCCACCCCTCTTCCCATGTATCTCTCTCCTTTCCGTCTCACCCCCTCTCACTCTCCTGCCTCGCGTGTATTTCTCTCCCTTCAGTCTCACCCCCTCTCACTCTCCCGCCTCGCATGTATTTCTCTCCCTTCCGTCTCACCCCCTCTCACTCTCCCGCCTCGCATGTATTTCCCCTGCGTCTCATTCTTACTCCCTCTTTTCCTTACTCGCCCGCTCTCTCCTCCCCCTCCGTCAATTACCCCACGCTCACTCATTCCCTACCCCCCACACAATTCCCCCCACAAGATATATACCAAAAAACTTTCCACCCCCAAATGCAAAAAACTTCCCACCCCCAAATACTGTACATACAAAAAAAAATCCCCACCCCCCCAAATGCATGCAAAAAACCACCTACTGTACCCAATACATATTTAAAAAAAACAAATACATATACCCCCCCTCCCATACATACATACAGAGAAAGAGGGTGAGAGAGAAGGAGAGAGGGTGTGAGAGGGTAAGAGAGAGAGAAGGAGAAAGAGGGTGAGAGAAGGAGAGAGAAAAGGGGTGAGAGAGGGTGACACAGAGAGAGGGGGTGGGTGACAAAGAGAAAGAAGGTGAAAGGGTGAGAAAGAGGGTGGGTGAGAGAGGGAGACAGAGATAGAGAAAAAGGGGGGATGACACAGAGGGAGAGGGTGGGTGACAGGGAGAGGGTGGGGGGTGACTGAATGACTAGGGGGGTGACTGACATGGGGGGGTACTTCTGGTGTACTACACACTCTCTCCCATACACCCACACACTCTCTCACACACACACACACTCCCATACACACACTCACATCCGTCGCTGCCTCTCGTACTTTGTGAGTGACGGGACTGGGGGAGGAGAAGAGAGGAAAGGCTGGCGATCCGAGCAGATGGCTCCCCGCCTCCCCCTGCACCCACCACCTGCCCTGGGCGCCAGTCAACCGCGACCGCACACCATCACCGCCCCACCCATCTCCCGCCACACGTGGGGGACCAGGGGGAAGGGAGCGCATTGTCCCCTCCCGAGGAAGGAACACCCCCGCTACCACCTCCCACCCCTGGGTGGGCAGAGGGGGGATGCACCGCGTGAGCAGCCGCCTCTGTCCCACGCCGAGCTTCCGGCAGGCCTTCCACTCAAGCCATCGTGTGCCAGAAGCAGAGAGCGCTGACGTCAGAGAGCTTTTGGTGTGCTGACGTCAGAGAGGCCCGTTGGGGAGGGATAGAGGGATAGATTGATGCAGGCTGAGGCTGCTGCTAAGGGAGAGCCGGGGCCCGTCCGTGAGAGGACCGTCAGACGGGCCTGGCCAGAGATCAGGCCCAACTTGTAGTGCCGGCCGGGCCCCTCGACTCACCGGGCCCGGGATGCCAACCCCGGAAGATACACCCTGTTGGCGGTACTGCTCCCACCTATACCCACTGCATTTGTCCCTACCACCCTCATCCACTATCCCTCTGTCTTTCCTCCAACCACTGCATCTCCCACCTGCACCCACTGTCCCGTCTCCATCTCCTGCACCCACTGCCCTCCTGTCTCCCTCTCCTGCTTCCCTCTCCGGCACCCACTGCCTCCTACCTACCCACTGCCCCTCTGCCGGACTCTCCTACAGTATGTAGAACAGTGTAAGTTCTACAGTGCAGGAGACACAATCATTAAAAACATTATATATCTTTCATGGTGTGTAACGTTGCAGGTGGAGGGCCCGCAAAGTCTTGGTGCCTAGGGGCCAAGGGTCTTAATCTGGCACTGCTCATAGGAAGGTGAGGCGGGGGAAATACATTCTAACAACCTCTAGGAAGTCCCCTGCTCTGTCCATATTATTATGTATACTGTATATTGTCCTTTTTCATTATGTATACATTGTCGTTAATATGTTGCCTATAGGTTATTTTTATCTGTCTAGCCGATATTAGCCCTTTGGACTAAAAATTTACGCAATACCTGACTTTTTCCCCTGGGCATCTTTCCTTTTTCACTAAACACATACTGTTATTTTAGGTGCTAGGTGAGACTGTAAAGCAGGGGTGGGGAACCTTTTTTCTGCCAAGGGCCATTTGGATATTTATAACATCGTTCCCGGCCATACAGACACAGACAGACAGGCACATGGCAGGCACACAGCAGGCATGTAGGCACACAGAACCCCGCCCCCCCTACCTCTGGTAGTTGCTGCTGCTGCTGGGGGATCGTGTAGGGCGGATGCTGGGGTAAGTGCGGGGGGAACTGCTGGAGAAGCATGGGGGAAGTGCGGGGAATTAGCACGACCCTGGTTATAGCATTTGCCTTAGCAGGGCCAGACCAAATGATTTCGAGGGCCTTATACGGCCCTCGGGCCTGACGTTCCCCACCCCTGCTGTAATGCAAAGATTCTGGATTCCGCCAATAACTTGCACACTCTGAGTCAGTAAACAGTCTTAGAGATGTAATAAAAAGGGATTTTACTTAGCTTCGGTTATGTTCTTAGTTACAGCTTAACAGCATACAACAGGAAAAATGCTCCAAACACCTGGGGAAGCTCCAATCAGTCCAGCCTGATCCCGAGAGAGGGAGGGGAGTTCTTGGTCAGGGCATCTGCACGGTCCTTGGAGAAGCTTCTGGCACTATCCCCAGCCTAGGCTCTTATTTATAGTATTTTGTGTTAGCCTAAGTGTTGTAGCAAAATGCACACTTAAACTGATGAGTCACACTTCCTTTGCAGTAAACAAAACTATATATGAGTAGCAATAGGGGTGCTCCGCTAGTAAAGTGGGAGAGGGATTTTGGTGGGGGAGTGGTGAGTTTGGGTAAATGAGTGGGCAGAACACAAAGAGAGAGAAACCCAATTAATAGCACTCAAACCCCCTAAGGTTGAATGATTTGTTACTTAATTAAATGATCAGTTACTTAATTAAAATTAATCTTTAATGTTCAAAAATAACTAAAATAATGGTGGTTAAAATAGGACAAACAATGGACACACACTACTGATCCTATGTTGAATGCTGGTAGCACTCTGGATCAACAATTAATTCAGATACCTGAGTTTAATTAGATCAGATATCCGGAAAGGGTCTGATATACAGATAGTCCTTTTTGAGGTGATATTGGCTTGAGGAGAGGAATATTGCTTATATTAGATGCCAGTGATTCATACTCTAAACTCCATAGGTAGGGTAAGTGAGTGAGTGTAGGTAATTGCCAATCAAGTTATTGGCTAAACTGTGTGACTGGGAAAGTACACAGTAGACTCCTTACATAGTGATTCAATAGGCAGTCATTCCTCTGACGTCACTCAGGGATTCCACCGGAACAGACACAGACGGGAAGAGCGATCAGCTGAGAGAGTGGACGGGGTGTACTGTTCCAGCCACAAAGCTTCTGTTTGCCGGCGTGGATCATTTTATGATCAAATTGCTGTTTTACCTACCAACACCATGTGACTGTGTTTTACCATATTTTTAAGATAAAGCTTTTACTTTGATTCTCTTGCTTCATTATAGAAATAAGGAATTTATCTGTATGGAGAAGCCAGGCACGATGCCATAAAGTTACCTTTATATACACCACACAAGAGAGAGACTTGTGAGTACACACTTCACCAGAATCTGAAGAAAAGCATCACTTTAATTTAACACAGACATATTGCACTATATTTTGTGTGTGTTTTGTCTTTTACATATCTGCGCTCCCCAAACACACCTGGATTTCTACAACTTTGTTAGAGGAATCACTGCCTATTGAGTCAAAATGTAAGGGGTCTACTGTGTACCTTCCCAGTCACACAGTTTAGCCAATCACTTGATTGGCAATTACCTACACTCACTCACCCTACCTATGGGGTTTAGAGTATGAATCACTGGCATCTAATATAAGCAATATTCCTCTCCTCAAGCCAATATCACCTCAAAAAGGACTATCTGTATATCAGACCCTTTCCGGATATCTGATCTAATTAAACTCAGGTATCTGAATTAATTGTTGATCCAGAGTGCTACCAGCATTCAACATAGGATCAGTAGTGTGTGTCCATTGTTTGTCCTATTTTAACCACCATTATTTTAGTTATTTTTGAACATTAAATGATGAGTTACTTAATTAAAATGAATCTTTAATTAAGTAACAAATCACTCATCCTTAGGGGGTTTGAGTGCTAATTATTGGGTTTCTCTCTCTCTGTGTTCTGCCAACTCTATATATGGTAAACATGTGACAAGAGAGAGAGTTCTGCTAACTCAAAGCACATGTTATGGCATACTTCAGCTAATACGTGGTACTTCCCAATACATTCCACCTGTTGATTTGGGTGGCAGGGCAATCTCTTCCTATAGACGGAACGCCTATACTCAAGGGTGTGGTACATATAGTCCATATTGATACAAAGATAAAACCCCACGTAAATTGTAACCATAATTATTCAACAATTGTTGCCCCAAATACCCCCAACTATTTGCCTGAGTCTAGGGGAGGGGTACGTGACTAGACTTGTTTTTACATAACAAGCTCTTCTCTGGAACGGAAATTAACTTTTACCAACGGGTAACATAAGATGGGTTGTATATTGGAGACAATGTTCCATAGTCCATGGGACACCCATATACGGGTAACCATCTTCTCGCACTGAGGTGGGTCCACAGATCCGACAATTCGTGTACGTGTAACCATCTTCTTGCGCACTGAGGTGGCTCCACACATCCGACAATTTGCCTGGTTGGTTTGATTGGACAAAGTGTTCAGTACGCCGTGGATCCCGGGGATGCAGATATCCATGGACTAGGCAAAACAAACAGAAAAACAAATATCAATTAACTGCTATTAAACGATAGGCAGGAACATATTCAGGGTGAAGGGCCCCTTGTGCTAACACTAATCTGGTCACTCCTTGCCCTTTTGCTATAACTTCCACTTGCTTACGTCCTCCTTTGTTTTGTGGCAACACCACCCATACCCTGGCGCCCACTGTGAAATCAGAGTTTTCGTCATGCCAAGTAATCTGCAGGGACGGTGGCACATAGATTCCCACATCACCCAGGTGTACACCTGCTGAAATGCTCTCTCCTTCAGCATTACCAAGAGTTACTGCCCATCTGTAAGTCTGTGGGTCAACACGCACAGAGGCCTCTTCCCTACCAGTCTCTACCACCACCGCCCACCCTGTGTCTGTTAGCAAGGGTGAGAGGTAGAAAAACACAGCACTCCCTTCCTGCAATTCCCCATAAATGCCTAGCGACACACTGACTGGTTCTGCTCTGCCTTTGGCTGTTACCCCTGCAGGGGTGCTAACTTCATACCAGTTGTGGCGCAAGCGCCGTGGGGTTTGGCCCTCGAACATTAGACATAACTGTGTATGGGGGATGGCTTCCCCCTGTCCCAACATTCTTTCGTATGGGGTACTTCTTGACCCTATTGGGCGTGTGTTCAATAAGAGTAAAGCCTGTGTAAGGACTCCATCCCATCCACCTTTAATGTCTGTGTTGTGGTGAGTTTACTCTTTTAATTAACAATCCATTACTCTTCTCCACCAAACCAGCCACCTGTCGATGATACGGAATATGCAATGTCCACTGCACCCCACAGTCCTTAGTCCATGCTTCCACAATGTGGCCAGTAAAATGGGTCCCTTGATTTGATTACATTTCGTCGGGCACACTGTACACAGTCACAATCTGCTGTAGCATCCACAGAGTAACGGCGTGGTCCACCTGTCTGCTCGGCAGTGCTTTTACAAGTCCTGAGAATGTAGCCACAGCTGTGCGGCAGTAGAGTAGTCCTCCCAGGCCTTTTGGCAGTGGGCCTATAAAGTCTATCTGGCAGACCTGGCATGGGCTTGTTTCTCCCACGGCCATTGCTTGAAAACACCACACACAAGACATTGATTCTTTACAGTTTTTAACATATTCAGGGTTATAGGTAACCTTCTGCAGTTGGGCCCAATCATAGGTGGCCTGTGCACCTCTATGTCCAGCTGTTTCGTGATTCTAATTGGCCAAATTAAGTAGGACTGGGTCTAGCATTCGGGTCTCTGCCACTTTGGCTAGTGCCTCACCATCCAAATTTGGACCCCCCTCGGGTAAATGGGCATCGACATGTCCTATATGGACAATAAACACCAAGTTGCTGTTATATACGCCTGCCTGAGGCTGCAGTTTCTTCAGGGAGGGAGAGTGTTTTCCACAGGGGCTGAACCTATTTGGAAGGGAGGCGCTGTGCCAGTGAAAAAGAACTACCCAGCACAGAAAGCCTGTCCTGTTAATCCCCAATAACAGCAGCAGATGCTCAGGGCCTTCCTGTGAACCAGCAGGTAGCACCATCACCAGGTAACCGCAGGAAATCTCCTTCAGGGTGGGGGAAGACAGGTTACACTCATATCTGTGCGTCGCTAATGTGATCTGTTTTCTATCATCTCTATTGTTATACTGTATCTGTACTTTAATGCATTAGATGAGCCAGGCTTTGTTCCTGGTGTATTCTCATTTTTTGCAGTGCTCTGCAGGATTAGTAAAGAAAAATAGGGTAGTGTAGTGCGCTCGAAACCAACTATGTTCAACTACCACAGCCAGGTGTTCCAAGGGATAGCAAAATAATAATAAAAATATAAATGTGTGACTAGGATCAGGAAAAATGCAGCAGGTATATTGAGATGGCTGAAAACATCTAATAGTGCAAATGTAAAGGAAAAAGATACCAGCGCCAAAAACATGTTCCAGATTAGAAACATATGTTATATTGAAGTAAAATAACCCACAAATGAGTGCGATGAAAATACACTGGATAAGTTGAGCAAACATAAACATAAAATTGGAACGATACAAAGTTACCAGAGGCTCCTTGTGCGATGTGAATGTAGCTGCTAGTAAGAGCAACAAAAGTAGCAGTACTGTGGTTAAGGCAATGCTGATAGGGAAAGCACCCGCTCTCAGTCCTCCAGTAAAATGAAGTATCTTTTATGATGCGAAACGCGTCGGATAGGAAATAGATTGTGTTTTTTTATTCCATTTTTACTCTAGATATATATCTTGCTAATTTAGTACAGTTTATAATGAATTCCCCTTTTTGGTGCTTTATTGCACTTATTCATTCAAAGATTGGGCGGAGCAGGGCAGTGTTCCATGTCTGCAGCTTCATTGTGAGTCTGTGAATCTCTCATTGTGAAACCACGTGACCATTGGAAACATCATACCGGGAGCGGGTGCCTTCCCTGACCGGTACAAACGGAGCAGTTAGCTGGTAGCAGCGGAATTCCCTACCCGGTGGTGAGTGGAGCCAGACGTGAAATGGATCAGCTGGTCTACATTACAAACTACTGAGACGTGATCTGCCTGCACTGAAGGGCTGAGAGCGGGTGCTTTCCCTATCAGCATTGCCTGAACCACAGTACTGCTACTTGTGTTGCTCTTACTAACAGCTACATTCACATCGCACAAGGAGCCTCTGGTAACTTTGTATCGTTCCAATTTTATGTCTGTTTGCTCAACTTATCCAGTGCTTTTTCATCGCACTCATTTGTGTTTCTTTTACGTCAATATAAAATATTTTTCTAATCTGGAACATGTTTTTTGCTCCCCCCCCCCATTGCCCCACTCCCCTCCCTTCCCCCTCCCGTTCCATCCCCCTCCTTCCCCCCCCCCTCTACCTCCCCTTCTCCCCTTGTCCGCTCTCCCCCTCTTCTTCTCTTTCTGCTTTCTATCCTCTTTCACCTCAATTAAAGGGGAAAGACCAATACCTCAACAGAGGCGCTCGCTCTCCCGGCTGGAGGAGTGAGAGGGTGGATAATGCCGACTCCTGTGCAGGATGAGCAGAGGCTCTTAAGAGGTCGCCTGCGTACCCAAGGTTCCAGCTTCAATACCAGTGGTGATGGGGCGGGGGCATATCGCAGTTTTGTGGGGCGCGTTTTACCTGTACGGGTTGCATTTAAAGGCCTCAGGTTTGGCACATTTAATACGCATAGATATGTACCCTTTCCTCTGAAAACCAATAAAAAAATGAAACAAAAGAAGTGCTCTGCAAGATGATACGTTTGTAAGTACTCTGTATTGTATTACTGCAATGGTTGTTTTGCTGTTTTTTTTATTTCCTTGGGTTGGGTGTCATGGCCTCGAGCTGTGGGATGCTCGACTCTGCGGGGCCATCAGATGGCGCGTCCAGCCGTTGCCACGACTACAGCTGGATCCCCTCGGCTTCCGTCGGGATCTCCATACAACGTAACGCGATGATGTCATCACTGTGGGCCTTTATCCGACCTCTCGCGAGTCTTCGGTCTCAAATATACTAGGTGCGCGTGACCGAGCGCATGGCCTCGCGCGCACGCGCCTGTTGTTTGAGCAATCCGTGGCCTGCAGGATTTCTATGGCGTGCGCGATAGGGAAACGTGGCAGGGGCGCGGCCGTGACGTCAGGTGGGAGGTTCGCCCGCATTGGCTGAAGCGCGCATCAAAATCTTTTGTCGGCTGAAAAATCTGCCATTCCGTTGCGCTTCCTCGGGCGCACTACGGCCGGCCCCATAGAGCCCCTGCATTTTGTTTGCGTCACCTTTAACCATTACACGCAGCTACACTTGAATACAACACCGTGATGGACATTTCTGAGATGGCTCTTTCTGCTGTTTTGCCGGAGATGGTCCCACCCTATATTTTTATGCTGGTTGGTCGAGGCTGGTGACACTTCTAACACTGGGGGAGAGAAAGAACCCCAAAGGAGAGCAAGCAAGTATTAAGCTTATAACCTGTATCTACGTCACTGCCGTCATCACGTCAAGGGGGCGGGACCAACGCTCGTGATCGGAGCGCGTCCAAGCCCACACTAGCTACCCTACACGGAGCTAGATACAAGTATTAAGCTTATAACCTGTATCTCGAGCAGTAACTGTGGCAACACCTGTTATACAGGCACTGGCAAGTAGGTGCTGGGCTGTTAAGCACCAGTTATTAAGCACCACCACGGTTCCTGATATTTTTATTCTACCAGAGTTTCATGTTGGTTTTATCATTTTTTCAAGTGTAAGTAGACACTACCTGTGTACTACTGTTCTATTTTTTCAATTCACTGGACTAGTAGACGCTTGATCTGTGCATGCAGAGTAGATACAGGCATACCCCGGTTTAAGGACACTCACTTTAAGTACACTCGCGAGTAAGGACATATCGCCCAATAGGCAAACGGCAGCTCACGCATGCGCCTGTCATCATGTACTGAACAGCTATACTGGCTCCCTACCTGTACCGAAGCTGTGCGCAAGCGGGGAGACTATAGAGCCTGTTACAAATGCGTTATTTACATCAGTTATGCATGTATATGACGATTGCAGTACAGTACATGCATCGATAAGTGGGAAAAAGGTAGTGCTTCACTTTAAGTACATTTTCGCTTTACATACATGCTCCGGTCCCATTGCGTACGTTAATGCGGGGTATGCCTGTAGATCCCTCCAAGACATCTACTATACTACAATGCTGACTGAATGTGTGTAACCTGTTCACTGCTGTAACGGTGTCCTTCCACAGCAGCAGTCCCCTCTCCATTGGGGATACTAGCAGTGACCAACCTACCTGTTTTGCCTTACTACTGGCTATTGACAATATTGTTTGTCGTATGTTCTTGTGTTGGTACATTACTTCGGATACTTACCTTGATTATTTATCTTGCTATCCTACATGAGCAGGCAATACCCACATTCACCTGTCCTTGTGACGCTATACTTGCGACAGGTTGTAATATCTGTAGCTTTACAATAGCTTACACAGATTCCAGTGGTTTAATGAGTCATATGGCTTTACCCTGCATATATCATCAAGGGTATTAGCAAACACTGTACACATGAGACCTGGTACATTTTATATTTCGCTGCGCTTTTGGCTCATTATGAGACTAATTTACTCTGGCAACTTAGCGTTCCATTTATTTTAGTTGAATCAAGACTCCACATAAAGTTATTTTAATATAATCACTCCTCATATCATTGCTACTATTCCCCTTCCATCTACTGTGTATTGCGCTCCTGTTTGAGTGCTCTCCTTTGGGGTTCTTTCTCTCCCCCAGTGTTAGTTCTTGCTTACCCCTGATAGCAGCACCACAGCATATATTGTTTAGCAGTCGCGAGGGTACACTCCTCCTCTTCCCCTCCCCTTTCCCCCCTTCCCTGTTTTCCCTTGAGTTCGTGGTGACACTTCTAGGCTGATTTCTGAGGGAAATACAGCAGTTATTTAGAACCTGTGGGAACGGGTCTGAAAATGGGGCTTCCCCCTCCACCCCCCAAATGTTGCCCGCCCCATGTCTCCCTTTTTTGTAACTTTTTGCCCTCCTTGTCCCCGGCTTATCTTTATTTTTTCATCTGTATATACCTTTGCTTTTTTTTCAGCCTCCCTGCCATTACCAGCTTTCCTCACTTGCTTTACCTTATTTATCTTTCTCTTCACACCAGTACCGTTGAGCTTATAGATAACTATCATTTTTCTTTTCACCTCAGTGCATTTATTCTTGATTTGAGATCCTTCGGTTTATACTGTTGTGTTAACACACACTTTCCCGGTAAGCTCAAATCCCAACACCAACCACATCATATATATATGTAGCCATGCATATCAATGGTCTGCAGTTGTCTCCCCTGCTGGCAGCAAAACCTGGTAAGTTACAGGAATGCCAGCAGTAATCATGGAGGTTTGCCCTCACACCCTGGTGAGGTGCCCTATGTATGGAGGGGAGTGGCTACCTGCTCTGAGTCCCCAGTTAGTGACATCAGAGATGTGCCTGCCTCCTAAGGTATATAAGGCACAGCACTGCCAAAAGTTAGTTGTTGTTGATACTGCGAGTTGGAAGGAGAATTAGGAGGATGGCGGGAAAGCCTGGTGCCCACTAGTGCCGTAACTAGTGGCACTGTTCTATAGCAAGCCACGTCCAGTTAAAGAAGGCCAACTGTGTCCAGGGACCTGGCACAGGGTGATCTCCCTGCGAGGGAGAGGGGATCCCACTCCATTGGGAGGGTGTACCTTTTAAAGGGAAGCACGAATCGATGTGTGGCTGAGCTGCTGCCCGCGAGGGGCAGCTGGCCCAAACCACAAGATGCAAATAAAGATGGCTTGTTCAACGAGAACCCCATGGTGTGAGTCTGCAATTACTCTTCAGGGGCAATCACCACCAAGAAGGAGTTCCTCATCAGAACCATCCCCATGCGGACTCAGGGATCCTGATGAGGTGGAGGCGCTGCACTGGATATAGGTAGGACTCGCACACACTACCTCAGCTGCCTGTCTGGGTTGGCATCCCCGAATACCATCATGCGGGAGACTCAGGAGTCCTGTTGCCTACAGGTGCACCACCAGACACGACCACGTAATGGGGGCTGGTTAGACCACAGGGGCCAATATGAGATTGGGGGGGTCAGACTAGTAGGGAATACCCGTTACATATATATCTTATACTATATTAGTGAAAGCACTGTATGCCTGTCTGGATATCCGGTGTCCCTAGGGGAAATCTCATTGGTCCCTTGGGCCGCCCGCCCCGGCACACCTCTCATTGGCCTGAGGTGGAGTGACGGGCCACACACACACACACACACACACACACACTAGGGGGGGTGTTACATACATGTGGGGCGCGCCCCCTTGGGGGGGCGCACGATTATGTAGGGAGGCGCGAGCAGCTTGCAGGGAAACCTGGGGGCGGACAGAGCTGTGCACGGGCACTCCGTGCTGCTGCTTCTATGTCTGTGTCTTGCAGAGGGGGCGGGGCCAGAAGATCCGTGCTGTTGCTTCTATGTCTGCGTCTTGCAGAGGGGGCGGGGCCAGAAGATCCGTGCTGCTGCTTCTATGTCTGTGTCTTGCAGAGGGGGCGGGGCCAGAAGATCCGTGCTGCTGCTTCTATGTCTGTGTCTTGCAGAGGGGGCGGGGCCAGAAGATCCGTGCTGCTGCTTCTATGTCTGTGTCTTGCAGAGGGGGCGGGGCCAGAAGATCCGTGCTGCTGCTTCTATGTCAGTGTCTTGCAGAGGGGGCGGGTCTTCTCTCTGCACACAGACAAGCCCCTCCTTCTCTTCCTGTCTGCTTCCCGTTTTCAGCAGCATGGGGGGATTGGGGGATCGGAGCATGTCGCCCCCCCAGGTGAAATTGTAGACTGATTAAGTGTGTGTGTGTTGGTGGTGGTGGTGGTGGTGGGGGGGGAGTGATTGAGTGTGTGTGGGGGGGGATTGAGTGTGTGTGTGTGTGGGGGGGGGTGGGGGGGATTGAGTGTGTGTGGGAAGTGTGTGTGAGGGGGGGGGATTGTGTGTGTGTGTGGGGGGGGGGATTGAGTGTGGGGATTGTGTGATTGTGTGTGGGGGGGGGATTGTGTGTGTGTGGGAAGTGTGTGTGAGGGGGGGGGGTTGTGTGTGTGTGTGGGGGGGGGGATTGAGTGTGGGGATTGTGTGATTGTGTGTGTGGGGGGGGATTGTGTGTGTGTGTGTGTGGGGGGGGATTGTGTGTGTGTGTGTGGGGGGGGGGGATTGAGTCCCCCCCCTCCCTGCCCTTTGCCCCCCTGCCCTTTGCCCCCCCTCCCTGCCCTTGCCCCCCCCCCTCCCTGCCCATTGCCCCCCCCCTCCCTGCTCTTTGCCCCCCCCCCCTTCCACTCCATGCCCCCTGCCCTTCCACGCCCAGGCAACGCTGGGTATATCAGCTAGTATATATATAATGTCAAAAGGAGTGCTGCTGAGTGTGGCAAATGTATACAACAAAAGACAGGGGAGCCAAATGCTACATCCAATTGACAAATCATATATCGTAATAAGTACCATATACTTCAATAATAATAATTTCTTGGTTAATTAATTAAACCCTTTGGCGAAAGCGTCATAAACCTGCATACCGCCCTTCAGTCCTGTTTATCGCAGTTCCCATCTCGCCACAAGATCAGAATGTTTAAGTTTCAACCACGATATGAACCTCAGAGCTACCTCGATTTGTCATAAAACGGGAAATAGGACCTTTTTTTGACCTCCCACACAGATTTTCTGAGCGGGAGAGGTATCGATCGGGAAGAAGCAGGTCTCGAGCAAGTTTGGCGTGTTATCGGCGCTTTCTGAATAGCTACAGGTGCGACCACGAGTATATCTAAAATTTGCCTTGGAAATTCTGGGGCAATATCCTGGTAATGCTGCCAACATTTCAGTGAAATTTCTGCAGACAGACTAATGGCCCATCGATGGGCCATAAGCAAGTTTTAGAATACTCGTCCTCGCACCTGTACATATGCAAACTCGCTTGAGAAGTTCCCAACACTATCGATAAACTAACTAATGAAAACTAACTCAAGTGAAGCTACTAGAATAGACACCACTTAGACTCAAACTTTGATTACGATACTGAAAAAAGTGATATGTAATGTATGGATAAATGTATGCTGTTGTCAGTTAGTAAAAAAATGATTTGCATACATTTAATGTGATTTTTCTTTTCCCCACAAAAGCTGTTATTAAATCCACGGTGCATTTTACAATTGATGGTATCTTAGAATTGAGGAAATACAGTAGTATATAAACTAAAATTAAAGTGGTGCTATTTTTATTGTTGTCCCACAAATGCACCACTTTTGCATAGATAGAGGGGCCTTATGTTTAAAGGAAATATGATGTGTAAAACAAACAAAATCCAATTGAAAGCACCAGAATTAGTTTTCTTTGATACATATACATGGTGTTTTGAATACTGGAAATGTGGAAACTCAATAAATATACAGTACAAGACAAAAAAATATTAATTTCCTTTCAGCACCCCATACTGTTTTACTTGTTTCAAAATGAAAACGCTAAGCCAGGATATTTGATATAATCATTTGCATTTTATTTAGTAAATAATAGCAATAACGCTATAGCTAATGCTATTGATCCAGAAGAAGGCAAAAAACCCTGAGCACGGGGGCCAATTTGTGCCACAGGTAAAAAATTCCTTCTTGACCCCGGGAAAAGGCGATCAGTAATATGTACAACCCTGGATCAAGAGATGCTTAGAATATTTATAACGTGAAAAGATGTATAGCTTTAACTTATATAGCTTTTAACTCGCTACTATATTAAATAGCTCACTCCCATCCTTGATTATAATACAAAATGTCACCATGTCCAGGCAAGCACTATGGTAGCTCAGAAGATAAGCTGGTCTCCTTCCTCCTGAAATCCATCTTTTGATCTGGTTCCGACTCGCTGATAGGTACTGTACCTGATTCCTGATCCCTGGTTCCGACTTGTTGACAGATCAGAGGGTAGATACTGTACCTGGATCCTGAATCACGATCCCTCCCTGCTTCTTCCGTCCGGTGACTCAACAAAACAGAGGATAGGTACTATACCTGGATCCTGAATCACGATCCCTCGCTGCTTCTTCCGTCCGGCGACTCAACAAAACAGAGGATAGGTACTGTACCTGGATCCTGAATCATGATCCCTCCCTGCCTCTTCCATCCGGCGACTCGACCAAGACAGAGGATACTGTACCTGGATCCTGAATCACGATCCCTCCCTGCTTCTTCCGTGTGGTGACTCAACAAAACAGAGGATAGGTACTGTACCTGGATCCTGAATCACTATCCCTCCCTGCCTCTTCCATCCGGTGACTCGACCAAGAGAGAGGATACTGTACTTGGATCCTGAATCACGATCCCTCCCTTTCTCTTCCGTCCGGCGACTCGACCAAGACAGAGGATAGATACTGTACCTGGATCCTGAATCACGATCCCTCCCTGCCTCTTCTGTCCAGCGACTTGACCAAGACAGATGTTAGATAATGTACCTGGATCCTGAATCACGATCCCTCCCTTTCTCTTCCGTCCGGCAACTCGACCAAGACAGAGTTTAGATACTTTACCTGGATCCTGAATCACGATCCCTCCCTGCCTCTTCCGTCCGGCGACTCGACCAAGACAGATGTTAGATAATGTACCTGGATCCTGAATCACGATCCCTCCCTGCCTCTTCCGTCCGGCGACTCGACCAAGACAGAGTTTAGATACTTTACCTGGATCCTGAATCACGATCCCTCCCTGCCTCTTCCGTCCGGCGGCTCGACCAAGACAGAGTTTAGATACTTTACCTGGATCCTGAATTACGACCCCTCCTGCCTATTCCGTCCGGCGATTCGACCAAGACAGAGGATACTGTACTTGGATCCTGAATCACGATCCCTCTCTTACTCTTCCGTCCGGTGACTAGACCAAGACAGATGTTAGATAACGTATCTGGATCCTGAATTACGACCCCTCCTGCCTTTTCCGTCAGGCGACTCGACCAAGACAGAGTTTAAATACTTTACCTGGATCCTGAATCACGATCCCTCCCTGCCTCTTCCGTCCGGCGACTCGACCAAGACAGAGTTTAGATACTGTACCTGGATCCTGAATCACGATCCCTCCCTGCCTATTCCATCCGGCGACACGACAAAGACAGAGGATACTGTACTTGGATCCTGAATCACGATCCCTCCCTTCCTCTTCCGTCCGGCTACTCGACCAAGACAGAGTTTAGATACTGTACCTTGATCCTGAATCACGATCCCTCCCTGCCTCTTCCGTCCGGCGACAAGACCAAGACAGATGTTAGATAATGTACCTGGATCCTGAATCACGATCCCTCCCTGCCTCTTCCATCCGGCGACTCGACCAAGACAGAGTTTAGATACTGTACCTGGATCCTGAATCATGATCCCTCCCTGCCTTTTCCGTCAGGCGACTCGACCAAGACAGAGTTTAAATACTTTACCTGGATCCTGAATCACGATCCCTCCCTGCCTCTTCCGTCCGGCGACTCGACCAAGACAGATGTTAGATACTTTACCTGGATCCTGAATCACGATCCCTCCCTGCCTCTTCCGTCCGGCGACTCGACCAAGACAGAGTTTAGATACTTTACCTGGATCCTGAATCATGATTCCTCCCTTCCTCTTCCGTCCGGCGACTAGACCAAGACAGACTTTAGATACTGTACCTGGATCCTGAATCACGATCCCTCCCTGCCTATTCCATCCGGCGACTCGACCAAGACAGAGGATACTGTACTTGGATCCTGAATCACGATCCCTCCCTTCCTCTTCCGTCCGGCTACTCGACCAAGACAGAGTTTAGATACTGTACCTTGATCCTGAATCACGATCCCTCCCTGCCTCTTCCGTCCGGCGACAAGACCAAGACAGATGTTAGATAATGTACCTGGATCCTGAATCATGATCCCTCCCTGCCTCTTCCATCCGGCGACACGACCAAGACAGAGTTTAGATACTTTACCTTGTTCCTGAATCACGATTCCTCCCTGCCTCTTCCGACCGGCGACTCGACCAAGACAGAGTTTAGATACTTTACCTGGATCCTGAATCACGATCCCTCCCTGCCTATTCCGTCCGGTGACTCGACCAAGACAGAGGATACTGTACTTGGATCCTGAATCACGATCCCTCCCTTCCTCTTCCGTCCGGCGACTCGACCAAGACAGAGTTTAGATAATGTACCTGGATCCTGAATCACGATCCCTCCATGCCTCATCCGTTCGGCGACTCGACCAAGACAGAGTTTAGATACTTTACCTGGATCCTGAATCATGATCCCTCCCTGCCTCTTCCGTCTGGCGACTCGACCAAAACAGAGTTTAGATACTTTACCTGGATCCTGAATCACGACCCCTCCTGCCTCTTCCATCCGGCGACTGAACCAAGACAGAGTTTAGAACCGGTAGCTGGATCCTGAATCACGATCCGTCCCTGCCTCTTCCGTCCGGCGACTCGACCAAGACAGAGTTTAGATACTTTACCTGGATCCTGAATCACGATCCCTCCCTGCCTCCTCCGTCCGGCGACTCGACCAAGACAGAGTTTAGATACTTTACCTGGATCCTGAATCACGATCCCTCCCTGCCTATTCCATCTGGCGACTCGACCAAGAAAGAGGATACTGTACTTGGATCCTGAATCACGATCCCTCCCTTCCTCTTCCGTCCGGCGACTAGACCAAGAAAGATGTTAGATAATGTACCTGAATCCTGAATCACGACCCTTCCTGCCTCTTCTGTCCGGCGACTCGACCAAGACAGAGTTTAGATACTTTACCTGGATCCTGAATCACGATCCCTCCCTTCCTCTTCCGTCCGGCGACTAGACCAAGACAGATGTTAGATAATGTACCTGGATCCTGAATCACGATCCCTCCCTGCCTTTTCCGTCCGGCGACTCGACCAAGACAGAGTTTAGATACTTTACCTGGATCCTGAATCACGATCCCTCCCTGCCTCTTCCATACGGCGACTCGACCAAGACAGAGTTTAGATACTTTACCTGGATCCTGAATCACGATCCCTCCCTGCTATTCCGTCCGGCGACTCGACCAAGACAGAGGATACTGTACTTGGATCCTGAATCACAATCCCTCCCTTCCTCTTCCGTCCGGCGACTAGACCAAGACAGATGTTAGATAATGTACCTTGATCCTGAATCACGATCCCTTCCTGCCTCTTCCATCCGGCGACTCGACCAAGACAGAGTTTAGATACTTTACCTGAATCCTGAATCACGATCCCTCCCTGCCTCTTCCGTCTGGCGACTAGACCAAGACAGAGTTTAGAAACTTTACCTGGATCCTGAATCACGATCCCTCCCTGCCTATTCCGTCTGGCGACTCGACCAAGGCAGAGGATACTGTACTTGGATCCTGAATCACGATCCCTCCCTTCCTCTTCCGTCCGGCGACTCGACCAAGACAGAGTTTAGATACTTTACCTGGATCCTGAATCACGATCCCTCCCTTCCTCTTCCGTCCGGCGACTAGACCAAGACAGATGTTAGATAATGTACCTGGATCCTGAATCACGATCCCTCCCTGCCTTTTCCGTCCGGCGACTCGACCAAGACAGAGTTTAGTTACTTTACCTGGATCCTGAATCACGATCCCTCCCTGCCTCTTCCATAAGGCGACTCGACCAAGACAGAGTTTAGATACTTTACCTGGATCCTGAATCACGATCCCTCCCTGCTATTCCGTCCGGCGACTCGACCAAGACAGAGGATACTGTACTTTGATGCTGAATCACAATCCCTCCCTTCCTCTTCCGTCCGGCGACTAGACCAAGACAGATGTTAGATAATGTACCTGGATCCTGAATCACGATCCCTTCCTGCCTCTTCCATCCGGCGACTCGACCAAGACAGAGTTTAGATACTTTACCTGGATCCTGAATCACGATCCCTCCCTGCCTCTTCCGTCCGGCGACTCGACCAAGACAGAGTTTAGAAACTTTACCTGGATCCTGAATCACGATCCCTCTCTGCCTATTCCGTCTGGCGACTCGACCAAGGCAGAGGATACTGTACTTGGATCCTGAATCACGATCCCTCCCTTCCTCTTCCGTCCGGCGACTCGACCAAGACAGAGTTTAGATACTTTACCTGGATCCTGAATCACGATCCCTCCCTGCTATTCCGTCCAGCGACTCGACCAAGACAGAGGATACTGTACTTGGATCCTGAATCACGATCCCTCCCTTCCTCTTCCGTCCGGCGACTCGACCAAGACAGAGTTTAGATACTTTACCTGCATCCTGAATTACGATCCCTCCCTTCCTCTTCCGTCCGGCGACTAGACCAAGACAGATGTTAGATAATGTACCTGGATCCTGAATCACGATCCCTCCTGCCTCTTCCGTCCGGCGACTCAACCAAGACAGAGTTTAGAACCGGTAGCTGGATCCTGAATCACGATCCGTCCCTGCCTCTTCCGTCCGGCGACTCGACCAAGACAGATTTTAGATACTTTACCTGAATCCTGAATCACGATCCCTCCCTGCCTCCTCCGTCCGGCGACTCGACCAAGACAGAGTTTAGATACTTTACCTGGATCCTGAATCACGATCCCTCCCTGCCTATTCCATCTGGCGACTCGACCAAGAAAGAGGATACTGTACTTGGATCCTGAATCACGATCCCTCCCTTCCTCTTCCGTCCGGCGACTAGACCAAGACAGAGTTTAGATACTTTACCTGGATCCTGAACCTCGATCCCTCACTGCCTCTTCCGTCTGGCGACTCGACCAAGACAGAGGATACTGTACTTGGATCCTGAATCACGATCCCTCCCTTCCTCTTCCGTCCGGCGACTAGACCAAGATAGATGTTAGATAATGTACCTGAATCCTGAATCACGACCCCTCCTGCCTCTTCTGTCCGGCGACTCGACCAAGACAGAGTTTAGATACTTTACCTGGATCCTGAATCACGATCCCTCCCTTCCTCTTCCGTCTGGCGACTAGACCAAGACAGATGTTAGATAATGTACCTGGATCCTGAATCACGATCCCTTCCTGCCTCTTCCATCCGGCGACTCGACCAAAACAGAGTTTAGATACTTTACCTGAATCACGATCCCTCCCTGCCTCTTCCGTCCGGCGACTCGACCAAGACAGAGTTTAGAAACTTTACCTGGATCCTGAATCATGATCCCTCCCTGCCTATTCCGTCTGGCGACTCGACCAAGGCAGAGGATACTGTACTTGGATCCTGAATCACGATCCCTCCCTTCCTCTTCCGTCCGGCGACTCGACCAAGACAGAGTTTAGATACTTTACCTGGATCCTGAATCACGATCCCTCCCTTCCTCTTCCGTCCGGCGACTAGACCAAGACAGATGTTAGATAATGTACCTGGATCCTGAATCACGATCCCTCCCTGCCTCTTCCATCCGGCGACTCGACCAAGACAGAGTTTAGATACTTTACCTGGATCCTGAATCACGATCCCTCCCTGCCTATTCCGTCCGGCGACTCGACCAAGACAGAGGATACTGTACTTGGATCCTGAATCACGATCCCTCCCTTCCTCTTCCGTCCGGCGACTAGACCAAGACAGATGTTACATAATGTACCTGGATCCTGAATCACGATCCCTTCCTGCCTCTTCCATCCGGCGACTCGACCAAGACAGAGTTTAGATACTTTACCTGAATCCTGAATCACGATTCCTCCCTGCCTCTTCCGTCCGGCGACTCGACCAAGACAGAGTTTAGAAACTTTACCTGGATCCTGAATCACGATCCCTCCCTGCCTCTTCCGTCTGGCGACTCGACCAAGACAGAGGATACTGTACTTGGATCCTGAATCACGATCCCTCCCTTCCTCTTCCGTCCGGCGACTAGACCAAGACAGATGTTAGATAATGTACCTGGATCCTGAATCACGACCCCTCCTGCCTCTTCCGTCCTTCGACTTGACTAAGACAGAGTTTAGATACTGTACCTAGATCCTGAATCACGATACCTCCCTGCCACTTCCGTCCGGCGACTCGACCAAGACAGAGTTTAGATACTTTTCCTGGATCCTGAATCACGATCCCTCCCTGCCTCTTCCGTCCGGCGACTCGACCAAGACAGAGTTTAGATACTTTACCTGGATCCTGAATCACGATCCCTCCCTTCCTCTTCCTTCCGTCGACTAGACCAAGACAGAGTTTAGATACTGTACCTGGATCCTGAATCACGATCCCTCCCTGCCTATTGCGTCCGGCTACTCGACCAAGACAGAGGATACTGTACTTGGATCCTGAATCACGATCCCTCCCTTCCTCTTCCGTCCGGCGACTAGACCAAGACAGATGTTAGATAATGTACCTGGATCCTGAATCACGATCCCTCCCTGCCTCTTCTGTCCAACGACTCGACCAAGACAGAGTTTAGATACTGTACCTGGATCCTGAATCACGATCCCTCCCTGCCTCTTCCGTCCGGCGACTCGACCAAGACAGATGTTAGATAATGTACCTGGATCCTGAATCACGATCCCTCCCTGACTCTTCCGTCCAGCGACTCCACGAAGACAGAGTTTAGATACTTTACCTGGATCCTGAATCACGATCCCTCCCTGCCTATTCCGTCCGGCGACTCGACCAAGACAGAGTTTAGATACTTTACCTGGATCCTGAATCAAGATTCCTCTCTGCCTATTCCGTCCGGCGACTCGACCAAGACAGAGGATACTGTACTTGGATTCTGAATCACGATCCCTCCATTCCTCTTCCGTCCGGCGACTAGACCAAGACAGATGTTAGATAAGGTACCTGGATCCTGAATCACGACCCCTCCTGCCTCTTCCGTCCGGCGACTAGACCAAGACAGAGTTTAGATACTGTACCTGGATCCTGAATCACGATCCTTTCCTGCCTCTTCCGTCCGGCGACTCGACCAAGACAGAATTTAGATACTTTACCTGGATCCTGAATCACGATCCTTCCCTGCCTATTACGTCTGGCGACTTGACCAAGACAGAGGATACTGTACTTGGATCCTGAATCACGATCCCTCCCTTCCTCTTCCGTCCGGCATCTAGACCAAGACAGATGTTAGATAATGTACCTGGATCCTGAATCACGACCCCTCCTGCCTCTTCTGTCCGGCGACTCGACCAAGACAGAGTTTAGATACTTTACCTGGATCCTGAATCACGATCCCTCCCTGCCTCTTCTGTCCGGCGACTCAACCAAGACAGAGTTTAGATACTTTACCTGGATCCTGAATCACGATCCCTCCCTGCCTCTTCCGTCCGGCGACTCGACCAAAACAGAGTTTAGATACTGTACCTGGATCCTGAATCACGATCCCTCCCTGCCTATTGCGTTCGGCTACTCGACCAAGACAGAGGATACTGTACTTGGATCCTGAATCACGATCCCTCCCTTCCTCTTCCGTCCGGCGACTAGAGCAAGACAGATGTTAGATAATGTACCTGGATCCTGAATCACGATCCCTCCCTGCCTCTTCCGTCCGGCGACTCGACAAAGACAGAGTTTAGATACTGTACCTGGATCCTGAATCACGATCACTCCCTGCCTCTTCCGTCCGGCGACTCGACCAAGACAGATGTTATATAATGTACCTGGATCCTGAATCACGATCCCTCCCTGCCTCTTCCGTCCGGCGACTCGACCAAGACAGAGTTTAGATACTTTACCTGGATCCTGAATCACGATCCCTCCCTGCCTCTTCCGTCCGGCGACTCGATCAAGACAGAGTTTAGATACTTTACCTGGATCCTGAATCACGATCCCTCCCTGCCTATTCCGTCCGGCGACTCGACCAAGACAGATGTTATATAATGTACCTGGATCCTGAATCACGATCCCTCCCTGCCTCTTCTGTCCGGCTACTTGACCAAGACAGAGTTTAGATACTTTACCTGGATCCTGAATCACAATCCCTCTCTGCCTATTCCGTCCGGCGACTTGACCATGACAGATGATAGATAAGGTACGTGGATCCTGAATCACGATCCCTTCCTGCCTCTTCCGTCCAGCGATTCGACCAAGACAGAATTTAGATACTTTACCTGGATCCTGAATCACGATCCCTCCCTGCCTATTCCGTCTGGCGACTCGACCAAGATAGAGGATACTGTACTTGGATTCTGAATCACGATCCCTCCCTTCCTCTTCCGTCCGGCGACTAGACCAAGACAGATGATAGATAAGGTACCTGGATCCTGAATCACGATCCCTTCCTGCCTCTTCATTCCAGCGATTCGACCAAGACAGAATTTAGATACTTTACCTGGATCCTGAATCACGATCCCTCCCTGCCTATTCCGTCTGGCGACTCGACCAAGACAGAGGATACTGTACTTGGATCCTGAATCACGATCCCTCCCTTCCTCTTCCGTCCGGCGACTAGACAAAGACAGATGTTAGATAATGTACCTGGATCCTGAATCACGACCCCTCCTGCCTCTTCCGTCCGGCGACTCGAACAAGACAGAGTTTAGATACTGTACCTGGATCCTGAATCACGATCCCTCCCTGCCTATTCTGTCCGGCGACTCGACCAAGAAAGAGTTTAGATACTTTACCTGGATCCTGAATCAAGATCCCTCCCTGCCTCTTCCGTCCGGCGACCCGACCAAGACACATGTTAGATAATGTACCTGGATCCTGAATCACGATCCCTCCCTGCCTCTTCCGTCTGGCGACTCGACCAAGACAGAGTTTAGATACTTTACCTGGATCCTGAATCACGATCCCTCCCTGCCTCTTCCGTCCGGCGACTCGACCAAGACACATGTTAGATAATGTACCTGGATCCTGAATCACGATCCCTACCTGCCTCTTCCGTCCGGCGACTAGACTAAGACAGATGTTAGATAATGTACCTGGATCCTGAATCATGACCTCTCCTTCCTCTTCCGTCCGGCGACTAGACCAAAACAGAGTTTAGATACTGTACCTGGATCCTGAATCACGATCCGTCCCTGCCTATTCCGTCTGGCGACTCGACCAAGACAGTGGATACTGTACTTGGATCCTGAATCACGATCCCTCCCATCCTCTTCCGTCCGGCGACTCGACTAAGACAGAGTTCAGATACTGTACCTGGATCCTGAATCACGATCCCTCCCTGCCTCTTCCGTCCGGCGACTCGACCAAGACAGAGTTTAGATACTTTACCTGGATCCTGAATCACGATCCCTCCCTGCCTCTTCCGTCCGGCGACTCGACCAAGACAGAGTTTAGATACTTTACCTGGATCCTGAATCACGATCCCTCCCTGCCTCTTCCGTCCGGCGACTAGACCAAGACACGTTAGATAATGTACCTGGATCCTGAATCACGATCCCTCCCTGCCTCTTCCGTCCGGCGACTCGACCAAGACAGAGTTTAGATACTTTACTTGGATCCTGAATCACGATCCCTCCCTTCCTCTTCCGTCCGGCGACTCGACTAAGACAGAGTTTAGATACTTTACCTGGATCCTGAATCACGATCCCTTCCTGCCTGTTCCATCCGGCGACTCGACCAAGACAGAGTTTAGATACTTTACCTGAATCCTGAATCACGATCCCTCCCTCCCTCTTCCGTCCGGCGACTCGACCAAGACAGAGTTTAGATACTTTACCTGGATCCTGTATCACGATCCCTCCCTTCCTCTTCCGCCCGGCATCTAGACCAAGACAGATGTTAGATAATGTACCTGGATCCTGAATCACGACCCCTCCTGCCTCTTCTGTCCGGCGACTCGACCAAGACAGAGTTTAGATAGTTTACCTGGATCCTGAATCACGAACCCTCCCTGCCTCTTCTGTCCGGCGACTCAACCAAGACAGAGTTTAGATACTTTACCTGGATCCTGAATCACGATCCCTCCCTGCCTCTTCCGTCCGGCGACTCGACCAAGACAGAGTTTAGATACTTTACCTGGATCCTGAATCACGATACCTCCCTTCCTCTTCCGTCCGGCGACTAGACCAAGACAGAGTTTAGATACTGTACCTGGATCCTGAATCACGATCCCTCCCTGCCTCTTCCGTCCGGCGACTCGACCAAAACAGAGTTTAGATACTGTACCTGGATCCTGAATCACGATCCCTCCCTGCCTATTGCGTCCGGCTACTCGACCAAGACAGAGGATACTGTACTTGGATCCTGAATCACGATCCCTCCCTTCCTCTTCCGTCCGGCGACTAGACCAAGACAGATGTTAGATAATGTACCTGGATCCTGAATCACAATCCCTCCCTGCCTCTTCCGTCCGGCGACTCGACCAAGACAGAGTTTAGATACTGTACCTGGATCCTGAATCACGATCACTCCCTGCCTCTTCCGTCCGGCGACTCGACCAAGACAGATGTTATATAATGTACCTGGATCCTGAATCACGATCCCTCCCTGCCTCTTCCGTCCGGCGACTCAACCAAGACAGAGATTAGATACTTTACCTGGATCCTGAATCACGATCCCTACCTGCCTCTTCCGTCCGGCGACTCGATCAAGACAGAGTTTAGATACTTTACCTGGATCCTGAATAACGATCCCTCCCTGTCTATTCCGTCCGGGGACTCGACCAAGACAGATGTTAGATAATGTACCTGGATCCTGAATTACGATCCCTCCCTGACTCTTCCGTCCAGCGACTCCACGAAGACAGAGTTTAGATACTTTACCTGGATCCTGAATCACGATCCCTCCCTGCCTATTCCGTCCGGCGATTCGACCAAGACAGAGTTTAGATACTTTACCTGGATCCTGAATCAAGATTCCTCTCTGCCTATTCCGTCCGGCGACTCGACCAAGACAGAGGATACTGTACTTGGATTCTGAATCACGATCCCTCCATTCCTCTTCCGTCCGGCGACTAGACCAAGACAGATGTTAGATAAGGTACCTGGATCCTGAATCACGACCCCTCCTGCCTCTTCCGTCCGGCGACTAGACCAAGACAGAGTTTAGATACTGTACCTGGATCCTGAATCACGATCCTTTCCTGCCTCTTCCGTCCGGCGACTCGACCAAGACAGAATTTAGATACTTTACCTGGATCCTGAATCACGATCCTTCCCTGCCTATTACGTTTGGCGACTTGACCAAGACAGAGGATACTGTACTTGGATCCTGAATCACGATCCCTCCCTTCCTCTTCCGTCCGGCATCTAGACCAAGACAGATGTTAGATAATGTACCTGGATCCTGAATCACGACCCCTCCTGCCTCTTCCGTCCTTCGACTTGACTAAGGCAGAGTTTAGATACTGTACCTAGATCCTGAATCACGATCCCTCCCTGCCTCTTCTGTCCGGCGACTCAACCAAGACAGAGTTTAGATACTTTACCTGGGTCCTGAATCACGATCCCTCCCTGCCTCTTCTGTCCGGCGACTCAACCAAGACAGAGTTTAGATACTTTACCTGGATCCTGAATCACGATCCCTCCCTGCCTCTTCCGTCCGGCGACTCGACCAAAACAGAGTTTAGATACTGTACCTGGATCCTGAATCACGATCCCTCCCTGCCTATTGCGTCCGGCTACTCGACCAAGACAGAGGATACTGTACTTGGATCCTGAATCACGATCCCTCCCTTCCTCTTCCGTCCGGCGACTAGAGCAAGACAGATGTTAGATAATGTACCTGGATCCTGAATCACGATCCCTCCCTGCCTCTTCCGTCCGGCGACTCGACAAAGACAGAGTTTAGATACTGTACCTGGATCCTGAATCACGATCACTCCCTGCCTCTTCCGTCCGGCGACTCGACCAAGACAGATGTTATATAATGTACCTGGATCCTGAATCACGATCCCTCCCTGCCTCTTCCGTCCGGCGACTCGACCAAGACAGAGTTTAGATACTTTACCTGGATCCTGAATCACGATCCCTCCCTGCTTCTTCCGTCCGGCGACTCGACCAAGACAGAGTTTAGATACTTTACCTGGATCCTGAATCACTATCCCTCCCTGCCTATTCCGTCCGGCGACTCGACCAAGACAGAGGATACTGTACTTGGAATCTGAATCACGATCCCTCCCTTCCTCTTCCGTCTGGCGACTAGACCAATACAGATGTTAGATAATGTACCTGGATCCTGAATCACGAGCCCTCCTGCCTCTTCCGTCCGGCGACTCGACCAAGACAGAGTTTAGATACTGTACCTGGATCCTGAATCACGATCCCTCCCTGTCTCTTCTGTCCGGCGACTCGACCAAAACAGAGTTTAGATACTGTACCTGGATCCTGAATCACGATCCTTCCCTGCCTATTCCGTCCGGCGACTCGACCAAGACAGAGGATACTGTACTTGGATCCTGAATCACGATCCCTCCCTTCCTCTTCCGTCCGGCGACTAGACCAAGACAGATGTTAGATAATGTACCTGGATCCTGAATCACGACCCCTCCTGCCTCTTCTGTCCGGCGACTCGACCAAGACAGAGTTTAGATACTGTACCTGGATCCTGAATCACGATCCCTCCCTGCCTCTTCCGTCCGGCGACTCGACCAAGATAGAGGATACTGTACTTGGATCCTGAATCACGATCCCTCCCTTCCTCTTCCGACCGGCGACTAGACCAAGATAGATGTTAGATAATGTACCTGGATCCTGAATCACGACCCCTCCTGCCTCTTCCGTCCGGCGACTCGACCAAGACAGAGTTTAGATACTGTACCTGGATCCTGAATCACGATCCCTCCCTGCCTCTTCCGTCTGGCGACTCGACCAAGACACATGTTAGATACTGTACCTGGATCCTGAATCACGATCCCTCCCTGCCTCTTCCGTCCGGCGACTCAACCAAAAGAGAGTTTAGATACTGTACCTGGATCCTGAATCACGATCCCTCCCTGCCTCTTCCGTCCGGCAACTCGACCAAGACAGAGTTTAGATACTTTACCTGGATCCTGAATCACAATCCCTCCCTGCCTCTTCCGTCCAGCGACTCGACCAAGACAGAGTTTAGATACTTTACCTGGATCCTGAATCACGATCCCTCCCTGCCTCTTCCGTCCGGCGACTCGACCAAGACAGAGTTTAGATACTTTACCTGGATCCTGAATCACGATCCCTCCCTTCCTCTTCCGTCCGGCGACTAGACCAAGACAGAGTTTAGATACTTTACCTGGATCCTGAATCACGATCCCTCCCTGCCTCTTCCGTCCGGCGACTCGACCAAGACAGAGTTTAGATACTTTACCTGGATCCTGAATCACGATCCCTCCCTGCCTCTTCCGTCTCGCGACTTGACCAAGACAGATGTTAGATACTTTACCTGGATCCTGAATCACGATCCCTCCCTGCCTATTCCGTCCGGCGACTCGACCAAGACAGAGGATACTGTACTTGGAATCTGAATCACGATCCCTCCCTTCCTCTTCCGTCCGGCGACTCGACCAAGACAGTGGATACTGTACACTGGCGACACACTTTATTCGAGCTTGGCTAGTCCCACGAATTCGGGTATACCCGGGTGTATTGAGGTTTGTGACTGTTTTCTGCCCGAGTGCATTGAGTTATTTTCCAAGCAGGGATTGAAGCATTTTATTCCCGCTGGCTGCAATACTGCACAGTATATATATATATACTGCATTACAATTCATGAATTTATGCCATCTGGTAGACACGCGAAGCATTGCAGCCTATTAAATCCTAATCATTATCATTTAACAGATCAGCCGCCCGTCAGCCAGGCATGAACCCAGGCTGGGAAGGCAAACGCAACGGGGCTTGTCAGAGGTGAGGAGCGGCGCATTCCAGGTATCTGCCAGGTACATACCGGGTATTTGCTCGAATAAAGTGTGTCGGTGCAGTACTTGGATCCTGAATCACGATCCCTCCCTTCCTCTTCCGTCCGGCGACTAGACCAAGACAGATGTTAGATAATGTACCTGGATCCTGAATCACGAACCCTCCTGCCTCTTCTGTCCGGCGACTGGACCAAGACAGAGTTTAGATACTTTACCTGGATCCTGAATCACGATCCCTCCTGCCTCTTCTGTCCGGCGACTCGACCAAGACAGAGTTTAGATACTTTACCTGGATCCTGAATCTCGATCCCTCACTGCCTCTTCCGTCTGGCGACTCGACCAAGACAGAGTTTAGATACTTTACCTGGATCCTGAATCACGATCCCTCCCTGCCTATTCCATCCGGCGACTCGACCAAGACAGAGGATACTGTACTTGGATCCTGAATCACGATCCCTCCCTTCCTCTTCCGTCCGGCGACTAGACCAAGATAGATGTTAGATAATGTACCTGGATCCTGAATCACGACCCCTCCTGCCTCTTCCGTCCGGCGACTTGACCAAGACAGAGTTTAGATACTGTACCTGGATCCTGAATCACGATCCCCTCCCTGCCTCTTCCGTCTGGCGACTCGACCAAGACACATGTTAGATACTGTACCTGGATCCTGAATCACGATCCCTCCCTGCCTCTTCCGTCTGGCGACTCAAACAAAAGAGAGTTTAGATACTGTACCTGGATCCTGAATCACGATCCCTCCCTGCCTCTTCCGTCCGGCAACTCGACCAAGACAGAGTTTAGATACTTTACCTGGATCCTGAATCACGATCCCTCCCTGCCTCTTCCGTCCGGCGACTCGACCAAGACAGAGTTTAGATACTTTACCTGGATCCTGAATCACGATCCCTCCCTGCCTCTTCCGTCCGGCGACTCGACCAAGACAGAGTTTAGATACTTTACCTGGATCCTGAATCACGATCCCTCCCTGCCTCTTCCGTCCGGCGACTCGACCAAGACAGAGTTTAGATACTTTACCTGGATCCTGAATCACGATCCCTCCCTGCCTCTTCCGTCCAGCGACTCGACCAAGACAGAGTTTAGATACTTTACCTGGATCCTGAATCACGATCCCTCCCTTCCTCTTCCGTCCGGCGACTAGACCAAGACAGAGTTTAGATACTTTACCTGGATCCTGAATCACGATCCCTCCCTGCCTCTTCCGTCCGGCGACTCGACCAAGACAGAGTTTAGATACTGTACCTGGATCCTGAATCACGATCCCTCCCTGCCTCTTCCGTCTCGCGACTTCACCAAGACAGATGTTAGATAATGTACCTGGATCCTGAATCAAGATCCCTCCCTGCTTCTTCCGTCCGGCGACTCGACCAAGACAGAGTTTAGATACTGTACCTGGATCCTGAATCACGATCCTTCCCTGCCTATTACGTTTGGCGACTTGACCAAGACAGAGGATACTGTACTTGGATCCTGAATCACGATCCCTCCCTTCCTCTTCCGTCCGGCATCTAGACCAAGACAGATGTTAGATAATGTACCTGGATCCTGAATCACGACCCCTCCTGCCTCTTCTGTCCGGCGACTCGACCAAGACAGAGTTTAGATACTTTACCTGGGTCCTGAATCACGATCCCTCCCTGCCTCTTCTGTCCGGCGACTCAACCAAGACAGAGTTTAGATACTTTACCTGGATCCTGAATCACGATCCCTCCCTGCCTCTTCCGTCCGGCGACTCGACCAAAACAGAGTTTAGATACTGTACCTGGATCCTGAATCACGATCCCTCCCTGCCTATTGCGTCCGGCTACTCGACCAAGACAGAGGATACTGTACTTGGATCCTGAATCACGATCCCTCCCTTCCTCTTCCGTCCGGCGACTAGAGCAAGACAGATGTTAGATAATGTACCTGGATCCTGAATCACGATCCCTCCCTGCCTCTTCCGTCCGGCGACTCGACAAAGACAGAGTTTAGATACTGTACCTGGATCCTGAATCACGATCACTCCCTGCCTCTTCCGTCCGGCGACTCGACCAAGACAGATGTTATATAATGTACCTGGATCCTGAATCACGATCCCTCCCTGCCTCTTCCGTCCGGTGACTCGACCAAGACAGAGTTTAGATACTTTACCTGGATCCTGAATCACGATCCCTCCCTGCTTCTTCCGTCCGGCGACTCGACCAAGACAGAGTTTAGATACTTTACCTGGATCCTGAATCACTATCCCTCCCTGCCTATTCCGTCCGGCGACTCGACCAAGACAGAGGATACTGTACTTGGAATCTGAATCACGATCCCTCCCTTCCTCTTCCGTCCGGCGACTAGACCAATACAGATGTTAGATAATGTACCTGGATCCTGAATCACGAGCCCTCCTGCCTCTTCCGTCCGGCGACTCGACCAAGACAGAGTTTAGATACTGTACCTGGATCCTGAATCACGATCCCTCCCTGTCTCTTCCGTCCGGCGACTCGACCAAAACAGAGTTTAGATACTGTACCTGGATCCTGAATCACGATCCTTCCCTGCCTATTCCGTCCGGCGACTCGACCAAGACAGAGGATACTGTACTTGGATCCTGAATCACGATCCCTCCCTTCCTCTTCCGTCCGGCGACTAGACCAAGACAGATGTTAGAAAATGTACCTGGATCCTGAATCACGACCCCTCCTGCCTCTTCTGTCCGGCGACTCGACCAAGATAGAGGATACTGTACTTGGATCCTGAATCACGATCCCTCCCTTCCTCTTCCGACCGGCGACTAGACCAAGATAGATGTTAGATAATGTACCTGGATCCTGAATCACGACCCCTCCTGCCTCTTCCGTCCGGCGACTCGACCAAGACAGAGTTTAGATACTGTACCTGGATCCTGAATCACGATCCCTCCCTGCCTCTTCCGTCTGGCGACTCGACCAAGACACATGTTAGATACTGTACCTGGATCCTGAATCACGATCCCTCCCTGCCTCTTCCGTCCGGCGACTCAACCAAAAGAGAGTTTAGATACTGTACCTGGATCCTGAATCACGATCCCTCCCTGCCTCTTCCGTCCGGCAACTCGACCAAGACAGAGTTTAGATACTTTACCTGGATCCTGAATCACAATCCCTCCCTGCCTCTTCCGTCCAGCGACTCGACCAAGACAGAGTTTAGATACTTTATCTGGATCCTGAATCACGATCCCTCCCTGCCTCTTCCGTCCGGCGACTCGACCAAGACAGAGTTTAGATACTTTACCTGGATCCTGAATCACGATCCCTCCCTTCCTCTTCCGTCCGGCGACTAGACCAAGACAGAGTTTAGATACTTTACCTGGATCCTGAATCACGATCCCTCCCTGCCTCTTCCGTCCGGCGACTCGACCAAGACAGAGTTTAGATACTTTACCTGGATCCTGAGTCACGATCCCTCCCTGCCTCTTCCGTCTCGCGACTTGACCAAGACAGATGTTAGATACTTTACCTGGATCCTGAATCACGATCCCTCCCTGCCTATTCCGTCCGGCGACTCGACCAAGACAGAGGATACTGTACTTGGAATCTGAATCACGATCCCTCCCTTCCTCTTCCGTCCGGCGACTCGACCAAGACAGTGGATACTGTACACTGGCGACACACTTTATTCGAGCTTGGCTAGTCCCACGAATTCGGGTATACCCGGGTGTATTGAGGTTTGTGACTGTTTTCTGCCCGAGTGCATTGAGTTATTTTCCAAGCAGGGATTGAAGCATTTTATTCCCGCTGGCTGCAATACTGCACAGTATATATATATATACTGCATTACAATTCATGAATTTATGCCATCTGGTAGACACGCGAAGCATTGCAGCCTATTAAATCCTAATCATTATCATTTAACAGATCAGCCGCCCGTCAGCCAGGCATGAACCCAGGCTGGGAAGGCAAACGCAACGGGGCTTGTCAGAGGTGAGGAGCGGCGCATTCCAGGTATCTGCCAGGTACATACCGGGTATTTGCTCGAATAAAGTGTGTCGGTGCAGTACTTGGATCCTGAATCACGATCCCTCCCTTCCTCTTCCGTCCGGCGACTAGACCAAGACAGATGTTAGATAATGTACCTGGATCCTGAATCACGAACCCTCCTGCCTCTTCTGTCCGGCGACTGGACCAAGACAGAGTTTAGATACTTTACCTGGATCCTGAATCACGATCCCTCCTGCCTCTTCTGTCCGGCGACTCGACCAAGACAGAGTTTAGATACTTTACCTGGATCCTGAATCTCGATCCCTCACTGCCTCTTCCGTCTGGCGACTCGACCAAGACAGAGTTTAGATACTTTACCTGGATCCTGAATCACGATCCCTCCCTGCCTATTCCATCCGGCGACTCGACCAAGACAGAGGATACTGTACTTGGATCCTGAATCACGATCCCTCCCTTCCTCTTCCGTCCGGCGACTAGACCAAGATAGATGTTAGATAATGTACCTGGATCCTGAATCACGACCCCTCCTGCCTCTTCCGTCCGGCGACTTGACCAAGACAGAGTTTAGATACTGTACCTGGATCCTGAATCACGATCCCCTCCCTGCCTCTTCCGTCTGGCGACTCGACCAAGACACATGTTAGATACTGTACCTGGATCCTGAATCACGATCCCTCCCTGCCTCTTCCGTCTGGCGACTCAAACAAAAGAGAGTTTAGATACTGTACCTGGATCCTGAATCACGATCCCTCCCTGCCTCTTCCGTCCGGCAACTCGACCAAGACAGAGTTTAGATACTTTACCTGGATCCTGAATCACGATCCCTCCCTGCCTCTTCCGTCCGGCGACTCGGCCAAGACAGAGTTTAGATACTTTACCTGGATCCTGAATCACGATCCCTCCCTGCCTCTTCCGTCCGGCGACTCGACCAAGACAGAGTTTAGATACTTTACCTGGATCCTGAATCACGATCCCTCCCTGCCTCTTCCGTCCGGCGACTCGACCAAGACAGAGTTTAGATACTTTACCTGGATCCTGAATCACGATCCCTCCCTGCCTCTTCCGTCCAGCGACTCGACCAAGACAGAGTTTAGATACTTTACCTGGATCCTGAATCACGATCCCTCCCTTCCTCTTCCGTCCGGCGACTAGACCAAGACAGAGTTTAGATACTTTACCTGGATCCTGAATCACGATCCCTCCCTGCCTCTTCCGTCCGGCGACTCGACCAAGACAGAGTTTAGATACTGTACCTGGATCCTGAATCACGATCCCTCCCTGCCTCTTCCGTCTCGCGACTTCACCAAGACAGATGTTAGATAATGTACCTGGATCCTGAATCAAGATCCCTCCCTGCTTCTTCCGTCCGGCGACTCGACCAAGACAGAGTTTAGATACTTTACCTGGATCCTGAATCACGATCCCTCCCTGCCTATTCCGTCCGGCGACTCGACCAAGACAGAGGATACTGTACTTGGAATCTGAATCACGATCCCTCCCTTCCTCTTCCGTCCGGCGACTAGAACAATACAGATGTTAGATAATGTACCTGGATCCTGAATCACGACCCCTCCTGCCTCTTCCGTCTGGCGACTAGATCAAGACAGAGTTTAGATACTGTACCTGGATCCTGAATCACGATCCCTCCCTGCCTCTTCCGTCCGGCGACTCGACCAAAACAGAGTTTAGATACTGTACCTGGATCCTGAATCACGATCCTTCCCTGCCTATTCCGTCCGGCGACTCGACCAAGACAGAGGATACTGTACTTGGATCCTGAATCACGATCCCTCCCTTCCTCTTCCGTCCGGCGACTAGACCAAGACAGATGTTAGATAATGTACCTGGATCCTGAATCACGACCCCTCCTGCCTCTTCTGTCCGGCGACTCGACCAAGACAGAGTTTAGATACTGTACCTGGATCCTGAATCACGATCCCTCCCTGCCTCTTCCGTCCGGCGACTCGACCAAGATAGAGGATACTGTACTTGGATCCTGAATCACGATCCCTCCCTGCCTCTTCCGTCCGGCGACTAGACCAAGACAGATGTTAGATAATGTACCTGGATCCTGAATCACGACCCCTCCTGCCTCTTCTGTCCGGCGACTCGACCAAGACAGAGTTTAGATACTTTACCTGGATCCTGAATCACGATCCCTCCCTGCCTCTTCCGTCCGGCGACTCGACCAAGACAGAGTTTAGATACTGTACCTGGATCCTGAATCACGATCCCTCCCTGCCTCTTCCGTCTCGCGACTTCACCAAGACAGATGTTAGATAATGTACCTGGATCCTGAATCAAGATCCCTCCCTGCTTCTTCCGTCCGGCGACTCGACCAAGACAGAGTTTAGATACTTTACCTGGATCCTGAATCACGATCCCTCCCTGCCTATTCCGTCCGGCGACTCGACCAAGACAGAGGATACTGTACTTGGAATCTGAATCACGATCCCTCCCTTCCTCTTCCGTCCGGCGACTAGACCAATACAGATGTTAGATAATGTACCTGGATCCTGAATCACGACCCCTCCTGCCTCTTCCGTCTGGCGACTAGATCAAGACAGAGTTTAGATACTGTACCTGGATCCTGAATCACGATCCCTCCCTGCCTCTTCCGTCCGGCGACTCGACCAAAACAGAGTTTAGATACTGTACCTGGATCCTGAATCACGATCCTTCCCTGCCTATTCCGTCCGGCGACTCGACCAAGACAGAGGATACTGTACTTGGATCCTGAATCACGATCCCTCCCTTCCTCTTCCGTCCGGCGACTAGACCAAGACAGATGTTAGATAATGTACCTGGATCCTGAATCACGACCCCTCCTGCCTCTTCTGTCCGGCGACTCGGCCAAGACAGAGTTTAGATACTGTACCTGGATCCTGAATCACGATCCCTCCCTGCCTCTTCCGTCCGGCGACTCGACCAAGATAGAGGATACTGTACTTGGATCCTGAATCACGATCCCTCCCTGCCTCTTCCGTCCGGCGACTAGACCAAGACAGATGTTAGATAATGTACCTGGATCCTGAATCACGACCCCTCCTGCCTCTTCTGTCCGGCGACTCGACCAAGACAGAGTTTAGATACTGTACCTGGATCCTGAATCACGATCCCTCCCTGCCTCTTCCGTCCAGCGACTCGACCAAGACAGAGTTTAGATACTTTACCTGGATCCTGAATCTCGATCCCTCACTGCCTCTTCCGTCTGGCGACTCGACCAAGACAGAGTTTAGATACTTTACCTGGATCCTGAATCACGATCCCTCCCTGCCTATTCCATCCGGCGACTCGACCAAGACAGAGGATACTGTACTTGGATCCTGAATCACGATCCCTCCCTTCCTCTTCCGTCCGGCGACTAGACCAAGATAGATGTTAGATAATGTACCTGGATCCTGAATCACGACCCCTCCTGCCTCTTCCGTCCGGCGACTCGACTAAGACAGAGTTTAGATACTGTACCTGGATCCTGAATCACGATCCCTCCCTGCCTCTTCCGTCTGGCGACTCAACCAAAAGAGAGTTTAGATACTGTACCTGGATCCTGAATCACGATCCCTCCCTGCCTCTTCCGTCCGGCAACTCGACCAAGACAGAGTTTAGATACTTTACCTGGATCCTGAATCACGATCCCTCCCTGCCTCTTCCGTCCGGCGACTCGACCAAGACAGAGTTTAGATACTTTACCTGGATCCTGAATCACGATCCCTCCCTGCCTCTTCCGTCCGGCGACTCAACCAAAAGAGAGTTTAGATACTGTACCTGGATCCTGAATCACGATCCCTCCCTGCCTCTTCCGTCCGGCAACTCGACCAAGACAGAGTTTAGATACTTTACCTGGATCCTGAATCACAATCCCTCCCTGCCTCTTCCGTCCAGCGACTCGACCAAGACAGAGTTTAGATACTTTACCTGGATCCTGAATCACGATCCCTCCCTGCCTCTTCCGTCTGGCGACTCGACCAAGACAGAGTTTAGATACTTTACCTGGATCCTGAATCACGATCCCTCCCTTCCTCTTCCGTCCGGCGACTAGACCAAGACAGAGTTTAGATACTTTACCTGGATCCTGAATCACGATCCCTCCCTGCCTCTTCCGTCCGGCGACTCGACCAAGACAGAGTTTAGATACTTTACCTGGATCCTGAATCACGATCCCTCCCTGCCTCTTCCGTCTCGCGACTTGACCAAGACAGATGTTAGATACTTTACCTGGATCCTGAATCACGATCCCTCCCTGCCTATTCCGTCCGGCGACTCGACCAAGACAGAGGATACTGTACTTGGAATCTGAATCACGATCCCTCCCTTCCTCTTCCGTCCGGCGACTCGACCAAGACAGTGGATACTGTACACTGGCGACACACTTTATTCGAGCTTGGCTAGTCCCACGAATTCGGGTATACCCGGGTGTATTGAGGTTTGTGACTGTTTTCTGCCCGAGTGCATTGAGTTATTTTCCAAGCAGGGATTGAAGCATTTTATTCCCGCTGGCTGCAATACTGCACAGTATATATATATATACTGCATTACAATTCATGAATTTATGCCATCTGGTAGACACGCGAAGCATTGCAGCCTATTAAATCCTAATCATTATCATTTAACAGATCAGCCGCCCGTCAGCCAGGCATGAACCCAGGCTGGGAAGGCAAACGCAACGGGGCTTGTCAGAGGTGAGGAGCGGCGCATTCCAGGTATCTGCCAGGTACATACCGGGTATTTGCTCGAATAAAGTGTGTCGGTGCAGTACTTGGATCCTGAATCACGATCCCTCCCTTCCTCTTCCGTCCGGCGACTAGACCAAGACAGATGTTAGATAATGTACCTGGATCCTGAATCACGAACCCTCCTGCCTCTTCTGTCCGGCGACTGGACCAAGACAGAGTTTAGATACTTTACCTGGATCCTGAATCACGATCCCTCCTGCCTCTTCTGTCCGGCGACTCGACCAAGACAGAGTTTAGATACTTTACCTGGATCCTGAATCTCGATCCCTCACTGCCTCTTCCGTCCGGCGACTAGACCAAGATAGATGTTAGATAATGTACCTGGATCCTGAATCACGACACCTCCTGCCTCTTATGTCCGGCGACACGACCAAGACAGAGTTTAGATACTGTACCTGGATCCTGAATCACGATCCCTCCCTGTCTCTTCCGTCTGGCGACTCGACCAAGACATATGTTAGATAATGTACCTGGATCCTGAATCACGACCCCTCCTGCCTCTTCCGTCCGGCGAATAGACCAAGAAAGAGTTTAGATACTGTACCTGGATCCTAAATCACGATCCCTCCCTGCCTCTTCCGTCCGGCGACTCAACCAAAAGAGAGTTTAGATACTGTACCTGGATCCTGAATCACGATCCCTCCCTGCCTCTTCCGTCCGGCGACTCGACCAAGATAGAGGATACTGTACTTGGATCCTGAATCACGACCCCTCCTGCCTCTTCTGTCCGGCGACTCGACCAAGACAGAGTTTAGATACTGTACCTGGATCCTGAATCACGATCCCTTCCTGCCTATTCCATCCGGCGACTCGACCAAGACAGAGGATACTGTACTTGGATCCTGAATCACGATCCCTCCCATCCTCTTCCGTCCGGCGACTAGACCAAGACAGATGTTAGATAATGTATCTGGATCCTGAATCACGACCCCTCCTGCCTCTTCCGTCTAGCGACTCGACTAAGACAGAGTTTAGATACTGTACCTGGATCCTGAATCACGATCCCTCCCTGTCTCTTCCGTCTGGCGAATCGACCAAGACACATGTTAGATAATGTACCTGGATCCTGAATCACGACCCCTCCTGCCTCTTCCGTCCGGCGAATAGACCAAGAAAGAGTTTAGATACTGTACCTGGATCCTGAATCACGATCCCTCCCTGCCTCTTCCGTCCGGCGACTCAACCAAAAGAGAGTTTAGATACTGTACCTGGTTCCTGAATCACGATCCCTCCCTGCCTCTTCCGTCCGGCGACTCGACCAAGATAGAGGATACTGTACTTGGATCCTGAATCACGACCCCTCCTGCCTCTTCTGTCCGGCGACTCGACCAAGACAGAGTTTAGATACTGTACCTGGATCCTGAATCACGATCCCTCCCTGTCTCTTCCGTCTGGCGACTCGACCAAGACATATGTTAGATAATGTACCTGGATCCTGAATCACGACCCCTCCTGCCTCTTCCGTCCGGCGAATAGACCAAGAAAGAGTTTAGATACTGTACCTGGATCCTAAATCACGATCCCTCCCTGCCTCTTCCGTCCGGCGACTCAACCAAAAGAGAGTTTAGATACTGTACCTGGATCCTGAATCACGATCCCTCCCTGCCTCTTCCGTCCGGCGACTCGACCAAGATAGAGGATACTGTACTTGGATCCTGAATCACGACCCCTTCTGCCTCTTCTGTCCGGCGACTCGACCAAGACAGAGTTTAGATACTGTACCTGGATCCTGAATCACGATCCCTTCCTGCCTATTCCATCCGGCGACTCGACCAAGACAGAGGATACTGTACTTGGATCCTGAATCACGATCCCTCCCATCCTCTTCCGTCCGGCGACTAGACCAAGACAGATGTTAGATAATGTACCTGGATCCTGAATCACGACCCCTCCTGCCTCTTCCGTCTAGCGACTCGACTAAGACAGAGTTTAGATACTGTACCTGGATCCTGAATCACGATCCCTCCCTGTCTCTTCCGTCTGGCGAATCGACCAAGACACATGTTAGATAATGTACCTGGATCCTGAATCACGACCCCTCCTGCCTCTTCCGTCCGGCGAATAGACCAAGAAAGAGTTTAGATACTGTACCTGGATCCTGAATCACGATCCCTCCCTGCCTCTTCCGTCCGGCGACTCAACCAAAAGAGAGTTTAGATACTGTACCTGGATCCTGAATCACGATCCCTCCCTGCCTCTTCCGTCTGGCGACTCGACCAAGATAGAGGATACTGTACTTGGATCCTGAATCACGACCCCTCCTGCCTCTTCTGTCCGGCGACTCGACCAAGACAGAGTTTAGATACTGTACCTGGATCCTGAATCACGATCCCTTCCTGCCTATTCCATCCGGCGACTCGACCAAGACAGAGGATACTGTACTTGGATCCTGAATCACGATCCCTCACATCCTCTTCCGTCCGGCGACTAGACCAAGACAGATGTTAGATAATGTACCTGGATCCTGAATCACGACCCCTCCTGCCTCTTCCGTCTAGCGACTCGACTAAGACAGAGTTTAGATACTGTACCTGGATCCTGAATCACGATCCCTCCCTGTCTCTTCCGTCTGGCGAATCGACCAAGACACATGTTAGATAATGTACCTGGATCCTGAATCTCGATCCCTCACTGCCTCTTCCGTCTGGTGACTCGACCAAGACAGAGTTTAGATACTTTACCTGGATCCTGAATCACGATCCCTCCCTGCCTATTCTATCCGGCGACTCGACCAAGACAGAGGATACTGTACTTGGATCCTGAATCACGATCCCTCCCTTCCTCTTCCGTCCGGCGACTAGACCAAGATAGATGTTAGATAATGTACCTGGATCCTGAATCACGACCCCTCCTGCCTCTTCCGTCCGGCGACTCGACCAAGACAGAGTTTAGATACTGTACCTGGATCCTGAATCACGATCCCTCCCTGCCTCTTCCGTCTGGCGACTCGACCAAGACACATGTTAGATAATGTACCTGGATCCTGAATCACGACCCCTCCTGCCTCTTCCGTCCAGCGAATAGACCAAGAAAGAGGTTAGATACTGTACCTGGATCCTGAATCACGATCCCTACCTGCCTCTTCCGTCCGGCGACTCAACCAAAAGAGAGTTTAGATACTGTACCTGGATCCTGAATCACGATCCCTCCCTGCCTCTTCCGTCCGGCGACTCGACCAAGACAGAGTTTAGATACTTTACCTGGATCCTGAATCACTATCCCTCCCTGCCTCTTCCGTCCGGCGACTCGACCAAGACAGAGTTTAGATACTTTACCTGGATCCTGAATCACGATCCCTCCCTGCCTCTTCCGTCCGGCGACTTGACCAAGACAGAGTTTAGATACTTTACCTGGATCCTGAATCACGATCCCTCCCTGCCTCTTCCGTCCGGCGACTCGACCAAGACAGAGTTTAGATACTTTACCTGGATCCTGAATCACGATCCCTCCCTGCCTATTCCATCCAGCGACTCGACCAAGACAGAGGATACTGTATTTGGATTCTGAATCACGATCCCTCCCTTCCTCTTCCGTCCGGCGACTAGACCAAGACAGATGTTAGATAATGTACCTGGATCCTGAATCACGACCCCTCCTGCCTCTTCCGTCAGGCGACTAGACCAAGACAGAGTTTAGATACTGTACCTGGATCCTGAATCACCATCCCTCCCTGCCTCTTCCGCCCGGCGACTCGACCAAGACAGAGTTTAGATACTTTACCTGGATCCTGAATCACGATCCCTCTCTGCCTCTTCCGTCCGGCGACTCGACCAAGACAGAGTTTAGATACTTTACCTGGATCCTGAATCACGATCCCTCCCTGCTTCTTCCGTCTGGCGACTCGACCAAGACAGAGTTTAGATACTTTACCTGGATCCTGAATCACGATCCCTCCCTGCCTATACCATCCGGCGACTCGACCAAGACAGAGGATACTGTACTTGGATTCTGAATCACGATCCCTCCCTGCCTCTTCCGTACGGCGACTCGACCAAGACAGATGTTAGATAATGTACCTGGATCCTGAATCACGACCCCTCCTGCCTATTCCGTCCGGCGACTCGACCAAGACAGAGTTTAGATACTTTACCTGGATCCTGAATTACGATCCCTCCCTGCCTCTTCCGTCCGGCAACTGGACCAAGACAGAGTTTAGATACTTTACCTGGATCCTGAATCACGATCCCTCCCTTCCTCTTCCGTTCGGCGACTCGACCAAAACAGAGGATACTGTACCTGGATCCTGAATCACGACCCCTCCTGCCTCTTCCGTCAGCCGACTAGACCAAGACAGAGTTTAGATACTGTACCTGGATCCTGAATCACGATCCCTCCCTGCCTATTCCGTCCGGCTACTCGACCGAGACAGAGGATACTGTACTTTGATCCTGAATCACGAACCCTCCCTTCCTCTTCCGTCCGGCGACTCGACCAAGACAGAGTTTAGATACTTTACCTGGATCCTGAATCACGATCCCTCCCTGCCTCTTCCGTCCGGCGACTAGACCAAGACAGTCTTTAGATACTTTACCTGGATCCTGAATCACGATCCCTCCCTGCCTCTTCCGTCCGGCGACTCGACCAAGACAGAGTTTAGATACTTTACCTGGATCCTGAATCACGATCTCTCCCTGCCTATTCCATCCGGCGACTCGACCAAGACAGAGGATACTGTACTTGGATCCTGAATCACGATCCCTCCCTTCCTCTTCCGTCCGGCGACTAGACCAAGAAAGATGTTAGATAATGTACCTGGATCCTGAATCACGACCCCTCCTGCCTCTTCCGTCCGGCGACTCGACCAAGACAGAGTTTAGATACTGTACCTGGATCCTGAATCACGATCCCTCTGTGTCTCTTCCGTCTGGCGACTCGACCAAGACACATGTTAGATAATGTACCTGGATCCTGAATCACGACCCCTCCTGCCTCTTCCGTCCGGCGAATAGACCAAGAAAGAGTTTAGATACTGTACCTGGATCCTGAATCACGATCCCTCCCTGCCTCTTCCGTCCAGCGACTCAACCAAAAGAGAGTTTAGATACTGTACCTGGATCCTGAATCACGATCCCTCCCTGCCTCTTCCGTCCGGCGACTCGACCAAGATAGAGGATACTGTACTTGGATCCTGAATCACGACCCCTCCTGCCTCTTCTGTCCGGCGACTCGACCAAGACAGAGTTTAGATACTGTACCTGGATCCTGAATCACGATCCCTTCCTGCCTATTCCATCCGGCGACTCGACCAAGACAGAGGATACTGTACTTGGATCCTGAATCACGATCCCTCCCATCCTCTTCCGTCCGGCGACTAGACCAAGACAGATGTTAGATAATGTACCTGGATCCTGAATCACGACCCCTCCTGCCTCTTCCGTCTGGCGACTCGACTAAGACAGAGTTTAGATACTGTACCTGGATCCTGAATCACGATCCCTCCCTGCCTATTCCATCCGGCGACTCGACCAAGACAGAGGATACTGTACTTGGATCCTGAATCACGATCCCTCCCTTCCTCTTCCGTCCGGCGACTCGACCAAGACAGAGTTTAGATACTTTACCTGGATCCTGAATCACGATCCCTCCCTGCCTCTTCCGTCCGGCGACTCGACCAAGACAGAGTTTAGATACTTTACCTGGATCCTGAATCACGATCCCTCCCTGCCTCTTCCGTCCGGCGACTCGACCAAGACAGAGTTTAGATACTTTACCTGGATCCTGAATCACGATCCCTCCCTTCCTCTTCCGTCCGGCGACTAGACCAAGACAGAGTTTAGATACTTTACCTGGATCCTGAATCACGATCCCTCCCTGCCTCTTCCGTCCGGCGACTCGACCAAGACAGAGTTTAGATACTTTACCTGGATCCTGAATCACGATCCCTCCCTTCCTCTTCCGTCCGGCGACTAGACCAAGACAGAGTATAGATACTTTACCTGGATCCTGAATCACGATCCCTCCCTGCCTCTTCCGTCCGGCGACTCGACCAAGACAGAGTTTAGATACTGTACCTGGATCCTGAATCTTGATCCCTCACTGCCTCTTCCGTCTGGCGACTCGACCAAGACAGAGTTTAGATACTTTACCTGGATCCTGAATCACGATCCCTCCCTGCCTATTCCATCCGGCGACTCGACCAAGACAGAGGATACTGTACTTGGATCCTGAATCACGATCCCTCCCATCCTCTTCCGTCCGGCGACTAGACCAAGACAGATGTTAGATAATGTACCTGGATCCTGAATAACGACCCCTCCTGCCTCTTCCGTCTGGCGACTCAACTAAGACAGCGTTTAGATACTGTACCTGGATCCTGAATCACGATCCCTCCCTGCCTCTTCCGTCCGGCGACTCGACCAAGACACATGTTAGATAATGTACCTGGATCCTGAATCATGACCCCTCCTGCCTCTTCCGTCCGGCGAATAGACCAAGACAGAGTTTAGATACTTTACCTGGATCCTGAATCACGATCCCTCCCTGCCTCTTCCGTCCAGCGACTCAACCAAAAGAGAGTTTAGATACTGTACCTGGATCCTGAATCACGATCCCTCCCTGCCTCTTCCGTCCGGCGACTCGACCAAGATAGAGGATACTGTACTTGGATCCTGAATCACGATCCCTCCCTGCCTCTTCCGTCCGGCGACTAGACCAAGACAGATGTTAGATAATGTACCTGGATCCTGAATCACGACCCCTCCTGCCTCTTCTGTCCGGCGACTCGACCAAGACAGAGTTTAGAAACTTTACCTGGATCCTGAATCACGATCCCTCCCTGCCTCTTCCGTCCGGCGACTCGACCAAGACAGAGTTTAGATACTGTACCTGGATCCTGAATCTTGATCCCTCACTGCCTCTTCCGTCTGGCGACTCGACCAAGACAGAGTTTAGATACTTTACCTGGATCCTGAATCACGATCCCTCCCTGCCTATTCCATCCGGCGACTCGACCAAGACAGAGGATACTGTACTTGGATCCTGAATCACGACCCCTCCTGCCTCTTCTGTCCGGCGACTCGACCAAGACAGAGTTTAGATACTGTACCTGGATCCTGAATCACGATCCCTTCCTGCCTATTCCATCCGGCGACTCGACCAAGACAGAGGATACTGTACTTGGATCCTGAATCACGATCCCTCCCATCCTCTTCCGTCCGGCGACTAGACCAAGACAGATGTTAGATAATGTACCTGGATCCTGAATCACGACCCCTCCTGCCTCTTCCGTCTAGCGACTCGACTAAGACAGAGTTTAGATACTGTACCTGGATCCTGAATCACGATCCCTCCCTGTCTCTTCCGTCTGGCGAATCGACCAAGACACATGTTAGATAATGTACCTGGATCCTGAATCACGACCCCTCCTGCCTCTTCCGTCCGGCGAATAGACCAAGAAAGAGTTTAGATACTGTACCTGGATCCTGAATCACGATCCCTCCCTGCCTCTTCCGTCCGGCGACTCAACCAAAAGAGAGTTTAGATACTGTACCTGGATCCTGAATCACGATCCCTCCCTGCCTCTTCCGTCTGGCGACTCGACCAAGATAGAGGATACTGTACTTGGATCCTGAATCACGACCCCTCCTGCCTCTTCTGTCCGGCGACTCGACCAAGACAGAGTTTAGATACTGTACCTGGATCCTGAATCACGATCCCTTCCTGCCTATTCCATCCGGCGACTCGACCAAGACAGAGGATACTGTACTTGGATCCTGAATCACGATCCCTCACATCCTCTTCCGTCCGGCGACTAGACCAAGACAGATGTTAGATAATGTACCTGGATCCTGAATCACGACCCCTCCTGCCTCTTCCGTCTAGCGACTCGACTAAGACAGAGTTTAGATACTGTACCTGGATCCTGAATCACGATCCCTCCCTGTCTCTTCCGTCTGGCGAATCGACCAAGACACATGTTAGATAATGTACCTGGATCCTGAATCTCGATCCCTCACTGCCTCTTCCGTCTGGTGACTCGACCAAGACAGAGTTTAGATACTTTACCTGGATCCTGAATCACGATCCCTCCCTGCCTATTCTATCCGGCGACTCGACCAAGACAGAGGATACTGTACTTGGACCCTGAATCACGATCCCTCCCTTCCTCTTCCGTCCGGCGACTAGACCAAGATAGATGTTAGATAATGTACCTGGATCCTGAATCACGACCCCTCCTGCCTCTTCCGTCCGGCGACTCGACCAAGACAGAGTTTAGATACTGTACCTGGATCCTGAATCACGATCCCTCCCTGCCTCTTCCGTCTGGCGACTCGACCAAGACACATGTTAGATAATGTACCTGGATCCTGAATCACGACCCCTCCTGCCTCTTCCGTCCAGCGAATAGACCAAGAAAGAGGTTAGATACTGTACCTGGATCCTGAATCACGATCCCTACCTGCCTCTTCCGTCCGGCGACTCAACCAAAAGAGAGTTTAGATACTGTACCTGGATCCTGAATCACGATCCCTCCCTGCCTCTTCCGTCCGGCGACTCGACCAAGACAGAGTTTAGATACTTTACCTGGATCCTGAATCACTATCCCTCCCTGCCTCTTCCGTCCGGCGACTCGACCAAGACAGAGTTTAGATACTTTACCTGGATCCTGAATCACGATCCCTCCCTGCCTCTTCCGTCCGGCGACTTGACCAAGACAGAGTTTAGATACTTTACCTGGATCCTGAATCACGATCCCTCCCTGCCTCTTCCGTCCGGCGACTCGACCAAGACAGAGTTTAGATACTTTACCTGGATCCTGAATCACGATCCCTCCCTGCCTATTCCATCCAGCGACTCGACCAAGACAGAGGATACTGTATTTGGATTCTGAATCACGATCCCTCCCTTCCTCTTCCGTCCGGCGACTAGACCAAGACAGATGTTAGATAATGTACCTGGATCCTGAATCACGACCCCTCCTGCCTCTTCCGTCAGGCGACTAGACCAAGACAGAGTTTAGATACTGTACCTGGATCCTGAATCACCATCCCTCCCTGCCTCTTCCGCCCGGCGACTCGACCAAGACAGAGTTTAGATACTTTACCTGGATCCTGAATCACGATCCCTCTCTGCCTCTTCCGTCCGGCGACTCGACCAAGACAGAGTTTAGATACTTTACCTGGATCCTGAATCACGATCCCTCCCTGCTTCTTCCGTCTGGCGACTCGACCAAGACAGAGTTTAGATACTTTACCTGGATCCTGAATCACGATCCCTCCCTGCCTATACCATCCGGCGACTCGACCAAGACAGAGGATACTGTACTTGGATTCTGAATCACGATCCCTCCCTGCCTCTTCCGTACGGCGACTCGACCAAGACAGATGTTAGATAATGTACCTGGATCCTGAATCACGACCCCTCCTGCCTATTCCGTCCGGCGACTCGACCAAGACAGAGTTTAGATACTTTACCTGGATCCTGAATTACGATCCCTCCCTGCCTCTTCCGTCCGGCAACTGGACCAAGACAGAGTTTAGATACTTTACCTGGATCCTGAATCACGATCCCTCCCTTCCTCTTCCGTTCGGCGACTCGACCAAAACAGAGGATACTGTACCTGGATCCTGAATCACGACCCCTCCTGCCTCTTCCGTCAGCCGACTAGACCAAGACAGAGTTTAGATACTGTACCTGGATCCTGAATCACGATCCCTCCCTGCCTATTCCGTCCGGCTACTCGACCGAGACAGAGGATACTGTACTTTGATCCTGAATCACGAACCCTCCCTTCCTCTTCCGTCCGGCGACTCGACCAAGACAGAGTTTAGATACTTTACCTGGATCCTGAATCACGATCCCTCCCTGCCTCTTCCGTCCGGCGACTAGACCAAGACAGTCTTTAGATACTTTACCTGGATCCTGAATCACGATCCCTCCCTGCCTCTTCCGTCCGGCGACTCGACCAAGACAGAGTTTAGATACTTTACCTGGATCCTGAATCACGATCTCTCCCTGCCTATTCCATCCGGCGACTCGACCAAGACAGAGGATACTGTACTTGGATCCTGAATCACGATCCCTCCCTTCCTCTTCCGTCCGGCGACTAGACCAAGAAAGATGTTAGATAATGTACCTGGATCCTGAATCACGACCCCTCCTGCCTCTTCCGTCCGGCGACTCGACCAAGACAGAGTTTAGATACTGTACCTGGATCCTGAATAACGATCCCTCTGTGTCTCTTCCGTCTGGCGACTCGACCAAGACACATGTTAGATAATGTACCTGGATCCTGAATCACGACCCCTCCTGCCTCTTCCGTCCGGCGAATAGACCAAGAAAGAGTTTAGATACTGTACCTGGATCCTGAATCACGATCCCTCCCTGCCTCTTCCGTCCAGCGACTCAACCAAAAGAGAGTTTAGATACTGTACCTGGATCCTGAATCACGATCCCTCCCTGCCTCTTCCGTCCGGCGACTCGACCAAGATAGAGGATACTGTACTTGGATCCTGAATCACGACCCCTCCTGCCTCTTCTGTCCGGCGACTCGACCAAGACAGAGTTTAGATACTGTACCTGGATCCTGAATCACGATCCCTTCCTGCCTATTCCATCCGGCGACTCGACCAAGACAGAGGATACTGTACTTGGATCCTGAATCACGATCCCTCCCATCCTCTTCCGTCCGGCGACTAGACCAAGACAGATGTTAGATAATGTACCTGGATCCTGAATCACGACCCCTCCTGCCTCTTCCGTCTGGCGACTCGACCAAGACAGAGTTTAGATACTTTACCTGGATCCTGAATCACTATCCCTCCCTGCCTCTTCCGTCCGGCGACTCGACCAAGACAGAGTTTAGATACTTTACCTGGATCCTGAATCACGATCCCTCCCTGCCTCTTCCGTCCGGCGACTTGACCAAGACAGAGTTTAGATACTTTACCTGGATCCTGAATCACGATCCCTCCCTGCCTCTTCCGTCCGGCGACTCGACCAAGACAGAGTTTAGATACTTTACCTGGATCCTGAATCACGATCCCTCCCTGCCTATTCCATCCAGCGACTCGACCAAGACAGAGGATACTGTATTTGGATTCTGAATCACGATCCCTCCCTTCCTCTTCCGTCCGGCGACTAGACCAAGACAGATGTTAGATAATGTACCTGGATCCTGAATCACGACCCCTCCTGCCTCTTCCGTCAGGCGACTAGACCAAGACAGAGTTTAGATACTGTACCTGGATCCTGAATCACCATCCCTCCCTGCCTCTTCCGCCCGGCGACTCGACCAAGACAGAGTTTAGATACTTTACCTGGATCCTGAATCACGATCCCTCTCTGCCTCTTCCGTCCGGCGACTCGACCAAGACAGAGTTTAGATACTTTACCTGGATCCTGAATCACGATCCCTCCCTGCTTCTTCCGTCTGGCGACTCGACCAAGACAGAGTTTAGATACTTTACCTGGATCCTGAATCACGATCCCTCCCTGCCTATACCATCCGGCGACTCGACCAAGACAGAGGATACTGTACTTGGATTCTGAATCACGATCCCTCCCTGCCTCTTCCGTACGGCGACTCGACCAAGACAGATGTTAGATAATGTACCTGGATCCTGAATCACGACCCCTCCTGCCTATTCCGTCCGGCGACTCGACCAAGACAGAGTTTAGATACTTTACCTGGATCCTGAATTACGATCCCTCCCTGCCTCTTCCGTCCGGCAACTGGACCAAGACAGAGTTTAGATACTTTACCTGGATCCTGAATCACGATCCCTCCCTTCCTCTTCCGTTCGGCGACTCGACCAAAACAGAGGATACTGTACCTGGATCCTGAATCACGACCCCTCCTGCCTCTTCCGTCAGCCGACTAGACCAAGACAGAGTTTAGATACTGTACCTGGATCCTGAATCACGATCCCTCCCTGCCTATTCCGTCCGGCTACTCGACCGAGACAGAGGATACTGTACTTTGATCCTGAATCACGAACCCTCCCTTCCTCTTCCGTCCGGCGACTCGACCAAGACAGAGTTTAGATACTTTACCTGGATCCTGAATCACGATCCCTCCCTGCCTCTTCCGTCCGGCGACTAGACCAAGACAGTCTTTAGATACTTTACCTGGATCCTGAATCACGATCCCTCCCTGCCTCTTCCGTCCGGCGACTCGACCAAGACAGAGTTTAGATACTTTACCTGGATCCTGAATCACGATCTCTCCCTGCCTATTCCATCCGGCGACTCGACCAAGACAGAGGATACTGTACTTGGATCCTGAATCACGATCCCTCCCTTCCTCTTCCGTCCGGCGACTAGACCAAGAAAGATGTTAGATAATGTACCTGGATCCTGAATCACGACCCCTCCTGCCTCTTCCGTCCGGCGACTCGACCAAGACAGAGTTTAGATACTGTACCTGGATCCTGAATAACGATCCCTCTGTGTCTCTTCCGTCTGGCGACTCGACCAAGACACATGTTAGATAATGTACCTGGATCCTGAATCACGACCCCTCCTGCCTCTTCCGTCCGGCGAATAGACCAAGAAAGAGTTTAGATACTGTACCTGGATCCTGAATCACGATCCCTCCCTGCCTCTTCCGTCCAGCGACTCAACCAAAAGAGAGTTTAGATACTGTACCTGGATCCTGAATCACGATCCCTCCCTGCCTCTTCCGTCCGGCGACTCGACCAAGATAGAGGATACTGTACTTGGATCCTGAATCACGACCCCTCCTGCCTCTTCTGTCCGGCGACTCGACCAAGACAGAGTTTAGATACTGTACCTGGATCCTGAATCACGATCCCTTCCTGCCTATTCCATCCGGCGACTCGACCAAGACAGAGGATACTGTACTTGGATCCTGAATCACGATCCCTCCCATCCTCTTCCGTCCGGCGACTAGACCAAGACAGATGTTAGATAATGTACCTGGATCCTGAATCACGACCCCTCCTGCCTCTTCCGTCTGGCGACTCGACTAAGACAGAGTTTAGATACTGTACCTGGATCCTGAATCACGATCCCTCCCTGCCTATTCCATCCGGCGACTCGACCAAGACAGAGGATACTGTACTTGGATCCTGAATCACGATCCCTCCCTTCCTCTTCCGTCCGGCGACTCGACCAAGACAGAGTTTAGATACTTTACCTGGATCCTGAATCACGATCCCTCCCTGCCTCTTCCGTCCGGCGACTCGACCAAGACAGAGTTTAGATACTTTACCTGGATCCTGAATCACGATCCCTCCCTGCCTCTTCCGTCCGGCGACTCGACCAAGACAGAGTTTAGATACTTTACCTGGATCCTGAATCACGATCCCTCCCTTCCTCTTCCGTCCGGCGACTAGACCAAGACAGAGTTTAGATACTTTACCTGGATCCTGAATCACGATCCCTCCCTGCCTCTTCCGTCCGGCGACTCGACCAAGACAGAGTTTAGATACTTTACCTGGATCCTGAATCACGATCCCTCCCTTCCTCTTCCGTCCGGCGACTAGACCAAGACAGAGTATAGATACTTTACCTGGATCCTGAATCACGATCCCTCCCTGCCTCTTCCGTCCGGCGACTCGACCAAGACAGAGTTTAGATACTGTACCTGGATCCTGAATCTTGATCCCTCACTGCCTCTTCCGTCTGGCGACTCGACCAAGACAGAGTTTAGATACTTTACCTGGATCCTGAATCACGATCCCTCCCTGCCTATTCCATCCGGCGACTCGACCAAGACAGAGGATACTGTACTTGGATCCTGAATCACGATCCCTCCCATCCTCTTCCGTCCGGCGACTAGACCAAGACAGATGTTAGATAATGTACCTGGATCCTGAATAACGACCCCTCCTGCCTCTTCCGTCTGGCGACTCAACTAAGACAGCGTTTAGATACTGTACCTGGATCCTGAATCACGATCCCTCCCTGCCTCTTCCGTCCGGCGACTCGACCAAGACACATGTTAGATAATGTACCTGGATCCTGAATCATGACCCCTCCTGCCTCTTCCGTCCGGCGAATAGACCAAGACAGAGTTTAGATACTTTACCTGGATCCTGAATCACGATCCCTCCCTGCCTCTTCCGTCCAGCGACTCAACCAAAAGAGAGTTTAGATACTGTACCTGGATCCTGAATCACGATCCCTCCCTGCCTCTTCCGTCCGGCGACTCGACCAAGATAGAGGATACTGTACTTGGATCCTGAATCACGATCCCTCCCTGCCTCTTCTGTCCGGCGACTCGACCAAGACAGAGTTTAGAAACTTTACCTGGATCCTGAATCACGATCCCTCCCTGCCTCTTCCGTCCGGCGACTCGACCAAGACAGAGTTTAGATACTGTACCTGGATCCTGAATCTTGATCCCTCACTGCCTCTTCCGTCTGGCGACTCGACCAAGACAGAGTTTAGATACTTTACCTGGATCCTGAATCACGATCCCTCCCTGCCTATTCCATCCGGCGACTCGACCAAGACAGAGGATACTGTACTTGGATCCTGAATCACGATCCCTCCCATCCTCTTCCGTCCGGCGACTAGACCAAGACAGATGTTAGATAATGTACCTGGATCCTGAATCACGACCCCTCCTGCCTCTTCCGTCTGGCGACTCGACTAAGACAGAGTTTAGATACTGTACCTGGATCCTGAATCACGATCCCTCCCTGCCTCTTCCGTCCGGCGACTCGACCAAGACACATGTTAGACAATGTACCTGGATCCTGAATCATGACCCCTCCTGCCTCTTCCGTCCGGCAAATAGACCAAGACAGAGTTTAGATACTTTACCTGGATCCTGAATCACGATCCCTCCCTGCCTCTTCCGTCCAGCGACTCAACCAAAAGAGAGTTTAGATACTGTACCTGGATCCTGAATCACGATCCCTCCCTGCCTCTTCCGTCCGGCGACTCGACCAAGATAGAGGATACTGTACTTGGATCCTGAATCACGATCCCTCCCTGCCTCTTCCGTCCGGCGACTAGACCAAGACAGATGTTAGATAATGTACCTGGATCCTGAATCACGACCCCTCCTGCCTCTTCTGTCCGGCGACTCGACCAAGACAGAGTTTAGATACTGTACCTGGATCCTGAATCACGATCCCTTCCTGCCTATTCCATCCGGCGACTCGACCAAGACAGAGGATACTGTACTTGGATCCTGAATCACGATCCCTCCCTGCCTCTTCCGTCCGGCGACTAGACCAAGACAGATGTTAGATAATGTACCTGGATCCTGAATCACGACCCCTCCTGCCACTTCTGTCCGGCGACTCGACCAAGACAGAGTTTAGATACTGTACCTGGATCCTGAATCACGATCCCTCCCTGTCTCTTCCGTCTGGCGACTCGACCAAGACACATGTTAGATAATGTACCTGGATCCTGAATCACGACCCCTCCTGCCTCTTCCGTCCGGCGAATAGACCAAGAAAGAGTTTAGATACTGTACCTGGATCCTGAATCACGATCCCTCCCTGCCTCTTCCGTCCAGCGACTCAACCAAAAGAGAGTTTAGATACTGTACCTGGATCCTGAATCACGATCCCTCCCTGCCTCATCCGTCCGGCGACTAGACCAAGACAGATGTTAGATAATGTACCTGGATCCTGAATCACGACCACTCCTGCCTCTTCTGTCCGGCGACTCGACCAAGACAGAGTTTAGATACTGTACCTGGATCCTGAATCACGATCCCTTCCTGCCTATTCCATCCGGCGACTCGACCAAGACAGAGGATACTGTACTTGGATCCTGAATCACGATCCCTCCCATCCTCTTCCGTCCGGCGACTAGACCAAGACAGATGTTAGATAATGTACCTGGATCCTGAATCACGACCCCTCCTGCCTCTTCCGTCTGGCGACTCGACTAAGACAGAGTTTAGATACTGTACCTGGATCCTGAATCACGATCCCTCCCTGCCTCTTCCGTCCGGCGACTCGACCAAGACAGAGTTTAGATACTTTACCTGGATCCTGAATCTCGATCCCTCACTGCCTCTTCCGTCTGGCGACTCGACCAAGACAGAGTTTAGATACTTTACCTGGATCCTGAATCACGATCCCTCCCTGCCTATTCCATCCGGCGACTCGACCAAGACAGAGGATACTGTACTTGGATCCTGAATCACGATCCCTCCCTTCCTCTTCCGTCCGGCGACTAGACCAAGATAGATGTTAGATAATGTACCTGGATCCTGAATCACGACCCCTCCTGCCTCTTCTGTCCAGCGAATAGACCAAGAAAGAGGTTAGATACTGTACCTGGATCCTGAATCACGATCCCTACCTGCCTCTTCCGTCCGGCGACTCAACCAAAAGAGAGTTTAGATACTGTACCTGGATCCTGAATCACGATCCCTCCCTGCCTCTTCCGTCCGGCGACTCGACCAAGACAGAGTTTAGATACTTTACCTGGATCCTGAATCACTATTCCTCCCTGCCTCTTCCGTCCGGCGACTCGACCAAGACAGAGTTTAGATACTTTACCTGGATCCTGAATCACGATCCCTCCCTGCCTCTTCCGTCCGGCGACTTGACCAAGACAGAGTTTAGATACTTTACCTGGATCCTGAATCACGATCCCTCCCTGCCTCTTCCGTCCGGCGACTCGACCAAGACAGAGTTTAGATATTTTACCTGGATCCTGAATCACGATCCCTCCCTGCCTATTCCATCCAGCGACTCGACCAAGACAGAGGATACTGTATTTGGATTCTGAATCACGATCCCTCCCTTCCTCTTCCGTCCGGTGACTAGACCAAGACAGATGTTAGATAATGTACCTGGATCCTGAATCACGACCCCTCCTGCCTCTTCCGTCAGGCGACTAGACCAAGACAGAGTTTAGATACTGTACCTGGATCCTGAATCACCATCCCTCCCTGCCTCTTCCGCCCGGCGACTCGACCAAGACAGAGTTTAGATACTTTACCTGGATCCTGAATCACGATCCCTCTCTGCCTTTTCCGTCCGGCGACTCGACCAAGACAGAGTTTAGATACTTTACCTGGATCCTGAATCACGATCCCTCCCTGCTTCTTCCGTCTGGCGACTCGACCAAGACAGAGTTTAGATACTTTACCTGGATCCTGAATCACGATCCCTCCCTGCCTATACCATCCGGCGACTCGACCAAGACAGAGGATACTGTACTTGGATTCTGAATCACGATCCCTCCCTGCCTCTTCCGTACGGCGACTCGACCAAGACAGATGTTAGATAATGTACCTGGATCCTGAATCACGACCCCTCCTGCCTATTCCGTCCGGCGACTCGACCAAGACAGAGTTTAGATACTTTACCTGGATCCTGAATTACGATCCCTCCCTGCCTCTTCCGTCCGGCAACTGGACCAAGACAGAGTTTAGATACTTTACCTGGATCCTGAATCACGATCCCTCCCTTCCTCTTCCGTTCGGCGACTCGACCAAAACAGAGGATACTGTACCTGGATCCTGAATCACGACCCCTCCTGCCTCTTCCGTCAGCCGACTAGACCAAGACAGAGTTTAGATACTGTACCTGGATCCTGAATCACGATCCCTTCCTGCCTATTCCGTCCGGCTACTCGACCGAGACAGAGGATACTGTACTTTGATCCTGAATCACGAACCCTCCCTTCCTCTTCCGTCCGGCGACTCGACCAAGACAGAGTTTAGATACTTTACCTGGATCCTGAATCACGATCCCTCCCTGCCTCTTCCGTCCGGCGACTAGACCAAGACAGTCTTTAGATACTTTACCTGGATCCTGAATCACGATCCCTCCCTGCCTCTTCCGTCCGGCGACTCGACCAAGACAGAGTTTAGATACTTTACCTGGATCCTGAATCACGATCTCTCCCTGCCTATTCCATCCGGCGACTCGACCAAGACAGAGGATACTGTACTTGGATCCTGAATCACGATCCCTCCCTTCCTCTTCCGTCCGGCGACTAGACCAAGAAAGATGTTAGATAATGTACCTGGATCCTGAATCACGACCCCTCCTGCCTCTTCCGTCCGGCGACTCGACCAAGACAGAGTTTAGATACTGTACCTGGATCCTGAATCACGATCCCTCTGTGTCTCTTCCGTCTGGCGACTCGACCAAGACACATGTTAGATAATGTACCTGGATCCTGAATCACGACCCCTCCTGCCTCTTCCGTCCGGCGAATAGACCAAGAAAGAGTTTAGATACTGTACCTGGATCCTGAATCACGATCCCTCCCTGCCTCTTCCGTCCAGCGACTCAACCAAAAGAGAGTTTAGATACTGTACCTGGATCCTGAATCACGATCCCTCCCTGCCTCTTCCGTCCGGCGACTCGACCAAGATAGAGGATACTGTACTTGGATCCTGAATCACGACCCCTCCTGCCTCTTCTGTCCGGCGACTCGACCAAGACAGAGTTTAGATACTGTACCTGGATCCTGAATCACGATCCCTTCCTGCCTATTCCATCCGGCGACTCGACCAAGACAGAGGATACTGTACTTGGATCCTGAATCACGATCCCTCCCATCCTCTTCCGTCCGGCGACTAGACCAAGACAGATGTTAGATAATGTACCTGGATCCTGAATCACGACCCCTCCTGCCTCTTCCGTCTGGCGACTCGACTAAGACAGAGTTTAGATACTGTACCTGGATCCTGAATCACGATCCCTCCCTGCCTATTCCATCCGGCGACTCGACCAAGACAGAGGATACTGTACTTGGATCCTGAATCACGATCCCTCCCTTCCTCTTCTGTCCGGCGACTCGACCAAGACAGAGTTTAGATACTTTACCTGGATCCTGAATCACGATCCCTCCCTGCCTCTTCCGTCCGGCGACTCGACCAAGACAGAGTTTAGATACTTTACCTGGATCCTGAATCACGATCCCTCCCTGCCTCTTCCGTCCGGCGACTCGACCAAGACAGAGTTTAGATACTTTACCTGGATCCTGAATCACGATCCCTCCCTTCCTCTTCCGTCCGGCGACTAGACCAAGACAGAGTTTAGATACTTTACCTGGATCCTGAATCACGATCCCTCCCTGCCTCTTCCGTCCGGCGACTCGACCAAGACAGAGTTTAGATACTTTACCTGGATCCTGAATCACGATCCCTCCCTTCCTCTTCCGTCCGGCGACTAGACCAAGACAGAGTATAGATACTTTACCTGGATCCTGAATCACGATCCCTCCCTGCCTCTTCCGTCCGGCGACTCGACCAAGACAGAGTTTAGATACTGTACCTGGATCCTGAATCTTGATCCCTCACTGCCTCTTCCGTCTGGCGACTCGACCAAGACAGAGTTTAGATACTTTACCTGGATCCTGAATCACGATCCCTCCCTGCCTATTCCATCCGGCGACTCGACCAAGACAGAGGATACTGTACTTGGATCCTGAATCACGATCCCTCCCATCCTCTTCCGTCCGGCGACTAGACCAAGACAGATGTTAGATAATGTACCTGGATCCTGAATAACGACCCCTCCTGCCTCTTCCGTCTGGCGACTCAACTAAGACAGCGTTTAGATACTGTACCTGGATCCTGAATCACGATCCCTCCCTGCCTCTTCCGTCCGGCGACTCGACCAAGACACATGTTAGATAATGTACCTGGATCCTGAATCATGACCCCTCCTGCCTCTTCCGTCCGGCGAATAGACCAAGACAGAGTTTAGATACTTTACCTGGATCCTGAATCACGATCCCTCCCTGCCTCTTCCGTCCAGCGACTCAACCAAAAGAGAGTTTAGATACTGTACCTGGATCCTGAATCACGATCCCTCCCTGCCTCTTCCGTCCGGCGACTCGACCAAGATAGAGGATACTGTACTTGGATCCTGAATCACGATCCCTCCCTGCCTCTTCCGTCCGGCGACTAGACCAAGACAGATGTTAGATAATGTACCTGGATCCTGAATCACGACCCCTCCTGCCTCTTCTGTCCGGCGACTCGACCAAGACAGAGTTTAGAAACTTTACCTGGATCCTGAATCACGATCCCTCCCTGCCTCTTCCGTCCGGCGACTCGACCAAGACAGAGTTTAGATACTGTACCTGGATCCTGAATCTTGATCCCTCACTGCCTCTTCCGTCTGGCGACTCGACCAAGACAGAGTTTAGATACTTTACCTGGATCCTGAATCACGATCCCTCCCTGCCTATTCCATCCGGCGACTCGACCAAGACAGAGGATACTGTACTTGGATCCTGAATCACGATCCCTCCCATCCTCTTCCGTCCGGCGACTAGACCAAGACAGATGTTAGATAATGTACCTGGATCCTGAATCACGACCCCTCCTGCCTCTTCCGTCTGGCGACTCGACTAAGACAGAGTTTAGATACTGTACCTGGATCCTGAATCACGATCCCTCCCTGCCTCTTCCGTCCGGCGACTCGACCAAGACACATGTTAGACAATGTACCTGGATCCTGAATCATGACCCCTCCTGCCTCTTCCGTCCGGCAAATAGACCAAGACAGAGTTTAGATACTTTACCTGGATCCTGAATCACGATCCCTCCCTGCCTCTTCCGTCCAGCGACTCAACCAAAAGAGAGTTTAGATACTGTACCTGGATCCTGAATCACGATCCCTCCCTGCCTCTTCCGTCCGGCGACTCGACCAAGATAGAGGATACTGTACTTGGATCCTGAATCACGATCCCTCCCTGCCTCTTCCGTCCGGCGACTAGACCAAGACAGATGTTAGATAATGTACCTGGATCCTGAATCACGACCCCTCCTGCCTCTTCTGTCCGGCGACTCGACCAAGACAGAGTTTAGATACTGTACCTGGATCCTGAATCACGATCCCTTCCTGCCTATTCCATCCGGCGACTCGACCAAGACAGAGGATACTGTACTTGGATCCTGAATCACGATCCCTCCCTGCCTCTTCCGTCCGGCGACTAGACCAAGACAGATGTTAGATAATGTACCTGGATCCTGAATCACGACCCCTCCTGCCACTTCTGTCCGGCGACTCGACCAAGACAGAGTTTAGATACTGTACCTGGATCCTGAATCACGATCCCTCCCTGTCTCTTCCGTCTGGCGACTCGACCAAGACACATGTTAGATAATGTACCTGGATCCTGAATCACGACCCCTCCTGCCTCTTCCGTCCGGCGAATAGACCAAGAAAGAGTTTAGATACTGTACCTGGATCCTGAATCACGATCCCTCCCTGCCTCTTCCGTCCAGCGACTCAACCAAAAGAGAGTTTAGATACTGTACCTGGATCCTGAATCACGATCCCTCCCTGCCTCATCCGTCCGGCGACTAGACCAAGACAGATGTTAGATAATGTACCTGGATCCTGAATCACGACCACTCCTGCCTCTTCTGTCCGGCGACTCGACCAAGACAGAGTTTAGATACTGTACCTGGATCCTGAATCACGATCCCTTCCTGCCTATTCCATCCGGCGACTCGACCAAGACAGAGGATACTGTACTTGGATCCTGAATCACGATCCCTCCCATCCTCTTCCGTCCGGCGACTAGACCAAGACAGATGTTAGATAATGTACCTGGATCCTGAATCACGACCCCTCCTGCCTCTTCCGTCTGGCGACTCGACTAAGACAGAGTTTAGATACTGTACCTGGATCCTGAATCACGATCCCTCCCTGCCTCTTCCGTCCGGCGACTCGACCAAGACAGAGTTTAGATACTTTACCTGGATCCTGAATCTCGATCCCTCACTGCCTCTTCCGTCTGGCGACTCGACCAAGACAGAGTTTAGATACTTTACCTGGATCCTGAATCACGATCCCTCCCTGCCTATTCCATCCGGCGACTCGACCAAGACAGAGGATACTGTACTTGGATCCTGAATCACGATCCCTCCCTTCCTCTTCCGTCCGGCGACTAGACCAAGATAGATGTTAGATAATGTACCTGGATCCTGAATCACGACCCCTCCTGCCTCTTCTGTCCGGCGACTCGACCAAGACAGAGTTTAGATACTGTACCTGGATCCTGAATCACGATCCCTCCCTGCCTCTTCCGTCTGGCGACTGGACCAAGACACATGTTAGATAATGTACCTGGATCCTGAATCATGACCCCTCCTGCCTCTTCCGTCCGGCGAATAGACCAAGAAAGAGTTTAGATACTGTACCTGGATCCTGAATCACGATCCCTCCCTGCCTCTTCCGTCCGGCGACTCAACCAAAAGAGAGTTTAGATACTGTACCTGGATCTTGAATCACGATCCCTCCCTGCCTCTTCCGTCCGGCGACTCGACCAAGACAGAGTTTAGATACTTTACCTGGATCCTGAATCACGATCCCTCCCTGCCTCTTCCGTCCGGCGACTCGACCAAGACAGAGTTTAGATACTTTACCTGGATCCTGAATCACGATCCCTGCCTGCCTCTTCCGTCTCGCGACTTGACCAAGACAGATGTTAAATAATGTACCTGGATCCTGAATCACGATCCCTCCCTGCTTCTTCCGTCCGGCGACTCGACCAAGACAGAGTTTAGATACTTTACCTGGATCCTGAATCACGATCCCTCCCTGCCTATTCCGTCTGGCGACTCGACCAAGACAGAGGATACTGTACTTGGAATCTGAATCACGATCCCTTCCTTCCTCTTCCGTCCGGCGACTAGACCAATACAGATGTTAGATAATGTACCTGGATCCTGAATCACGACCCCTCCTGCCTCTTCCGTCTGGCTACTAGATCAAGACAGAGTTTAGATACTGTACCTGGATCCTGAATCACGATCCCTCCCTGCCTATTCCGTCCGGCGACTAGACCAAGACAGATGTTAGATACTGTACCTGGATCCTGAATCACGATCCCTTCCTGCCTATTCCATCCGGCGACTCGACCAAGACAGAGGATACTGTACTTGGATCCTGAATCACGATCCCTCCCATCCTCTTCCGTCCGGCGACTAGACCAAGACAGATGTTAGATAATGTACCTGGATCCTGAATCACGACCCCTCCTGCCTCTTCCGTCTGGCGACTCGACTAAGACAGAGTTTAGATACTGTACCTGGATCCTGAATCACGATCCCTCCCTGCCTCTTCCGTCCGGCGACTCGACCAAGACAGAGTTTAGATACTTTACCTGGATCCTGAATCACGATCCCTCCCTGCCTCTTCCGTCCGGCGACTCGACCAAGACAGAGTTTAGGTACTTTACCTGGATCCTGAATCACGATCCCTCCCTGCCTCTTCCGTCCGGCGACTCGACCAAGACAGAGTTTAGATACTTTACCTGGATCCTGAATCACGATCCCTCCCTGCCTATTCCATCCGGCGACTCGACCAAGACAGAGGATACTGTACTTGGATCCTGAATCACGATCCCTCCCTTCCTCTTCCGTCCGGCGACTAGACCAAGATAGATGTTAGATAATGTATCTGGATCCTGAATCACGACCCCTCCTGCCTCTTCCGTCCGGCGACTCGACCAAGACAGAGTTTAGATACTGTACCTGGATCCTGAATCACGATCCCTCCCTGTCTCTTCCGTCTGGCGACTCGACCAAGACACATGTTAGATAATGTACCTGGATCCTGAATCACGACCCCTCCTGCCTCTTCCGTCCGGCGAATAGACCAAGAAAGAGTTTAGATACTGTACCTGGATCCTGAATCACGATCCCTCCCTGCCTCTTCCGTCCAGCGACTCAACCAAAAGAGAGTTTAGATACTGTACCTGGATCCTGAATCACGATCCCTCCCTGCCTCTTCCGTCCGGCGACTCGACCAAGATAGAGGATACTGTACTTGGATCCTGAATCACGATCCCTCCCTGCCTCTTCCGTCCGGCGACTAGACCAAGACAGATGTTAGATAATGTACCTGGATCCTGAATCACGACCCCTCCTGCCTCTTCTGTCCGGCTACTCGACCAAGACAGAGTTTAGATACTGTACCTGGATCCTGAATCACGATCCCTTCCTGCCTATTCCATCCGGCGACTCGACCAAGACAGAGGATACTGTACTTGGATACTGAATCACGATCCCTCCCATCCTCTTCCGTCCGGCGACTAGACCAAGGCAGATGTTAGATAATGTACCTGGATCCTGAATCACGACCCCTCCTGCCTCTTCCGTCTGGCGACTCGACTAAGACAGAGTTTAGATACTGTACCTGGATCCTGAATCACGATCCCTCCCTGCCTCTTCCGTCCGGCGACTCGACCAAGACAGAGTTTAGATACTTTACCTGGATCCTGAATCTCGATCCCTCACTGCCTCTTCCGTCTGGCGACTCGACCAAGACAGAGTTTAGATACTGTACCTGGATCCTGAGTCACGATCCCTTCCTGCCTATTCCATCCGGCGACTCGACCAAGACAGAGGATACTGTACTTGGATCCTGAATCACGATCCCTCCCTGCCTCTTCCGTCCGGCGACTAGACCAAGACAGATGTTAGATAATGTACCTGGATCCTGAATCACGACCCCTCCTGCCACTTCTGTCCGGCGACTCGACCAAGACAGAGTTTAGATACTGTACCTGGATCCTGAATCACGATCCCTCCCTGTCTCTTCCGTCTGGCGACTCGACCAAGACACATGTTAGATAATGTACCTGGATCCTGAATCACGACCCCTCCTGCCTCTTCCGTCCGGCGAATAGACCAAGAAAGAGTTTAGATACTGTACCTGGATCCTGAATCACGATCCCTCCCTGCCTCTTCCGTCCAGCGACTCAACCAAAAGAGAGTTTAGATACTGTACCTGGATCCTGAATCACGATCCCTCCCTGCCTCATCTGTCCGGCGACTAGACCAAGACAGATGTTAGATAATGTACCTGGATCCTGAATCACGACCACTCCTGCCTCTTCTGTCCGGCGACTCGACCAAGACAGAGTTTAGATACTGTACCTGGATCCTGAATCACGATCCCTTCCTGCCTATTCCATCCGGCGACTCGACCAAGACAGAGGATACTGTACTTGGATCCTGAATCACGATCCCTCCCATCCTCTTCCGTCCGGCGACTAGACCAAGACAGATGTTAGATAATGTACCTGGATCCTGAATCACGACCCCTCCTGCCTCTTCCGTCTGGCGACTCGACTAAGACAGAGTTTAGATACTGTACCTGGATCCTGAATCACGATCCCTCCCTGCCTCTTCCGTCCGGCGACTCGACCAAGACAGAGTTTAGATACTTTACCTGGATCCTGAATCTCGATCCCTCACTGCCTCTTCCGTCTGGCGACTCGACCAAGACAGAGTTTAGATACTTTACCTGGATCCTGAATCACGATCCCTCCCTGCCTATTCCATCCGGCGACTCGACCAAGACAGAGGATACTGTACTTGGATCCTGAATCACGATCCCTCCCTTCCTCTTCCGTCCGGCGACTAGACCAAGATAGATGTTAGATAATGTACCTGGATCCTGAATCACGACCCCTCCTGCCTCTTCTGTCCGGCGACTCGACCAAGACAGAGTTTAGATACTGTACCTGGATCCTGAATCACGATCCCTCCCTGCCTCTTCCGTCTGGCGACTGGACCAAGACACATGTTAGATAATGTACCTGGATCCTGAATCATGACCCCTCCTGCCTCTTCCGTCCGGCGAATAGACCAAGAAAGAGTTTAGATACTGTACCTGGATCCTGAATCACGATCCCTCCCTGCCTCTTCCGTCCGGCGACTCAACCAAAAGAGAGTTTAGATACTGTACCTGGATCTTGAATCACGATCCCTCCCTGCCTCTTCCGTCCGGCGACTCGACCAAGACAGAGTTTAGATACTTTACCTGGATCCTGAATCACGATCCCTCCCTGCCTCTTCCGTCCGGCGACTCGACCAAGACAGAGTTTAGATACTTTACCTGGATCCTGAATCACGATCCCTGCCTGCCTCTTCCGTCTCGCGACTTGACCAAGACAGATGTTAAATAATGTACCTGGATCCTGAATCACGATCCCTCCCTGCTTCTTCCGTCCGGCGACTCGACCAAGACAGAGTTTAGATACTTTACCTGGATCCTGAATCACGATCCCTCCCTGCCTATTCCGTCTGGCGACTCGACCAAGACAGAGGATACTGTACTTGGAATCTGAATCACGATCCCTTCCTTCCTCTTCCGTCCGGCGACTAGACCAATACAGATGTTAGATAATGTACCTGGATCCTGAATCACGACCCCTCCTGCCTCTTCCGTCTGGCTACTAGATCAAGACAGAGTTTAGATACTGTACCTGGATCCTGAATCACGATCCCTCCCTGCCTATTCCGTCCGGCGACTAGACCAAGACAGATGTTAGATACTGTACCTGGATCCTGAATCACGATCCCTTCCTGCCTATTCCATCCGGCGACTCGACCAAGACAGAGGATACTGTACTTGGATCCTGAATCACGATCCCTCCCATCCTCTTCCGTCCGGCGACTAGACCAAGACAGATGTTAGATAATGTACCTGGATCCTGAATCACGACCCCTCCTGCCTCTTCCGTCTGGCGACTCGACTAAGACAGAGTTTAGATACTGTACCTGGATCCTGAATCACGATCCCTCCCTGCCTCTTCCGTCCGGCGACTCGACCAAGACAGAGTTTAGATACTTTACCTGGATCCTGAATCACGATCCCTCCCTGCCTCTTCCGTCCGGCGACTCGACCAAGACAGAGTTTAGGTACTTTACCTGGATCCTGAATCACGATCCCTCCCTGCCTCTTCCGTCCGGCGACTCGACCAAGACAGAGTTTAGATACTTTACCTGGATCCTGAATCACGATCCCTCCCTGCCTATTCCATCCGGCGACTCGACCAAGACAGAGGATACTGTACTTGGATCCTGAATCACGATCCCTCCCTTCCTCTTCCGTCCGGCGACTAGACCAAGATAGATGTTAGATAATGTATCTGGATCCTGAATCACGACCCCTCCTGCCTCTTCCGTCCGGCGACTCGACCAAGACAGAGTTTAGATACTGTACCTGGATCCTGAATCACGATCCCTCCCTGTCTCTTCCGTCTGGCGACTCGACCAAGACACATGTTAGATAATGTACCTGGATCCTGAATCACGACCCCTCCTGCCTCTTCCGTCCGGCGAATAGACCAAGAAAGAGTTTAGATACTGTACCTGGATCCTGAATCACGATCCCTCCCTGCCTCTTCCGTCCAGCGACTCAACCAAAAGAGAGTTTAGATACTGTACCTGGATCCTGAATCACGATCCCTCCCTGCCTCTTCCGTCCGGCGACTCGACCAAGATAGAGGATACTGTACTTGGATCCTGAATCACGATCCCTCCCTGCCTCTTCCGTCCGGCGACTAGACCAAGACAGATGTTAGATAATGTACCTGGATCCTGAATCACGACCCCTCCTGCCTCTTCTGTCCGGCTACTCGACCAAGACAGAGTTTAGATACTGTACCTGGATCCTGAATCACGATCCCTTCCTGCCTATTCCATCCGGCGACTCGACCAAGACAGAGGATACTGTACTTGGATACTGAATCACGATCCCTCCCATCCTCTTCCGTCCGGCGACTAGACCAAGGCAGATGTTAGATAATGTACCTGGATCCTGAATCACGACCCCTCCTGCCTCTTCCGTCTGGCGACTCGACTAAGACAGAGTTTAGATACTGTACCTGGATCCTGAATCACGATCCCTCCCTGCCTCTTCCGTCCGGCGACTCGACCAAGACAGAGTTTAGATACTTTACCTGGATCCTGAATCTCGATCCCTCACTGCCTCTTCCGTCTGGCGACTCGACCAAGACAGAGTTTAGATACTTTACCTGGATCCTGAATCACGATCCCTCCCTGCCTATTCCATCCGGCGACTCGACCAAGACAGAGGATACTGTACTTGGATCCTGAATCACGATCCCTCCCTTCCTCTTCCGTCCGGCGACTAGACCAAGATAGATGTTAGATAATGTACCTGGATCCTGAATCACGACCCCTCCTGCCTCTTCTGTCCGGCGACTCGACCAAGACAGAGTTTAGATACTGTACCTGGATCCTGAATCACGATCCCTCCCTGCCTCTTCCGTCTGGCGACTGGACCAAGACACATGTTAGATAATGTACCTGGATCCTGAATCATGACCCCTCCTGCCTCTTCCGTCCGGCGAATAGACCAAGAAAGAGTTTAGATACTGTACCTGGATCCTGAATCACGATCCCTCCCTGCCTCTTCCGTCCGGCGACTCAACCAAAAGAGAGTTTAGATACTGTACCTGGATCTTGAATCACGATCCCTCCCTGCCTCTTCCGTCCGGCGACTCGACCAAGACAGAGTTTAGATACTTTACCTGGATCCTGAATCACGATCCCTCCCTGCCTCTTCCGTCCGGCGACTCGACCAAGACAGAGTTTAGATACTTTACCTGGATCCTGAATCACGATCCCTGCCTGCCTCTTCCGTCTCGCGACTTGACCAAGACAGATGTTAAATAATGTACCTGGATCCTGAATCACGATCCCTCCCTGCTTCTTCCGTCCGGCGACTCGACCAAGACAGAGTTTAGATACTTTACCTGGATCCTGAATCACGATCCCTCCCTGCCTATTCCGTCTGGCGACTCGACCAAGACAGAGGATACTGTACTTGGAATCTGAATCACGATCCCTTCCTTCCTCTTCCGTCCGGCGACTAGACCAATACAGATGTTAGATAATGTACCTGGATCCTGAATCACGACCCCTCCTGCCTCTTCCGTCTGGCTACTAGATCAAGACAGAGTTTAGATACTGTACCTGGATCCTGAATCACGATCCCTCCCTGCCTATTCCGTCCGGCGACTAGACCAAGACAGATGTTAGATACTGTACCTGGATCCTGAATCACGATCCCTTCCTGCCTATTCCATCCGGCGACTCGACCAAGACAGAGGATACTGTACTTGGATCCTGAATCACGATCCCTCCCATCCTCTTCCGTCCGGCGACTAGACCAAGACAGATGTTAGATAATGTACCTGGATCCTGAATCACGACCCCTCCTGCCTCTTCCGTCTGGCGACTCGACTAAGACAGAGTTTAGATACTGTACCTGGATCCTGAATCACGATCCCTCCCTGCCTCTTCCGTCCGGCGACTCGACCAAGACAGAGTTTAGATACTTTACCTGGATCCTGAATCACGATCCCTCCCTGCCTCTTCCGTCCGGCGACTCGACCAAGACAGAGTTTAGGTACTTTACCTGGATCCTGAATCACGATCCCTCCCTGCCTCTTCCGTCCGGCGACTCGACCAAGACAGAGTTTAGATACTTTACCTGGATCCTGAATCACGATCCCTCCCTGCCTATTCCATCCGGCGACTCGACCAAGACAGAGGATACTGTACTTGGATCCTGAATCACGATCCCTCCCTTCCTCTTCCGTCCGGCGACTAGACCAAGATAGATGTTAGATAATGTATCTGGATCCTGAATCACGACCCCTCCTGCCTCTTCCGTCCGGCGACTCGACCAAGACAGAGTTTAGATACTGTACCTGGATCCTGAATCACGATCCCTCCCTGTCTCTTCCGTCTGGCGACTCGACCAAGACACATGTTAGATAATGTACCTGGATCCTGAATCACGACCCCTCCTGCCTCTTCCGTCCGGCGAATAGACCAAGAAAGAGTTTAGATACTGTACCTGGATCCTGAATCACGATCCCTCCCTGCCTCTTCCGTCCAGCGACTCAACCAAAAGAGAGTTTAGATACTGTACCTGGATCCTGAATCACGATCCCTCCCTGCCTCTTCCGTCCGGCGACTCGACCAAGATAGAGGATACTGTACTTGGATCCTGAATCACGATCCCTCCCTGCCTCTTCCGTCCGGCGACTAGACCAAGACAGATGTTAGATAATGTACCTGGATCCTGAATCACGACCCCTCCTGCCTCTTCTGTCCGGCTACTCGACCAAGACAGAGTTTAGATACTGTACCTGGATCCTGAATCACGATCCCTTCCTGCCTATTCCATCCGGCGACTCGACCAAGACAGAGGATACTGTACTTGGATACTGAATCACGATCCCTCCCATCCTCTTCCGTCCGGCGACTAGACCAAGGCAGATGTTAGATAATGTACCTGGATCCTGAATCACGACCCCTCCTGCCTCTTCCGTCTGGCGACTCGACTAAGACAGAGTTTAGATACTGTACCTGGATCCTGAATCACGATCCCTCCCTGCCTCTTCCGTCCGGCGACTCGACCAAGACAGAGTTTAGATACTTTACCTGGATCCTGAATCTCGATCCCTCACTGCCTCTTCCGTCTGGCGACTCGACCAAGACAGAGTTTAGATACTTTACCTGGATCCTGAATCACGATCCCTCCCTGCCTATTCCATCCGGCGACTCGACCAAGACAGAGGATACTGTACTTGGATCCTGAATCACGATCCCTCCCTTCCTCTTCCGTCCGGCGACTCGACCAAGACAGAGTTTAGATACTTTACCTGGATCCTGAATCACGATCCCTCCCTGCCTCTTCCGTCCGGCGACTCGACCAAGACAGAGTTTAGATACTTTACCTGGATCCTGAATCACGATCCCTCCCTGCCTCTTCCGTCCGGCGACTCGACCAAGACAGAGTTTAGATACTTTACCTGGATCCTGAATCACGATCCCTCCCTTCCTCTTCCGTCCGGCGACTAGACCAAGACAGAGTTTAGATACTTTACCTGGATCCTGAATCACGATCCCTCCCTGCCTATTCCATCCGGCGACTCGACCAAGACAGAGGATACTGTACTTGGATCCTGAATCACGATCCCTCCCTTCCTCTTCCGTCCGGCGACTAGACCAAGATAGATGTTAGATAATGTATCTGGATCCTGAATCACGACCCCTCCTGCCTCTTCCGTCCGGCGACTCGACCAAGACAGAGTTTAGATACTGTACCTGGATCCTGAATCACGATCCCTCCCTGTCTCTTCCGTCTGGCGACTCGACCAAGACACATGTTAGATAATGTACCTGGATCCTGAATCACGACCCCTCCTGCCTCTTCCGTCCGGCGAATAGACCAAGAAAGAGTTTAGATACTGTACCTGGATCCTGAATCACGATCCCTCCCTGCCTCTTCCGTCCAGCGACTCAACCAAAAGAGAGTTTAGATACTGTACCTGGATCCTGAATCACGATCCCTCCCTGCCTCTTCCGTCCGGCGACTCGACCAAGATAGAGGATACTGTACTTGGATCCTGAATCACGATCCCTCCCTGCCTCTTCCGTCCGGCGACTAGACCAAGACAGATGTTAGATAATGTACCTGGATCCTGAATCACGACCCCTCCTGCCTCTTCTGTCCGGCTACTCGACCAAGACAGAGTTTAGATACAGTACCTGGATCCTGAATCACGATCCCTTCCTGCCTATTCCATCCGGCGACTCGACCAAGACAGAGGATACTGTACTTGGATACTGAATCACGATCCCTCCCATCCTCTTCCGTCCGGCGACTAGACCAAGGCAGATGTTAGATAATGTACCTGGATCCTGAATCACGACCCCTCCTGCCTCTTCCGTCTGGCGACTCGACTAAGACAGAGTTTAGATACTGTACCTGGATCCTGAATCACGATCCCTCCCTGCCTCTTCCGTCCGGCGACTCGACCAAGACAGAGTTTAGATACTTTACCTGGATCCTGAATCTCGATCCCTCACTGCCTCTTCCGTCTGGCGACTCGACCAAGACAGAGTTTAGATACTTTACCTGGATCCTGAATCACGATCCCTCCCTGCCTATTCCATCCGGCGACTCGACCAAGACAGAGGATACTGTACTTGGATCCTGAATCACGATCCCTCCCTTCCTCTTCCGTCCGGCGACTCGACCAAGATAGAGTTTAGATACTTTACCTGGATCCTGAATCACGATCCCTCCCTGCCTCTTCCGTCCGGCGACTCGACCAAGACAGAGTTTAGATACTTTACCTGGATCCTGAATCACGATCCCTCCCTGCCTCTTCCGTCCGGCGACTCGACCAAGACAGAGTTTAGATACTTTACCTGGATCCTGAATCACGATCCCTCCCTTCCTCTTCCGTCCGGCGACTAGACCAAGACAGAGTTTAGATACTTTACCTGGATCCTGAATCACGATCCCTCCCTGCCTCTTCCGTCCGGCGACTCGACCAAGACAGAGTTTAGATACTTTACCTGGATCCTGAATCACGATCCCTCCCTTCCTCTTCCGTCCGGCGACTAGACCAAGACAGAGTTTAGATACTTTACCTGGATCCTGAATCACGATCCCTCCCTGCCTCTTCCGTCCGGCGACTCGACCAAGACAGAGTTTAGATACTGTACCTGGATCCTGAATCTCGATCCCTCACTGCCTCTTCCGTCTGGCGACTCGACCAAGACAGAGTTTAGATACTTTACCTGGATCAGGAATCACGATCCCTCCCTGCCTATTCCATCCGGCGACTCGACCAAGACAGAGGATACTGTACTTGGATCCTGAATCACGATCCCTCCCATCCTCTTCCGTCCGGCGACTAGACCAAGACAGATGTTAGATAATGTACCTGGATCCTGAATCACGACCCCTCCTGCCTCTTCCGTCTGGCGACTCGACTAAGACAGAGTTTAGATACTGTACCTGGATCCTGAATCACGATCCCTCCCTGCCTCTTCCGTCCGGCGACTCGACCAAGACACATGTTAGATAATGTACCTGGATCCTGAATCACGATCCCTCCCTGCCTCTTCAGTCCGGCGACTCGACCAAGATAGAGGATACTGTACTTGGATCCTGAATCACGATCCCTCCCTGCCTCTTCCGTCCGGCGACTAGACCAAGACAGATGTTAGAAAATGTACCTGGATCCTGAATCACGACCCCTCCTGCCTCTTCTGTCCGGCGACTCGACCAAGACAGAGTTTAGATACTGTACCTGGATCCTGAATCACGATCCCTTCCTGCCTATTCCATCCGGCGACTCGACCAAGACAGAGGATACTGTACTTGGATCCTGAATCACGATCCCTCCCATCCTCTTCCGTCCGGCGACTAGACCAAGACAGATGTTAGATAATGTACCTGGATCCTGAATCACGACCCCTCCTGCCTCTTCTGTCCGGCGACTCGACCAAGACAGAGTTTAGATACTGTACCTGGATCCTGAATCACGATCCTTTCCTGCCTATTCCATCCGGCGACTTGACCAAGACAGAGGATACTGTACTTGGATCCTGAATCACGATCCCTCCCTGCCTCTTCCGTCCGGCGACTTGACCAAGACAGAGTTTAGATACTTTACCTGGATCCTGAATCACGATCCCTCCCTGCCTCTTCCGTCCGGCGACTCGACCAAGACAGAGTTTAGGTACTTTACTTGGATCCTGAATCACGATCCCTCCCTGCCTCTTCCGTCCGGCGACTCGACCAAGACAGAGTTTAGATACTTTACCTGGATCCTGAATCACGATCCCTCCCTGCCTATTCCATCCGGCGACTCGACCAAGACAGAGGATACTGTACTTGGATCCTGAATCACGATCCCTCCCTTCCTCTTCCGTTCGGCGACTAGACCAAGATAGATGTTAGATAATGTATCTGGATCCTGAATCACGACCCCTCCTGCCTCTTCCGTCCGGCGACTCGACCAAGACAGAGTTTAGATACTGTACCTGGATCCTGAATCACGATCCCTCCCTGTCTCTTCCGTCTGGCGACTCGACCAAGACACATGTTAGATAATGTACCTGGATCCTTAATCACGACCCCTCCTGCCTCTTCCGTCCGGCGAATAGACCAAGAAAGAGTTTAGATACTGTACCTGGATCCTGAATCACGATCCCTCCCTGCCTCTTCCGTCCAGCGACTCAACCAAAAGAGAGTTTAGATACTGTACCTGGATCCTGAATCACGATCCCTCCCTGCCTCTTCCGTCCGGCGACTCGACCAAGATAGAGGATACTGTACTTGGATCCTGAGTCACGATCCCTCCCTGCCTCTTCCGTCCGGCGACTAGACCAAGACAGATGTTAGATAATGTACCTGGATCCTGAATCACGACCCCTCCTGCCTCTTCTGTCCGGCTACTCGACCAATACAGAGTTTAGATACTGTACCTGGATCCTGAATCACGATCCCTTCCTGCCTATTCCATCCGGCGACTCGACCAAGACAGAGGATACTGTACTTGGATACTGAATCACGATCCCTCCCATCCTCTTCCGTCCGGCGACTAGACCAAGGCAGATGTTAGATAATGTACCTGGATCCTGAATCACGACCCCTCCTACCTCTTCTGTCTGGCGACTCGACTAAGACAGAGTTTAGATACTGTACCTGGATCCTGAATCACGATCCCTCCCTGCCTCTTCCGTCCGGCGACTCGACCAAGACAGAGTTTAGATACTTTACCTGGATCCTGAATCTCGATCCCTCACTGCCTCTTCCGTCTGGCGACTCGACCAAGACAGAGTTTAGATACTTTACCTGGATCCTGAATCACGATCCCTCCCTGCCTATTCCATCCGGCGACTCGACCAAGACAGAGGATACTGTACTTGGATCCTGAATCACGATCCCTCCCTTCCTCTTCCGTCCGGCGACTCGACCAAGACAGAGTTTAGATACTTTACCTGGATCCTGAATCACGATCCCTCCCTGCCTCTTCCGTCCGGCGACTCGACCAAGACAGAGTTTAGATACTTTACCTGGATCCTGAATCACGATCCCTCCCTGCCTCTTCCGTCCGGCGACTCGACCAAGACAGAGTTTAGATACTTTACCTGGATCCTGAATCTCGATCCCTCACTGCCTCTTCCGTCTGGCGACTCGACCAAGACAGAGTTTAGATACTTTACCTGGATCCTGAATCACGATCCCTCCCTGCCTATTCCATCCGGCGACTCGACCAAGACAGAGGATACAGTACTTGGATCCTGAATCACGATCCCTCCCTTCCTCTTCCGTCCGGCGACTCGACCAAGACAGAGTTTAGATACTTTACCTGGATCCTGAATTACGATCCCTCCCTGCCTCTTCCGTCCGGCGACTCGACCAAGACAGAGTTTAGATACTTTACCTGGATCCTGAATCACGATCCCTCCCTTCCTCTTCCGTCCGGCGACTAGACCAAGACAGAGTTTAGATACTTTACCTGGATCCTGAATCACGATCCCTCCCTGCCTCTTCCGTCCGGCGACTCGACCAAGACAGAGTTTAGATACTGTACCTGGATCCTGAATCTCAATCCCTCACTGCCTCTTCCGTCTGGCGACTCGACCAAGACAGAGTTTAGATACTTTACCTGGATCCTGAATCACGATCCCTTCCTGCCTATTCCATCCGGCGACTCGACCAAGACAGAGTATACTGTACTTGGATCCTGAATCACGATCCCTCCCTTCCTCTTCCGTCCGGCGACTCGACCAAGACAGAGTTTAGATACTGTACCTGGATCCTGAATCACGATCCCTTCCTGCCTATTCCATCCGGCGACTCGACCAAGACAGAGGATACTGTACTTGGATCCTGAATCACGATCCCTCCCATCCTCTTCCGTCCGGCGACTAGACCAAGACACATGTTAGATAATGTACCTGGATCCTGAATCACGATCCCTCCCTGCCTCTTCCGTCCAGCGACTCAACCAAAAGAGAGTTTAGATACTGTACCTGGATCCTGAATCACGATCCCTCCCTGCCTCTTCCGTCCGGCGACTCGACCAAGATAGAGGATACTGTACTTGGATCCTGAATCACGATCCCTCCCTGCCTCTTCCGTCCGGCGACTAGACCAAGACAGATGTTAGATACTGTACCTGGATCCTGAATCACGATCCCTTCCTGCCTATTCCATCCGGCGACTCGACCAAGACAGAGGATATTGTACTTGGATACTGAATCACGATCCCTCCCATCCTCTTCCGTCCGGCGACTAGACCAAGGCAGATGTTAGATAATGTACCTGGATCCTGAATCACGACCCTTCCTGCCTCTTCCGTCTGGCGACTCGACTAAGACAGAGTTTAGATACTGTACCTGGATCCTGAATCACGATCCCTCCCTGCCTCTTCCGTCCGGCGACTCGACCAAGACAGAGTTTAGATACTTTACCTGGATCCTGAATCTCGATCCCTCACTGCCTCTTCCGTCTGGCGACTCGACCAAGACAGAGTTTAGATACTTTACCTGGATCCTGAATCACGATCCCTCCCTGCCTATTCCATCCGGCGACTCGACCAAGACAGAGGATACTGTACTTGGATCCTGAATCACGATCCCTCCCTTCCTCTTCCGTCCGGCGACTCGACCAAGACAGAGTTTAGATACTTTACCTGGATCCTGAATCACGATCCCTCCCTGCCTCTTCCGTCCGGCGACTCGACCAAGACAGAGTTTAGATACTTTACCTGGATCCTGAATCACGATCCCTCCCTGCCTCTTCCGTCCGGCGACTCGACCAAGACAGAGTTTAGATACTTTACCTGGATCCTGAATCACGATCCCTCCCTTCCTCTTCCGTCCGGCGACTAGACCAAGACAGAGTTTAGATACTTTACCTGGATCCTGAATCACGATCCCTCCCTGCCTCTTCCGTCCGGCGACTCGACCAAGACAGAGTTTAGATACTGTACCTGGATCCTGAATCTCAATCCCTCACTGCCTCTTCCGTCTGGCGACTCGACCAAGACAGAGTTTAGATACTTTACCTGGATCCTGAATCACGATCCCTCCCTGCCTATTCCATCCGGCGACTCGACCAAGACAGAGGATACTGTACTTGGATCCTGAATCACGATCCCTCCCTTCCTCTTCCGTCCGGCGACTAGACCAAGATAGATGTTAGATAATGTACCTGGATCCTGAATCACGACCCCTCCTGCCTCTTCCGTCCGGCGACTCGTCCAAGACAGAGTTTAGATACTGTACCTGGATCCTGAATCACGATCCCTCCCTGCCTCTTCCGTCTGGTGACTCGACCAAGACACATGTTAGATAATGTACCTGGATCCTGAATCATGACCCCTCCTGCCTCTTCCGTCCGGCGAATAGACCAAGAAAGAGTTTAGATACTGTACCTGGATCCTGAATCACGATCCCTCCCTGCCTCTTCCGTCCGGTGACTCAACCAAAAGAGAGTTTAGATACTGTACCTGGATTCTGAATCACGATCCCTCCCTGCCTCTTCCGTCCGGCGACTCGACCAAGACAGAGTTTAGATACTTTACCTGGATCCTGAATCACGATCCCTCCCTGCCTCTTCCGTCCGGCGACTCGACCAAGACAGAGTTTAGATACTTTACCTGGATCCTGAATCATGATCCCTCCCTGCCTCTTCCGTCTCGCGACTTGACCAAGACAGATGTTAAATAATGTACCTGGATCCTGAATCACGATCCCTCCCTGCTTCTTCCGTCCGGCGACTCGACCAAGACAGAGTTTAGATACTTTACCTGGATCCTGAATCACGATCCCTCCCTGCCTATTCCGTCCGGCGACTCGACCAAGACAGAGGATACTGTACTTGGAATCTGAATCACGATCCCTTCCTTCCTCTTCCGTCCGGCGACTAGACCAATACAGATGTTAGATAATGTACCTGGATCCTGAATCACGACCCCTCCTGCCTCTTCCGTCCGGAGACTCGACCAAAACAGAGTTTAGATACTGTACCTGGATCCTGAATCACGATCCCTCCCTGCCTATTCCGTCTGGCGACTCGACCAAGACAGAGGATACTGTACTTGGATCCTGAATCACGATCCCTCCCTTCCTCTTCCGTCCGGCGACTAGACCAAGACAGATGTTAGATAATGTACCTGGATCCTGAATCACGACCCCTCCTGCCTCTTCTGTCCGGCGACTCGACCAAGACAGAGTTTAGATACTGTACCTGGATCCTGAATCACGACCCCTTCCTGCCTATTCCATCCGGCGACTCGACCAAGACAGAGGATACTGTACTTGGATCCTGAATCACGATCCCTCCCATCCTCTTCCGTCCGGCGACTAGACCAAGACAGATGTTAGATAATGTACCTGGATCCTGAATCACGACCCCTCCTGCCTCTTCCGTCTGGCGACTCGACTAAGACAGAGTTTAGATACTGTACCTGGATCCTGAATCACGATCCCTCCCTGCCTCTTCCGTCCGGCGACTCGACCAAGACAGAGTTTAGATACTTTACCTGGATCCTGAATCACGATCCCTCCCTGCCTCTTCCGTCCGGCGACTCGACCAAGACAGAGTTTAGATACTTTACCTGGATCCTGAATCACGATCCCTCCCTGCCTCTTCCGTCCGGCGACTCGACCAAGACAGAGTTTAGATACTTTACCTGGATCCTGAATCACGATCCCTCCCTGCCTATTCCATCCGGCGACTCGACCAAGACAGAGGATACTGTACTTGGATCCTGAATCACGATCCCTCCCTTCCTCTTCCGTCCGGCGACTAGACCAAGACAGATGTTAGATAATGTACCTGGATCCTGAATCACGACCCCTCCTGCCTCTTCTGTCCGGCGACTCGACCAAGACAGAGTTTAGATACTGTACCTGGATCCTGAATCACGACCCCTTCCTGCCTATTCCATCCGGCGACTCGACCAAGACAGAGGATACTGTACTTGGATCCTGAATCACGATCCGTCCCTTCCTCTTCCGTCCGGCGACTAGACCAAGATAGATGTTAGATAATGTATCTGGATCCTGAATCACGACCCCTCCTGCCTCTTCCGTCCGGCGACTCGAACAAGACAGAGTTTAGATACTGTACCTGGATCCTGAATCACGATCCCTCCCTGTCTCTTCCGTCTGGCGACTCGACCAAGATACATGTTAGATAATGTACCTGGATCCTGAATCACGATCCCTCCCTGCCTCTTCCGTCCAGCGACTCAACCAAAAGAGAGTTTAGATACTGTACCTGGATCCTGAATCACGATCCCTCCCTGCCTCTTCCGTCCGGCGACTCGACCAAGATAGAGGATACTGTACTTGGATCCTGAATCACGATCCCTCCCTGCCTCTTCCGTCCGGCGACTAGACCAAGACAGATGTTAGATAATGTACCTGGATCCTGAATCACGACCCCTCCTGCCTCTTCTGTCCGGCTACTCGACCAAGACAGAGTTTAGATACTGTACCTGGATCCTGAATCACGATCCCTTCCTGCCTATTCCATCCGGCGACTCGACCAAGACAGAGGATACTGTACTTGGATACTGAATCACGACCCCTCCTGCCTCTTCCGTCTGGCGACTCGACTAAGACAGAGTTTAGATACTGTACCTGGATCCTGAATCACGTTCCCTCCCTGCCTCTTCCGTCCGGCGACTCGACCAAGACAGAGTTTAGATACTTTACCTGGATCCTGAATCTCGATCCCTCACTGCCTCTTCCGTCTGGCGACTCGACCAAGACAGAGTTTAGATACTTTACCTGGATCCTGAATCACGATCCCTCCCTGCCTATTCCATCCGGCGACTCGACCAAGACAGAGGATACTGTACTTGGATCCTGAATCACGATCCCTACCTTCCTCTTCCGTCCGGCGACTCGACCAAGACAGAGTTTAGATACTTTACCTGGATCCTGAATCACGATCCCTCCCTGCCTCTTCCGTCCGGCGACTCGACCAAGACAGAGTTTAGATACTTTACCTGGATCCTGAATCACGATCCCTCCCTGCCTCTTCCGTCCGGCGACTCGACCAAGACAGAGTTTAGATACTTTACCTGGATCCTGAATCACGATCCCTCCCTTCCTCTTCCGTCCGGCGACTCGACCAAGACAGAGTTTAGATACTTTACCTGGATCCTGAATCACGATCCCTCCCTGCCTCTTCCGTCCGGCGACTAGACCAAGACAGAGTTTAGATACTGTACCTGGATCCTGAATCTCGATCCCTCACTGCCTCTTCCGTCTGGCGACTCGACCAAGACAGAGTTTAGATACTTTACCTGGATCCTGAATCACGATCCCTCCCTGCCTATTCCATCCGGCGACTCGACCAAGACAGAGGATACTGTACTTGGATCCTGAATCACGATCCCTCCCTTCCTCTTCCGTCCGGCGACTAGACCAAGATAGATGTTAGATAATGTACCTGGATCCTGAATCACGACCCCTCCTGCCTCTTCCGTCCGGCGACTCGACCAAGACAGAGTTTAGATACTGTACCTGGATCCTGAATCACGATCCCTCCCTGTCTCTTCCGTCTGGCGACTCGACCAAGACACATGTTAGATAATGTACCTGGATCCTGAATCACGACCCCTCCTGCCTCTTCCGTCCGGCGAATAGACCAAGAAAGAGTTTAGATACTGTACCTGGATCCTGAATCACGATCCCTCCCTGCCTCTTCCGTCCAGCGACTCAACCAAAAGAGAGTTTAGATACTGTACCTGGATCCTGAATCATGATCCCTCCCTGCCTCTTCCGTCCGGCGACTCGACCAAGATAGAGGATACTGTACTTGGATCCTGAATCACGATCCCTACCTTCCTCTTCCGTCCGGCGACTCGACCAAGACAGAGTTTAGATACTTTACCTGGATCCTGAATCACGATCCCTCCCTGCCTCTTCCGTCCGGCGACTCGACCAAGACAGAGTTTAGATACTTTACCTGGATCCTGAATCACGATCCCTCCCTGCCTCTTCCGTCCGGCGACTCGACCAAGACAGAGTTTAGATACTTTACCTGGATCCTGAATCACGATCCCTCCCTGCTTCTTCCGCCCGGCGACTCGACCAAGACAGAGTTTAGATACTTTACCTGGATCCTGAATCACGATCCCTCTCTGCCTCTTCCGTCCGGCGACTCGACCAAGACAGTGTTTAGATACTTTACCTGGATCCTGAATCACGATCCCTCCCTGCTTCTTCCGTCCGGCGACTTGACCAAGACAGAGTTTAGATACTTTACCTGGATCCTGAATCACGATCCCTCCCTGCCTATTCCGTCCGGCTACTCGACCAAGACAGAGGATACTGTACTTGGAACCTGAATCACGATCCCTCCCTTCCTCTTCCGTCCGGCGACTAGACCAAGACAGATGTTAGATACTGTACCTGGATCCTGAATCACGATCCCTCTCTGCCTCTTCCGTCGGTCGACTCGACCAAGACAGAGTTTAAATACTGTACCTGGATCCTGAATCACGATGCCTCCCTGCCTCTTCCGTCTGGCGACTCGACCAAGACAGAGTTTAGATACTTTACCTGGATCCTGAATCACGATCCCTCCCTGCCTCTTCCGTCCGGCGACTCGACCAAGACAGAGTTTAGATACTTTACCTGGATCCTGAATCACGATCCCTCCCTGCCTATTCCGTCCGGCTACTCGACCAAGACAGAGGATACTGTACTTGGAACCTGAATCACGATCCCTCCCTTCCTCTTCCGTCCGGCGACTAGACCAAGACAGATGTTAGATACTGTACCTGGATCCTGAATCACGATCCCTCTCTGCCTCTTCCGTCGGTCGACTCGACCAAGACAGAGTTTAAATACTGTACCTGGATCCTGAATCATGATGCCTCCCTGCCTCTTCCGTCTGGCGACTCGACCAAGACAGAGTTTAGATACTTTACCTGGATCCTGAATCACGATCCCTCCCTGCCTCTTCCGTCCGGCGACTCGACCAAGACAGAGTTTAGATACTTTACCTGGATCCTGAATCACGATCCCTCCCTGCCTCTTCCGTCCGGCGACTCGACCAAGACAGAGGATACTGAACTTGGATCCTGAATCACAATCATTCCCATCCTATTCCGTCCGGCGACTAGACCAAGACAGATGTTAGATAATGTACCTGGATCCTGAATCACGACCCCTCCTGCCTCTTCCGTCCGGCGACTCAACTAAGACAGAGTTTAGATACTGTACCTGGATCCTGAATCACGATCCCTCCCTGCCTCTTCCATCCGGCGACTCGACCAAGACAGAGTTTAGATACTTTACCTGGATCCTGAATCACGATCCCTCCCTGCCTCTTCCGTCTGGCGACTCGACCAAGACAGAGGACACTGTACTTGGATCCTGAATCACGATCCCTCCCTTCCTCTTCCATCCGGCGATTAGACCAAGACAGATGTTAGATAACGTACCTGGATTCTGAATCACGACCCCTCCTGCCTCTTCCGTCCGGCGACTGGACCAAGACAGAGTTTAGATACTGTACCTGGATCCTGAATCACGATCCCTCCCTGACTCTTCCATTCGGCGACTCGACCAAAACAGAGTTTAGATACTGTACCTGGATCCTGAATCACGATCCCTCCCTGCCTATTCCGTCCGGCGACTCGACCAAGACAGAGGATACTGTACTTGGATCCTGAATCACGATCCCTCCCCTCCTCTTCCGTCCGGCGACTAGACCAAGATAGATGTTAGATAATGTACCTGGATCCTGAATCACGACGCCTCCTGCCTCTTCCGTCCGGCGACTCGACCAAGACAGAGTTTAGATACTGTACCTGGATCCTGAATCACGATCCCTCCCTGCCTCTTCCGTCTGGCGACTCGACCAAGACACATGTTAGATTATGTACCTGGATCCTGAATCACGACCCCTCCTGCCTCTTCCGTCCGGCGAATAGACCAAGAAAGAGTTTAGATACTGTACCTGGATCCTGAATCACGATCCCTCCCTGCCTCTTCCGTCCGGCGACTCAACCAAAAGAGAGTTTAGATACTGTACCTGGATCCTGAATCACGATCCCTCCCTGCCTCTTCCGTCCGGCGACTCGACCAAGACAGAGTTTAGATACTTTACCTGGATCCTGAATCACGATCCCTCCCTGCCTCTTCCGTCCGGCGACTCGACCAAGACAGAGTTTAGATACTTTTCCTGGATCCTGAATCACGATCCCTCCCTGCCTCTTCCGTCCGGCGACTAGACCAAGACAGAGTTTAGATACTTTACCTGGATCCTGAATCACGATCCCTCCCTTCCTCTTCCGTCCGGCGACTAGACCAAGACAGAGTTTAGATACTTTACCTGGATCCTGAATCCCGATCCCTCCCTGCCTCTTCCGTCTCGCGACTCAACCAAGACAGATGTTAGATAATGTACCTGGATCCTGAATCACGATCCCTCCCTGCCTCTTCCGTCCGGCGACTCGACCAAGACAGAGTTTAGATACTGTACCTGGATCCTGAACCACGACCCCTCCCTGCCTATTCAATCCAGCGACTTGACCAAGACAGAGGATACTGTACTTGGATCCTGAATCACGATCCCTCCCTTCCTCTTCCGTCCGGCGACTAGACCAAGACAGATGTTAGATAATGTACCTGGATCCTGAATCACGAGCCCTCCTGCCTCTTCCGTCTGGCGACTAGACCAAGACAGAGTTTAGATACTGTACCTGGATCCTGAATCACGATCCCTCCCTGATCCTTCCGTCCGGCGACTCGACCAAAACAGAGTTTAGATACTGTACCTGGATCCTGAATCACGATCCCTCCCTGCCTCTTCCGCCCGGCGACTCGACCAAGACAGAGTTTAGATTCTTTACCTGGATCCTGAACCACGATCCCTCCTTGCCTATTCAATCCAGCGACTCGACCAAGACAGAGGATACTGTACTTGGATTCTGAATCACGATCCCTCCCTTCCTCTTCCGTCCGGCGACTAGACCAAGACAGATGTTAGATAATGTACCTGGATCCTGAATCACGACCCCTCCTGCCTCTTCCGTCTGGCGACTTGACCAAGACAGATTTTAGATTCTTTACCTGGATCCTGAATCACGATCCCTCTCTGCCTCTTCCGTCCGGCGACTCGACCAAGACAGAGTTTAGATACTTTACCTGGATCCTGAATCACGATCCCACCCTGCCTATTCCGTCCGGCGACTCGACCAAGACAGAGGATACTGTACTTGGATTCTGAATCACGATCCCTCCCTGTCTCTTCCGTCCGGCGACTCGACCAAGACAGATGTTAGATAATGTACCTGGATCCTGAATCACGACCCCTCCTGCCTATTCCGTCCGGCGACTCGACCAAGACAGAGTTTAGATACTTTACCTGGATCCTGAATCACGATCCCTCCCTGCCTCTTCATTCAGGCAACTCAACCAAGACAGAGTTTAGAAACTTTACCTGGATCCTGAATCACGATCCGTCCCATCCTCTTCCGTCGGGCGACTAGACCAAGACAGATGTTAGATAATGTACCTGGATCCTGAATCACGACCCCTCCTGCCTCTTCCGTCAGCCGACTAGACCAAGACAGAGTTTAGATACTGTACCTGGATCCTGAATCACGATCCCTCCCTGCCTCTTCCGTCCGGCGACTCGACCAAAACAGAGTTTAGATACTGTACCTGGATCCTGAATCACGATCCCTCCCTGCCTCTTCCGTCTCGCGACTCGACCAAGACAGATGTTAGATAATGTACCTGGATCCTGAATCACGACCCCTCCCTGCCTCTTCCGTCCGGCGACTCGACCAAGACAGAGTTTAGATACTTTACCTGGATCCTGAATCACGATCCCTCCCTGCCTCTTCCGTCCGGCGACTCTACCAAGACACATGTTAGATAATGTACCTGGATCCTGAATAACGATCCCTCCCTGCCTCTTCCGTCCGGTGACTCGACCAAGACAGAGTTTAGATACTTTACCTGGATCCTGAATCACGATCCCTCCCTGCCTCTTCCGTCTCGCGACTCGACCAAGACAGATGTTAGATACTGTACCTGGATCCTGAATCACGATCCCTCTCTGCCTCTTCCGTCCGGCGACTCGACCAAGACAGAGTTTAGATACTTTACCTGGATCCTGAATCACAATCCCTCCCTGCCTATTCCGTCCGGCGACTCGACCAAGACAGAGGATACTGTACTTGGATTCTGAATCACAATCCCTCCCTGCCTCTTCCGTCCGGCGACTCGACCAAGACAGATGTTAGATAATGTACCTGGTTCCTGAATCACGACCCCTCCTGCCTATTCCGTCCGGCGACTCGACCAAGACAGAGTTTAGATACTTTACCTGGATCCTGAATCACGATCCCTCCCTGCCTCTTCATTCCGGCAACTCAACCAAGACAGAGTTTAGATACTTTACTTGGATCCTGAATCACGATCCGTCCCTTCCTCTTCCGTCCGGCGACTAGACCAAGACAGATGTTAGATAATGTACCTGGATCCTGAATCACGACCCTCCTGCCTCTTCCGTCAGCCGACTAGACCAAGACAGAGTTTAGATACTTTACCTGGATCCTGAATCTCGATCCCTCTCTGCCTCTTCCGTCTGGCGACTCGACCAAGACAGAGTTTAGATACTTTACCTGGATTCTGAATCACGATCCCTCCCTGCCTATTCCATCCGGCGACTCGACCAAGACAGAGGATACTGTACTTGGTTCCTGAATCACGATCCCTCCCTTCCTCTTCCGTCCGGCGACTAGACCAAGATAGATGTTAGATAATGTACCTGGATCCTGAATCACGACCCCTCCTGCCTCTTCCGTCCGGCGACTCGACCAAGACAGAGTTTAGATACTGTACCTGGATCCTGAATCACGATCCCTCCCTGCCTCTTCCGTCTGGCGACACGACCAAGACACATGTTAGATTATGTACCTGGAACCTGAATCACGACCCCTCCTGCCTCTTCCGTCCGGCGAATAGACCAAGAAAGAGTTTAGATACTGTACCTGGATCCTGAATCACGATCCCTCCCTGCCTCTTCCGTCCGGCGACTCAACAAAAAGAGAGTTTAGATACTGTACCTGGATCCTGAATCACGATCCCTCCCTGCCTCTTCCGTCCGGCGACTCGACCAAGACAGAGTTTAGATACTTTACCTGGATCCTGAATCACGATCCCTCCCTGCCTCTTCCGTCCGGCGACTCGACCAAGACAGAGTTTAGATACTTTACCTGGATCCTGAATCACGATCCCTCCCTGCCTCTTCCGTCCGGCGACTAGACCAAGACAGAGTTTAGATACTTTACCTGGATCCTGAATCACGATCCCTCCCTTCCTCTTCCGTCCGGCGACTAGACCAAGACAGAGTTTAGATACTTTACCTGGATCCTGAATCACGATCCCTCCCTGCCTCTTCCATCCGCCGACTCGACCAAGACAGAGTTTAGATACTGTACCTGGATCCTGAATCACGATCCCTCCCTGCCTCTTCCGTCTCGCGACTCGACCAAGACAGATGTTAGATAATGTACCTGGATCCTGAATCACGATCCGTCCCTGCCTCTTCCGTCCGGCGACTCGACCAAGACAGAGTTTAGATACTTAACCTGGATCCTGAACCACGATCCCTCCCTGCCTATTCAATCCAGCGACTCGACCAAGACAGAGGATACTGTACTTGGATTCTGAATCACGATCCCTCCCTTCCTCTTCCGTCCGGCGACTAGACCAAGACAGATGTTAGATAATGTACCTGGATCCTGAATCACGACCCCTCCTGCCTCTTCCGTCTGGCGACTAGACCAAGACAGAGTTTAGATACTGTACCTGGATCCTGAATCACGATCCCTCCCTGATCCTTCCGTCCGGCGACTCGACCAAAACAGAGTTTAGATACTGTACCTGGATCCTGAATCACGATCCCTCCCTGCCTCTTCCGTCCGGCGACTCGACCAAGACAGAGTTTAGATTCTTTACCTGGATCCTGAATCACGATCCCTCTCTGCCTCTTCCGTCCGGCGACTCGACCAAGACAGAGTTTAGATACTTTACCTGGATCCTGAATCACGATCCCTCCCTGCCTATTCCGTCCGGCGACTCGACCAAGACAGAGGATACTGTACTTGGATTCTGAATCACGATCCCTCCCTGCCTCTTCCGTCCGGCGACTCGACCAAGACAGATGTTAGATAATGTACCTGGATCCTGAATCATGACCCCTCCTGCCTATTCCGTCCGTCGACTCGACCAAGACAGAGTTTAGATACTTTACCTGGATCCTGAATCACGATCCCTCCCTGCCTCTTCATTCCGGCAACTCAACCAAAACAGAGTTTAGATACTGTACCTGGATCCTGAATCACGATCCCTCCCTGCCTCTTCCGTCTCGCGACTCGACCAAGACAGATGTTAGATAATGTACCTGGATCCTGAATCACGACCCCTCCCTGCCTCTTCCGTCCGGCGACTCGACCAAGACAGAGTTTAGATACTTTACCTGGATCCTGAACCACGATCCCTCCTTGCCTATTCAATCCAGCGACTCGACCAAGACAGAGGATACTGTACTTGGATTATGAATCACGATCCCTCCCTTCCTCTTCCGTCCGGCGACTAGACCAAGACAGATGTTAGATAATGTACCTGGATCCTGAATCACGACCCCTCCTGCCTCTTCCGTCTGGAGACTCGACCAAGACAGAGTTTAGATACTTTACCTGGATCCTGAATCACGATCCCTCTCTGCCTCTTCCGTCCGGCGACTCGACCAAGACAGAGGATACTGTACTTGGATTCTGAATCACGATCCCTCCTGCCTCTTCCGTCCGGCGACTCGACCAAGACAGAGTTTAGATACTTTACCTGGATCCTGAATCACGATCCCTCCCTGCCTCTTCATTCCGGCAACTCAACCAAGACAGAGTTTAGATACTTTACTTGGATCCTGAATCACGATCCCTCCCTTCCTCTTCCGTCCGGCGACTAGACCAAGACAGATGTTAGATAATGTACCTGGATCCTGAATCACGACCCCTCCTGCCTCTTCCGTCAGCCGACTAGACCAAGACAGAGTTTAGATACTGTACCTGGATCCTGAATCACGATCCCTCCCTGCCTCTTCCATCCGGCGACTCGACCAAAACAGAGTTTAGATACTGTACCTGGATCCTGAATCACGATCCCTCCCTGCCTATTCCGTCCGGCTACTCGACCAAGACAGAGGATACTGTACTTGGATCCTGAATCACGATCCCTCCCTGCCTCTTCCGTCCGTCGACTCGACCAAGACAGAGTTTAGATACTGTACCTGGATCCTGAATCTTGATCCCTCCCTGCCTCTTCTGTCCGGCGACTCGACCAAGACAGAGGATACTGTACTTGGATCCTGAATCAAGATCCCTCCCTTCCTCTTCTGTCCGGCGACTCGACCAAGACAGAGGATACTGTACTTGGATCCTGAATCACGATCCCTCCCTTCCTCTTCCGTCCGGCGACTAGACCAAGGCAGATGTTAGATAATGTACCTGGATCCTGAATCACTACCCCTCCTGCCTCTTCCGTCCGGCGACTCGACCAAGACAGAGTTTAGATACTGTACCTGGATCCTGAATCTTGATCCCTCACTGCCTCTTCCGTCTGGCGACTCGACCAAGACACATGTTAGATAATGTACCTGGATCCTGAATCACGATCCCTCCCTGCCTCTTCCGTCCGGCGACTCGACCAAGACACATGTTAGATAATGTACCTGGATCCTGAATCACGATCCCTCCCTAGCTCTTCCGTCCGGCGACTCGACCAAGACAGAGTTTAGATACTCTACCTGGATCCTGAATCACGATCCCTCCCTGCCTCTTCCGTCCGGCGACTCGACAACAACAGAGTTTAGATACTTTACCTGGATCCTGAATCACGATCCCTCCCTGCCTCTTCCGTCCGGCGACTCGACCAAGACAGAGGATACTGAACTTGGATCCTGAATCACGATCATTCCCATCCTATTCCGTCCGGCGACTAGACCAAGACAGATGTTAGATAATGTACCTGGATCCTGAATCACGACCCTTCCTGCCTCTTCCGTCCGGCGACTCGACTAAGACAGAGTTTAGATACTGTACCTGGATCCTGAATCACGATCCCTCCCTGCCTCTTCCATCCGGCGACTCGACCAAGACAGAGTTTAGATACTTTACCTGGATCCTGAATCACGATCCCTCCCTGCCTCTTCCGTCCGGCGACTCGACCAAGACAGAGTTTAGATACTTTACCTGGATCCTGAATCACGATCCCTCCCTGCCTCTTCCGTCCGACGACTCGACCAAGACAGAGGATACTGAACTTGGATCCTGAATCACGATCATTCCCATCCTATTCCGTCCGTCGACTAGACCAAGACAGATGTTAGATAATGTACCTGGATCCTGAATCACGAACCCTCCTGCCTCTTCCGTCCGGCGACTCGACTAAGACAGAGTTTAGATACTGTACCTGGATCCTGAATCACGATCCCTCCCTGCCTCTTCCGTCCGGCGACTCGACCAAGACAGAGTTTAGATACTTTACCTGGATCCTGAATCACGATCCCTCCCTGCCTCTTCCGTCCGGCGACTCGACCAAGACAGAGGATACTGTACTTGGATTCTGAATCACGATCCCTCCCTGCCTCTTCCGTCCGGCGACTCGACCAAGACAGATGTTAGATAATGTACCTGGATCCTGAATCACGACCCCTCCTGCCTATTCCGTCCGGCGACTCGACCAAGACAGAGTTTAGATACTTTACCTGGATCCTGAATCACGATCCCTCCCTGCCTCTTCATTCCGGCAACTCAACCAAGACAGAGTTTAGATACTTTACTTGGATCCTGAATCACGATCCGTCCCTTCCTCTTCCGTCCGTCGACTAGACCAAGACAGATGTTAGATAATGTACCTGGATCCTGAATCACGACCCCTCCTGCCTATTCCGTCCGGCGACTCGACCAAGACAGAGTTTAGATACTGTACCTGGATCCTGAATCACGATCCCTCCCTGCCTCTTCCGGCTCCCGACTCGACCAAGACAGATGTTAGATAATGTACCTGGATCCTGAATCACGACCCCTCCCTGCCTCTTCCGTCCGGCGACTCGACCAAGACAGAGTTTAGATACTTTACCTGGATCCTGAACCACGATCCCTCCTTGCCTATTCAATCCAGCGACTCGACCAAGACAGAGGATACTGTACTTGGATTATGAATCACGATCCCTCCCTTCCTCTTCCGTCCGGCGACTAGACCAAGACAGATGTTAGATAATGTACCTGGATCCTGAATCACGACCCCTCCTGCCTCTTCCGTCTGGAGACTCGACCAAGACAGAGTTTAGATACTTTACCTGGATCCTGAATCACGATCCCTCTCTGCCTCTTCCGTCCGGCGACTCGACCAAGACAGAGGATACTGTACTTGGATTCTGAATCACGATCCCTCCCTGCCTCTTCCGTCCGGCGACTCGACCAAGACAGATGTTAGATAATGTACCTGGTTCCTGAATCATGACCCCTCCTGCCTATTCCGTCCGGCGACTCGACCAAGACAGAGTTTAGATACTTTACCTGGATCCTGAATCACGATCCCTCCCTGCCTCTTCATTCCGGCAACTCAACCAAGACAGAGTTTAGATACTTTACTTGGATCCTGAATCACGATCCCTCCCTTCCTCTTCCGTCCGGCGACTAGACCAAGACAGATGTTAGATAATGTACCTGGATCCTGAATCACGACCCCTCCTGCCTCTTCCGTCAGCCGACTAGACCAAGACAGAGTTTAGATACTGTACCTGGATCCTGAATCACGATCCCTCCCTGCCTCTTCCGTCCGGCGACTCGACCAAAACAGAGTTTAGATACTGTACCTGGATCCTGAATCACGATCCCTCCCTGCCTATTCCGTCCGGCTACTCGACCAAGACAGAGGATACTGTACTTGGATCCTGAATCACGATCCCTCCCTGCCTCTTCCGTCCGTCGACTCGACCAAGACAGAGTTTAGATACTGTACCTGGATCCTGAATCATGATCCCTCCCTGCCTCTTCTGTCCGGTGACTCGACCAAGACAGAGGATACTGTACTTGGATCCTGAATCAAGATCCCTCCCTTCCTCTTCTGTCCGGCGACTCGACCAAGACAGAGGATACTGTACTTGGATCCTGAATCACGATCCCTCCCTTCCTCTTCCGTCCGGCGACTAGACCAAGACAGATGTTAGATAATGTACCTGGATCCTGAATCACTACCCCTCCTGCCTCTTCCGTCCGGCGACTCGACCAAGACAGAGTTTAGATACTGTACCTGGATCCTGAATCACGATCCCTCCCTGCCTCTTCCGTCCGGCGACTCGACCAAGACACATGTTAGATAATGTACCTGGATCCTGAATCACGATCCCTCCCTAGCTCTTCCGTCCGGCGACTCGACCAAGACAGTTTAGATACTCTACCTGGATCCTGAATCACGATCCCTCCCTGCCTCTTCCGTTCGGCGACTCGACAACGACAGAGTTTAGATACTTTACCTGGATCCTGAATCACGATCCCTCCCTGCCTCTTCCGTCCGGCGACTCGACCAAGACAGAGGATACTGAACTTGGATCCTGAATCACGATCATTCCCATCCTATTCCGTCCGGCGACTAGACCAAGACAGATGTTAGATAATGTACCTGGATCCTGAATCACGACCCTTCCTGCCTCTTCCGTCCGGCGACTCGACTAAGACAGAGTTTAGATACTGTACCTGGATCCTGAATCACGATCCCTCCCTGCCTCTTCCATCCGGCGACTCGCCAAAGACAGAGTTTAGATACTTTACCTGGATCCTGAATCACGATCCCTCCATGCCTCTTCCGACCGGCGACTCGACCAAGACCGAGGATACTGTACTTGGATCCTGAATCATGATCCCTCCCATCCTCTTCCGTCCGGCGACTCGACCAAGACAGAGTTTAGATACTTTACCTGGATCCTGAATCACGATCCCTCCCTGCCTCTTCCGTCCGGCAACTCGACCAAGACAGAGTTTAGATACTTTACCTGGATCCTGAATCACGATCCCTCCCTGCCTCTTCCGTCCGACGACTCGACCAAGACAGAGGATACTGAACTTGGATCCTGAATCACGATCATTCCCATCCTATTCCGTCCGTCGACTAGACCAAGACAGATGTTAGATAATGTACCTGGATCCTGAATCACGATCCCTCCCTTCCTCTTCCGTCCGGCGACTAGACCAAGACAGATGTTAGATAATGTACCTGGATCCTGAATCACGACCCCTCCTGCCTCTTCCGTCAGCCGACTAGACCAAGACAGAGTTTAGATACTGTACCTGGATCCTGAATCACGATCCCTTCCTGCCTCTTCCGTCCGGCGACTTGACCAAAACAGAGTTTAGATACTGTACCTGGATCCTGAATCACGATCCCTCCCTGCCTATTCCGTCCGGCTACTCGACCAAGACAGAGGATACTGTACTTGGATCCTGAATCACGATCCCTCCCTGCCTCTTCCGTCCGTCGACTCGACCAAGACAGAGTTTAGATACTGTACCTGGATCCTGAATCATGATCCCTCCCTGCCTCTTCTGTCCGGCGACTCGACCAAGACAGAGGATACTGTACTTGGATCCTGAATCAAGATCCCTCCCTTCCTCTTCTGTCCGGCGACTCGACCAAGACAGAGGATACTGTACTTGGATCCTGAATCACGATCCCTCCCTTCCTCTTCCGTCCGGCGACTAGACCAAGACAGATGTTAGATAATGTACCTGGATCCTGAATCACTACCCCTCCTGCCTCTTCCGTCCGGCGACTCGACCAAGACAGAGTTTAGATACTGTACCTGGATCCTGAATCACGATCCCTCCCTGCCTCTTCCGTCCGGCGACTCGACCAAGACACATGTTAGATAATGTACCTGGATCCTGAATCACGATCCCTCCCTAGCTCTTCCGTCCGGCGACTCGACCAAGACAGAGTTTAGATACTCTACCTGGATCCTGAATCACGATCCCTCCCTGCCTCTTCCGTCCGGCGACTCGACAACGACAGAGTTTAGATACTTTACCTGGATCCTGAATCACGATCCCTCCCTGCCTCTTCCGTCCGGCGACTTGACCAAGACAGAGGATACTGAACTTGGATCCTGAATCACGATCATTCCCATCCTATTCCGTCCGGCGACTAGACCAAGACAGATGTTAGATAATGTACCTGGATCCTGAATCACGACCCTTCCTGCCTCTTCCGTCCGGCGACTCGACTAAGACAGAGTTTAGATACTGTACCTGGATCCTGAATCACGATCCCTCCCTGCCTCTTCCATCCGGCGACTCGCCAAAGACAGAGTTTAGATACTTTACCTGGATCCTGAATCACGATCCCTCCCTGCCTCTTCCGTCCGACGACTCGACCAAGACAGAGGATACTGAACTTGGATCCTGAATCACGATCATTCCCATCCTATTCCGTCCGTCGACTAGACCAAGACAGATGTTAGATAATGTACCTGGATCCTGAATCACGAACCCTCCTGCCTCTTCCGTCCGGCGACTCGACTAAGACAGAGTTTAGATACTGTACCTGGATCCTGAATCACGATCCCTCCCTGCCTCTTCCGTCCGGCGACTCGACCAAGACAGAGTTTAGATACTTTACCTGGATCCTGAATCACGATCCCTCCCTGCCTCTTCCGTCCGGCGACTCGACCAAGACAGAGGATACTGTACTTGGATTCTGAATCACGATCCCTCCCTGCCTCTTCCGTCCGGCGACTCGACCAAGACAGATGTTAGATAATGGAGCTGGATCCTGAATCACGACCCCTCCTGCCTATTCCGTCCGGCGACTCGACCAAGACAGAGTTTAGATACTTTACCTGGATCCTGAATCACGATCCCTCCCTGCCTCTTCATTCCGGCAACTCAACCAAGACAGAGTTTAGATACTTTACTTGGATCCTGAATCACGATCCCTCCCTTCCTCTTCCGTCCGGCGACTAGACCAAGACAGATGTTAGATAATGTACCTGGATCCTGAATCACGACCCCTCCTGCCTCTTCCGTCAGCCGACTAGACCAAGACAGAGTTTAGATACTGTACCTGGATCCTGAATCACGATCCCTCCCTGCCTCTTCCGTCCGGCGACTCGACCAAAACAGAGTTTAGATACTGTACCTGGATCCTGAATCACGATCCCTCCCTGCCTATTCCGTCCGGCTACTCGACCAAGACAGAGGATACTGTACTTGGATCCTGAATCACGATCCCTCCCTGCCTCTTCCGTCCGTCGACTCGACCAAGACAGAGTTTAGATACTGTACCTGGATCCTGAATCATGATCCCTCCCTGCCTCTTCTGTCCGGTGACTCGACCAAGACAGAGGATACTGTACTTGGATCCTGAATCAAGATCCCTCCCTTCCTCTTCTGTCCGGCGACTCGACCAAGACAGAGGATACTGTACTTGGATCCTGAATCACGATCCCTCCCTTCCTCTTCCGTCCGGCGACTAGACCAAGACAGATGTTAGATAATGTACCTGGATCCTGAATCACTACCCCTCCTGCCTCTTCCGTCCGGCGACTCGACCAAGACAGAGTTTAGATACTGTACCTGGATCCTGAATCACGATCCCTCCCTGCCTCTTCCGTCCGGCGACTCGACCAAGACACATGTTAGATAATGTACCTGGATCCTGAATCACGATCCCTCCCTAGCTCTTCCGTCCGGCGACTCGACCAAGACAGAGTTTAGATACTCTACCTGGATCCTGAATCACGATCCCTCCCTGCCTCTTCCGTCCGGCGACTCGACAACGACAGAGTTTAGATACTTTACCTGGATCCTGAATCACGATCCCTCCCTGCCTCTTCCGTCCGTCGACTCGACCAAGACAGAGGATACTGAACTTGGATCCTGAATCACGATCATTCCCATCCTATTCCGTCCGGCGACTAGACCAAGACAGATGTTAGATAATGTACCTGGATCCTGAATCACGACCCTTCCTGCCTCTTCCGTCCGGCGACTCGACTAAGACAGAGTTTAGATACTGTACCTGGATCCTGAATCACGATCCCTCCCTGCCTCTTCCATCCGGCGACTCGCCAAAGACAGAGTTTAGATACTTTACCTGGATCCTGAATCACGATCCCTCCATGCCTCTTCCGACCGGCGACTCGACCAAGACCGAGGATACTGTACTTGGATCCTGAATCATGATCCCTCCCATCCTCTTCCGTCCGGCGACTCGACCAAGACAGAGTTTAGATACTTTACCTGGATCCTGAATCACGATCCCTCCCTGCCTCTTCCGTCCGGCGACTCGACCAAGACAGAGTTTAGATACTTTACCTGGATCCTGAATCACGATCCCTCCCTGCCTCTTCCGTCCGACGACTCGACCAAGACAGAGGATACTGAACTTGGATCCTGAATCACGATCATTCCCATCCTATTCCGTCCGTCGACTAGACCAAGACAGATGTTAGATAATGTACCTGGATCCTGAATCACGATCCCTCCCTTCCTCTTCCGTCCGGCGACTAGACCAAGACAGATGTTAGATAATGTACCTGGATCCTGAATCACGATCCCTCCCTGCCTCTTCCGTCCGTCGACTCGACCAAGACAGAGTTTAGATACTGTACCTGGATCCTGAATCATGATCCCTCCCTGCCTCTTCTGTCCGGCGACTCGACCAAGACAGAGGATACTGTACTTGGATCCTGAATCAAGATCCCTCCCTTCCTCTTCTGTCCGGCGACTCGACCAAGACAGAGGATACTGTACTTGGATCCTGAATCACGATCCCTCCCTTCCTCTTCCGTCCGGCGACTAGACCAAGACAGATGTTAGATAATGTACCTGGATCCTGAATCACTACCCCTCCTGCCTCTTCCGTCCGGCGACTCGACCAAGACAGAGTTTAGATACTGTACCTGGATCCTGAATCACGATCCCTCCCTGCCTCTTCCGTCCGGCGACTCGACCAAGACACATGTTAGATAATGTACCTGGATCCTGAATCACGATCCCTCCCTAGCTCTTCCGTCCGGCGACTCGACCAAGACAGAGTTTAGATACTCTACCTGGATCCTGAATCACGATCCCTCCCTGCCTCTTCCGTCCGGCGACTCGACAACGACAGAGTTTAGATACTTTACCTGGATCCTGAATCACGATCCCTCCCTGCCTCTTCCGTCCGGCGACTCGACCAAGACAGAGGATACTGAACTTGGATCCTGAATCACGATCATTCCCATCCTATTCCGTCCGGCGACTAGACCAAGACAGATGTTAGATAATGTACCTGGATCCTGAATCACGACCCTTCCTGCCTCTTCCGTCCGGCGACTCGACTAAGACAGAGTTTAGATACTGTACCTGGATCCTGAATCACGATCCCTCCCTGCCTCTTCCATCCGGCGACTCGCCAAAGACAGAGTTTAGATACTTTACCTGGATCCTGAATCACGATCCCTCCCTGCCTCTTCCGTCCGACGACTCGACCAAGACAGAGGATACTGAACTTGGATCCTGAATCACGATCATTCCCATCCTATTCCGTCCGTCGACTAGACCAAGACAGATGTTAGATAATGTACCTGGATCCTGAATCACGAACCCTCCTGCCTCTTCCGTCCGGCGACTCGACTAAGACAGAGTTTAGATACTGTACCTGGATCCTGAATCACGATCCCTCCCTGCCTCTTCCGTCCGGCGACTCGACCAAGACAGAGTTTAGATACTTTACCTGGATCCTGAATCACGATCCCTCCCTGCCTCTTCCGTCCGGCGACTCGACCAAGACAGAGGATACTGTACTTGGATTCTGAATCACGATCCCTCCCTGCCTCTTCCGTCCGGCGACTCGACCAAGACAGATGTTAGATAATGTACCTGGATCCTGAATCACGACCCCTCCTGCCTATTCCGTCCGGCGACTCGACCAAGACAGAGTTTAGATACTTTACCTGGATCCTGAATCACGATCCCTCCCTGCCTCTTCATTCCGGCAACTCAACCAAGACAGGGTTTAGATACTTTACTTGGATCCTGAATCACGATCCGTCCCTTCCTCTTCCGTCCGTCGACTAGACCAAGACAGATGTTAGATAATGTACCTGGATCCTGAATCACGACCCCTGCTGCCTCTTCCGTCAGCCGACTAGACCAAGACAGAGTTTAGATACTGTACCTGGATCCTGAATCACGATCCCTCCCTGCCTCTTCCGTCCGGCGACTCGACCAAAACAGAGTTTAGATACTGTACCTGGATCCTGAATCACGATCCCTCCCTGCCTATTCCGTCCGGCTACTCGACCAAGACAGAGAATACTGTACTTGGATCCTGAATCACGATCCCTCCCTGCTTCTTCCGTCCGGCGACTAGACCAAGACAGATGTTAGATAATGTACACTGGCGACACACTTTATTCGAGCTCGGCTAGTCCCACGAATTCGGGTATACCCGGGTGTATTGAGGTTTGTGACTGTTTTCTGCCCGAGTGCATAGAGGTATTTTCCTGGCAGGGATTGAAGCATTTTATTCCCGCTGGCTGCAATACTGCACAGTATATATATATATATATACTGCATTACAATTCATGAATTTATGCCATCTGGAAGACACGCGAAGCATTGCAGCCTATTAAATCCTAATCATTATCATTTAACAGATCAGCCGCCCATCAGCCAGGCATGAACCCAGGCTGGGAAGGCAAACGCAACGGGGCTTGTCAGAGGTGAGGAGCGGCACATTCCAGGTATCTGCCAGGTACATACTGGGTATTTGCTCGAATAAAGTGTGTCGGTGCAGTACCTGGATCCTGAATCACGATCCCTCCCTGCCTCTTCCGTCCGTCGACTCGACCAAGACAGAGTTTAGATACTGTACCTGGATCCTGAATCACGATCCCTCCCTGCCTCTTCCGTCCGGCGACTCGACCAAGACAGAGTTTAGATACTTTACCTGGATCCTGAATCACGATCCCTCCCTGCCTCTTCTGTCCGGCGACTCGACCAAGACAGAGGATACTGTACTTGGATCCTGAATCACGATCCCTCCCTTCCTCTTCCGTCCGGCGACTAGACCAAGACAGATGTTAGATAATGTACCTGGATCCTGAATCATTACCCCTCCTGCCTCTTCCGACGGGCGACTCGACCAAGACAGAGTTTAGATACTTTACCTGGATCCTGAATCACGATCCCTCCCTGCCTCTTCCGTCCGGCAACTCGACCAAGACAGAGTTTAGATACTTTACCTGGATCCTGAATCACGATCCCTCCCTTCCTCTTCCGCCCGGCGACTAGACCAAGACAGATGTTAGATAATGTACCTGGATCCTGAATCACGACCCCTCCTGCCTCTTCCGTCCGGCGACTCGACCAAGACAGAGTTTAGATACTTTACCTGGATCCTGAATCTCGATACCTCTTTGCCTCTTCCGTCTGGCGACTCGACCAAGACAGAGTTTAGATACTTTACCTGGATCCTGAATCACGATCCCTCCCTGCCTATTCCATCCGGCGACTCGACCAAGACAGAGGATACTGTACTTGGATCCTGAATCACGATCCCTCCCTTCCTCTTCCGCCCGGCGACTAGACCAAGACAGATGTTAGATAATGTACCTGGATCCTGAATCACGACCCCTCCTGCCTCTTCCGTCCGGCGACTCGACCAAGACAGAGTTTAGATACTTTACCTGGATCCTGAATCACGACCCCTCCTGCCTCTTCCGTCCGGCGACTCGACCAAGACAGAGTTTAGATACTGTACCTGGATCCTGAATCACGATCCCTCCCTGCCTCTTCCGTCTGGCGACTCGACCAAGACACATGTTAGATAATGTACCTGGATCCTGAATCACGACCCCTCCTGCCTCTTCCGTCCGGCGAATAGACCAAGAAAGAGTTTAGATACTGTACCTGGATCCTGAATCACGATCCCTCCCTGCCTCTTCCGTCCGGCGACTCAACCAAAAGAGAGTTTAGATACTGTACCTGGATCCTGAATCACGATCCCTCCCTGCCTCTTCCGTCCGGCGACTCGACCAAGACAGAGTTTAGATACTTTACCTGGATCCTGAATCACGATCCCTCCCTGCCTCTTCCGTCCGTCGACTCGACCAAGACAGAGTTTAGATACTTTACCTGGATCCTGAATCACGATCCCTCCCTGCCTCTTCCGTCTGGCGACTAGACCAAGACAGAGTTTAGATACTTTACCTGGATCCTGAATCACGATCCCTCCCTTCCTCTTCCGTCCGGCGACAAGACCATGACAGAGTTTAGATACTTTACCTGGATCCTGAATCACGATCCCTCTCTGCCTCTTCCGTCCGGCGACTCGACCAAGACAGAGTTTAGATACTGTACCTGGATCCTGAATCACGATCCCTCCCTGCCTCTTCCGTCTCGCGACTCAACCAAGACAGATGTTAGATAATGTACCTGGATCCTGAATCACGATCCCTCCCTGCCTCTTCCGTCCGGCGACTCGACCAAGACAGAGTTTAGATACTTTACCTGGATCCTGAACCACGATCCCTCCCTGCCTATTCAATCCAGCGACTCGACCAAGACAGAGGATACTGTACTTGGATTCTGAATCACTATCCCTCCCTTCCTCATCCGTCCGGCGACTAGACCAAGACACATGTTAGATAATGTACCTGGATCCTGAATCACGACCCCTCCTGCCTCTTCCGTCTGGCGACTAGACCAAGATAGAGTTTAGATACTGTACCTGGATCCTGAATCACGATCCCTCCCTGCTTCTTCCATCCGGTGACTCGACCAAAACAGAGTTTAGATACTGTACCTGGATCCTGAATCACGATCCCTCCCTGCCTCTTCCGCCCGGCGACTCGACCAAGACAGAGTTTAGATACTTTACCTGGATCCTGAATCACGATCCCTCTCTGCCTCTTCCGTCCGGCGACTCGGCCAAGACAGAGTTCAGATACTTTACCTGGATCCTGAATCACGATCCCTCCCTGCTTCTTCCGTCCGGCGACTCGACCAAGACAGAGTTTAGATACTTTACCTGGATCCTGAATCACGATCCCTCCCTGCTTCTTCCGTCCGGCGACTCGACCAAGACAGAGTTTAGATACTTTACCTGGATCCTGAATCACGATCCCTCCCTGCCTACTCCGTCCGGCGACTCGACCAAGACAGAGGATACTGTACTTGGATTCTGAATCACGATCCCTCCCTGCCTCTTCCGTCCGGCGACTCGACCAAGACAGATGTTAGATAATGTACCTGGATCCTGAATCACGACCCCTCCTGCCTATTCCGTCCGGCGACTCGACCAAGACAGAGTTTAGATACTTTACCTGGATCCTGAATCACGATCCCTCCCTGCCTCTTCCGTCCGGCAACTCGACCAAGACAGAGTTTAGATACTTTACCTTGATCCTGAATCACGATCCCTCCCTTCCTCTTCCGCCCGGCGACTAGACCAAGACAGATGTTAGATAATGTACCTAGATCCTGAATCACGACTCCTCCTGCCTCTTACGTCAGCCGACTAGACCAAGACAGAGTTTAGATACTGTACCTGGATCCTGAATCACGATCCCTTCCTGCCTCTTCCGTCCGGCGACTCGACCAAGACAGAGTTTAGATACTTTACCTGGATCCTGAATCTCGATCCCTCTCTGCCTCTTCCGTCTGGCGACTCGACCAAGACAGAGTTTAGATACTTTACCTGGATCCTGAATCTCGATCCCTCCCTGCCTATTCCATCCGGCGACTCGACCAAGACAGAGGATACTGTACTTGGATCCTGAATCACGATCCCTCCCTTCCTCTTCCGTCCGGCGACTAGACCAAGATAGATGTTAGATAATGTACCTGGATCCTGAATCACGACACCTCCTGCCTATTCCGTCCGGCGACTCGACCAAGACAGAGTTTAGATACTATACCTGGATCCTGAATCACGATCCCTCCCTGCCTCTTCCGTCTGGCGACTCGACCAAGACACATGTTAGATAATGTACCTGGATCCTGAATCACGACCCCTCCTGCCTCTTCCGTCCGGCGACTCGACCAAGACAGAGTTTAGATACTTTACCTGGATCCTGAATCACGATCCCTCCCTGCCTCTTCCGTCCGGCGACTCGACCAAGACAGAGTTTAGATACTTTACCTGGATCCTGAATCACGATCCCTCCCTGCCTCTTCCGTCTGGCGACTAGACCAAGACAGAGTTTAGATACTTTACCTGGATCCTGAATCACGATCCCTCCCTTCCTCTTCCGTCCGGCGACAAGACCATGACAGAGTTTAGATACTTTACCTGGATCCTGAATCACGATCCCTCTCTGCCTCTTCCGTCCGGCGACTCGACCAAGACAGAGTTTAGATACTGTACCTGGATCCTGAATCACGATCCCTCCCTGCCTCTTCCGTCTCGCGACTCAACCAAGACAGATGTTAGATAATGTACCTGGATCCTGAATCACGATCCCTCCCTGCCTCTTCCGTCCGGCGACTCGACCAAGACAGAGTTTAGATACTTTACCTGGATCCTGAACCACGATCCCTCCCTGCCTATTCAATCCAGCGACTCGACCAAGACAGAGGATACTGTACTTGGATTCTGAATCACTATCCCTCCCTTCCTCTTCCGTCCGGCAACTAGACCAAGACACATGTTAGATAATGTACCTGGATCCTGAATCACGACCCCTCCTGCCTCTTCCGTCTGGCGACTAGACCAAGATAGAGTTTAGATACTGTACCTGGATCCTGAATCACGATCCCTCCCTGCTTCTTCCATCCGGCGACTCGACCAAAACAGAGTTTAGATACTGTACCTGGATCCTGAATCACGATCCCTCCCTGCCTCTTCCGCCCGGCGACTCGACCAAGACAGAGTTTAGATACTTTACCTGGATCCTGAAACACGATCCCTCTCTGCCTCTTCCGTCCGGCGACTCGGCCAAGACAGAGTTCAGATACTTTTCCTGGATCCTGAATCACGATCCCTCCCTGCTTCTTCCGTCCGGCGACTCGACCAAGACAGAGTTTAGATACTTTACCTGGATCCTGAATCACGATCCCTCCCTGCCTACTCCGTCCGGCGACTCGACCAAGACAGAGGATACTGTACTTGGATTCTGAATCACGATCCCTCCCTGCCTCTTCCGTCCGGCGACTCGACCAAGACAGATGTTAGATAATGTACCTGGATCCTGAATCACGACCCCTCCTGCCTATTCCGTCCGGCGACTCGACCAAGACAGAGTTTAGATACTTTACCTGGATCCTGAATCACGATCCCTCCCTGCCTCTTCCGTCCGGCAACTCGACCAAGACAGAGTTTAGATACTTTACCTGGATCCTGAATCACGATCCCTCCTTTCCTCTTCCGCCCGGCGACTAGACCAAGACAGATGTTAGATAATGTACCTAGATCCTGAATCACGACTCCTCCTGCCTCTTACGTCAGCCGACTAGACCAAGACAGAGTTTAGATACTGTACCTGGATCCTGAATCACGATCCCTTCCTGCCTCTTCCGTCCGGCGACTCGACCAAGACAGAGTTTAGATACTTTACCTGGATCCTGAATCTCGATCCCTCTCTGCCTCTTCCGTCTGGCGACTCGACCAAGACAGAGGATACTGTACTTGGATCCTGAATCACGATCCCTCCCTTCCTCTTCCGTCCGGCGACTAGACCAAGATAGATGTTAGATAATGTACCTGGATCCTGAATCACGACACCTCCTGCCTATTCCGTCCGGCGACTCGACCAAGACAGAATTTAGATACTATACCTGGATCCTGAATCACGATCCCTCCCTGCCTCTTCCGTCTGGCGACTCGACCAAGACACATGTTAGATAATGTACCTGGATCCTGAATCACGACCCCTCCTGCCTCTTCCGTCCGGCGACTCGACCAAGACAGAGTTAAGATACTTTACCTGGATCCTGAATCACGATCCCTCCCTGCCTCTTCCGTCCGGCGACTCGACCAAGACAGAGTTTAGATACTTTACCTGGATCCTGAATCACGATCCCTCCCTGCCTCTTCTGTCCGGCGACTCGACCAAGACAGAGGATACTGTACTTGGATCCTGAATCACGATCCCTCCCTTCCTCTTCCGTCCGGCGACTAGACCAAGACAGATGTTAGATAATGTACCTGGATCCTGAATCACTACCCCTCCTGCCTCTTCCGACCGGCGACTCGACCAAGACAGAGGATACTGAACTTGTATCCTGAATCACGATCATTCCCATCCTATTCCGTCCGGCGACTAGACCAAGACAGATGTTAGATAATGTACCTTAATCCTGAATCACGAACCTTCCTGCCTCTTCCGTCCGGCGACTCGACTAAGACAGAGTTTAGATACTGTACCTGGATCCTGAATCACGATCCCTCCCTGCCTCTTCCGTCCGGCGACTCGACCAAGACAGAGTTTAGATACTTTACCTGGATCCTGAATCACGATCCCTCCCTGCCTCTTCCTTCCGGCGACTCGACCAAGACCGAGGATACTGTACTTGTATCCTGAATCATGATCCCTCCCATCCTCTTCCGTCCGGCGACTAGACCAAGACAGATGTTAGATAATGTACCTGGATCCTGAATCACGATCCCTCCCTGCCTCTTCCGTCCGTCGACTCGACCAAGACAGAGTTTAGATACTGTACCTGGATCCTGAATCACGATCCCTCCCTGCCTTTTCCGTCCGGCGACTGGACCAAGACAGAGTTTAGATACTTTACCTTGATCCTGAATCACGATCCCTCCCTGCCTCTTCCGTCCGGCGACTCGACCAAGACAGAGTTTAGATACTTTACCTGGATCCTGAATCACGATCCCTCCCTGCCTCTTCTGTCCGGCGACTCGACCAAGACAGAGGATACTGAACTTGGATCCTGAATCCCGATCATTCCCATCCTATTCCGTCCGGCGACTAGACAAAGACAGATGTTAGATAATGTACCTGGATCCTGAATCACGAACCCTCCTGACTCTTCCGTCCGGCGACTCGACTAAGACAGAGTTTACATACTGTACCTGGATCCTGAATCACGATCCCTCCCTGCCTCTTCCGTCCGGCGACTCGACCAAGACAGAGTTTAGATACTTTACCTGGATCCTGAATCACGATCCCTCCCTGCCTCTTCCGTCCGGCAACTCGACCAAGACCGAGGATACTGTACTTGGATCCTGAATCACGATCCCTCCCTTCCTCTTCCGTCCGGCGACTAGACCAAGACAGATGTTAGATAATGTACCTGGATCCTGAATCACTACCCCTCCTGCCTCTTCCGTCCGGCGACTCAACCAAGACAGAGTTTAGATACTGTACCTGGATCCTGAATCACGATCCCTCCCTGCCTCTTCCGTCCGGCGACTCGACCAAGACACATGTTAGATAATGAACCTGGATTCTGAATCACGATCCCTCCCTGCCTCTTCCGTCCGGCGACACGACCAAGACAGAGTTTAGATACTTTACCTGGATCCTGAATCACGATCCCTCCCTGCCTCTTCCGTCCGGCGACTCGATAACGACAGAGTTTAGATACTTTACCTGGATCCTGAATCACGATCCCTCCGTGCCTCTTCCGTCCGGTGACTCGACCAAGACAGAGGATACTGTACTTGGATCCTGAATCACGATCCCTCCCTTCCTCTTCCGTCTGGCGACTAGAGCAAGACAGATGTTAGATAATGTACCTGGATCCTGAATCACGACCCCTCCTGCCTCTTCCGTCCGGCGACTCGACCAAGACAGAGTTTAGATACTTTACCTGGATCCTGAATCACGATCCCTCCCTGCCTCTTCCGTCCGGCGACTCGACCAAGACAGAGTTTAGATACTTTACCTGGATCCTGAATCACGATCCCTCCCTCCCTATTCCGTCCGGCGACTCGACCAAGACAGAGGATACTGTACTTGGATTCTGAATCACGATCCCTCCCTTCCTCTTCCGTCCGGCGACTAGACCAAGACAGATGTTAGATTATGTACCTGGATCCTGAATCACGACCCCTCCTGCCTCTTCCGTCTGGTGACTTGACCAAGACAGAGTTTAGATACTGTACCTGGATCCTGAATCACGATCCCTCCCTGCCTCTTCCGTCCGGCGACTCGACCAAGACAGAGTTTATATACTTTACCTGGATCCTGAATCACGATCCCTTCCTGCCTATTCCGTCCGGCGACTCAACCAAGACAGAGGATACTGTACTTGGATCCTGAATCACGATCCCTTCCTTCCTCTTCCGTCCGGCGACTAGACCACGACAGATGTTAGATAATGTACCTGGATCCTGAATCACGATCCCTTCCTGCCTATTCCGTCCGGCGACTCAACCAAGACAGAGAATACTGTACTTGGATCCTGAATCACGATCCCTTCCTTCCTCTTCCGTCCGGCGACTAGACCACGACAGATGTTAGATAATGTACCTGGATCCTGAATCACGAACCCTCCTGCCTGTTCCGTCCGGTGACTCGACCAAGACAGAGTTTAGATACTGTACTTGGATCCTGAATCACGAACCCTCCCTTCCTCTTCCGTCCGGCGACGAGACCAAGACAGATGTTATATAATGTACCTGGATCCTGAATCACGATCCCTCTCTGCCTCTTCCGTACGGCGACTTGACCAAAACAGAGTTTAGACACTGTACCTGGATCCTGAATCACGATCCCTCCCTGCCTCTTCCGTCTGGCGACTCGACCAAGACACATGTTAGATAATGTACCCGGATCCTGAATTACGATCCCTCCCTGCCTCTTCCGTCCGGTGACTCGACCAAGACAGAGGATACTGTACTTGGATCCTGAATCACGAACCCTCCCTTCATCTTCTGTCCGGCGACTAGACCAAGACAGATGTTAGATAATGTACCTGGATCCTGAATCACGATCCCTCTCTGCCTCTTCCGTCCGGCGACTTGACCAAATCAGAGTTTAGATACTGTACCTGGATCCTGAATCACGATCCCTCCCTGCCTCTTCCGTCCGGCGACTCGACCAAACAGATGTTAGATAATGTACCTGGATCCTGAATCACGATCCCTCCCTGCCTATTCCGTCCGGCGACTCGAGCAAGACAGAGTTTAGATACTTTACCTGGATCCTGAATCACGATCCCTCCCTTTCTCTTCCGTCCGGCGTCTAGACCAAGACAGATGTTAGATAATGTACCTGGATCCTGAATCACGACCCCTCCTGACTCTTCCGTCCAGCGACTCAACCAAGACAGAGTTTAGATACTTTACCTGGATCCTGAATCACGATCCCTCCGTGCCTCTTCCGTCCGGCGAGTGGACCAAGACAGAGTTTAGATACTTTACCTGGATCCTGAATCACGATCCCTCCCTGCCTATTCCATCCGGCGACTGGACCAAGACAGAGGATAATGTACTTGGATTCTGAATCGCGATCCCTCCCTTCCTCTTCCGTCCGGCAACTAGACCAAGACAGATGTTAGATAATGTACCTGGATTCTGAATCACGACCCCTCCTGCCTCTTCCGTCCGGCGACTGGACCAAGACAGAGTTTAGATACTGTACCTGGATCCTGAATCACGATCCCTCCCTGCCTCTTCCGTCCGGCGACTCGACCATAACAGAGTTTAGATACTGTACCTGGATCCTGAATCACGATCCCTCCCTGCCTATTCCGTCCGGCGACTCGACCAAGACAGAGGATTCTGTACATGGATCCTGAATCACGATCCCTCCCTTCCTCTTCTGTCCGGCGACTCGACCAAGACAGAGTTTAGATACTGTACCTGGATCCTGAATCACGATCCCTTCCTGCCTATTCCATCCGGCGACTCGACCAAGACAGAGGATACTGTACTTGGATCCTGAATCACGATCTCTCCCATCATCTTCCGTCCGGCGACTAGACCAAGACAGATGTTAGATAATGTACCTGGATCCTGAATCACGACCCCTCCTGCCTCTTCCGTCTGGCGACTCGACTAAGACAGAGTTTAGATACTGTACCTGGATCCTGAATCATGATCCCTCCCTGCCTCTTCCGTCCGGCGACTTGACCAAGACAGAGTTTAGATACTTTACCTGGATCCTGAATCTCGATCCCTCTCTGCCTCTTCCGTCTGGCGACTCGACCAAGACAGAGTTTAGATACTTTACCTGGATCCTGAATCACGATCCCTCCCTGCCTATTCCATCCGGCGACTCGACCAAGACAGAGGATACTGTACTTGGATCCTGAATCACGATCCCTCCCTTCCTCTTCCGTCCGGCGACTAGACCAAGATAGATGTTAGATAATGTACCTGGATCCTGAATCACGACACCTCCTGCCTCTTCCATCCGGCGAATAGACCAAGAAAGAGTTTAGATACTGTACCTGGATCCTGAATCACGATCCCTCCCTGCCTCTTCCGTCCGGCGACTCAACCAAAAGAGAGTTTAGATACTGTACCTGGATCCTGAAACACGATCCCTCCCTGCCTCTTCCGTCCGGCGACTCGACCAAGACAGAGTTTAGATACTTTACCTGGATCCTGAATCACGATCCCTCCCTGCCTCTTCAGTCCGGCGACTCGACCAAGACAGAGTTTAGATACTTTACCTGGATCCTGAATCACGATCCCTCCCTGCCTCTTCCGTCCGGCGACTAGACCAAGACAGAGTTTAGATACTGTACCTGGATCCTGAATCACGATCCCTCCCTGCCTATTCCGTCCGGCGACTCGACCAAGACAGAGGATTCTGTACATGGATCCTGAATCACGATCCCTCCCTTCCTCTTCTGTCCGGCGACTCGACCAAGACAGAGTTTAGATACTGTACCTGGATCCTGAATCACGATCCCTTCCTGCCTATTCCATCCGGCGACTCGACCAAGACAGAGGATACTGTACTTGGATCCTGAATCACGATCTCTCCCATCATCTTCCGTCCGGCGACTAGACCAAGACAGATGTTAGATAATGTACCTGGATCCTGAATCACGACCCCTCCTGCCTCTTCCGTCTGGCGACTCGACTAAGACAGAGTTTAGATACTGTACCTGGATCCTGAATCATGATCCCTCCCTGCCTCTTCCGTCCGGCGACTTGACCAAGACAGAGTTTAGATACTTTACCTGGATCCTGAATCTCGATCCCTCTCTGCCTCTTCCGTCTGGCGACTCGACCAAGACAGAGTTTAGATACTTTACCTGGATCCTGAATCACGATCCCTCCCTGCCTATTCCATCCGGCGACTCGACCAAGACAGAGGATACTGTACTTGGATCCTGAATCACGATCCCTCCCTTCCTCTTCCGTCCGGCGACTAGACCAAGATAGATGTTAGATAATGTACCTGGATCCTGAATCACGACACCTCCTGCCTCTTCCGTCCGGCGAATAGACCAAGAAAGAGTTTAGATACTGTACCTGGATCCTGAATCACGATCCCTCCCTGCCTCTTCCGTCCGGCGACTCAACCAAAAGAGAGTTTAGATACTGTACCTGGATCCTGAAACACGATCCCTCCCTGCCTCTTCCGTCCGGCGACTCGACCAAGACAGAGTTTAGATACTTTACCTGGATCCTGAATCACGATCCCTCCCTGCCTCTTCAGTCCGGCGACTCGACCAAGACAGAGTTTAGATACTTTACCTGGATCCTGAATCACGATCCCTCCCTGCCTCTTCCGTCCGGCGACTAGACCAAGACAGAGTTTAGATACTGTACCTGGATCCTGAATCACGATCCCTCCCTGCCTCTTCCGTCTCGCGACTCGACCAAGACAGATGTTAGATAATGTACCTGGATCCTGAATCACGATCCCTCCCTGCCTCTTCCGTCCGGCGACTCGACCAAGACAGAGTTTAGATACTTTACCTGGATCCTGAACCACGATCCCTCCCTGCCTATTCAATCCAGCGACTCGACCAAGACAGAGGATACTGTACTTGGATTCTGAATCATGATCCCTCCCTTCCTCTTCCGTCCGGCGACTAGACCAAGAGAGATATTAGATAAAGTACCTGGATCCTGAATCACGATCCCTCCCTGCTTCTTCCATCCGGCGACTCGACCAAAACAGAGTTTAGATACTGTACCTGGATCCTGAATCACGATCCCTCCCTGCTTCTTCCGTCCGGCGACTCGACCAAGACAGAGTTTAGATACTTTACCTGGATCCTGAATCACGATCCCTCCCTGCTTCTTCCGTCCGGCGACTCGACAAAGACAGAGTTTAGATACTTTACCTGGATCCTGAATCACGATCCCTCCCTGCGTACTCCGTCCGGCGACTCGACCAAGACAGAGGATACTGTACTTGGATTCTGAATCACGATCCCTCCCTTCCTCTTCCGTCCGGCGACTAGAACAAGAGAGATGTTAGATAAAGTACCTGGATCCTGAATCACGACCCCTCCTGCCTCTTCCGTCTGGCGACTAGACCAAGACAGAGTTTAGATACTGTACCTGGATCCTGAATCACGATCCCTCCCTGCTTCTTCCATCCGGCGACTCGACCAAAACAGAGTTTAGATACTGTACCTGGATCCTGAATCACGATCCCTCCCTGCCTCTTCCGCCCGGCGACTCGACCAAGACAGAGTTTAGATACTTTACCTGGATCCTGAATCACGATCCCTCTCTGCCTCTTCCGTCCGGCGACTCGGCCAAGACAGAGTTCAGATACTTTACCTGGATCCTGAATCACGATCCCTCCCTGCTTCTTCCGTCCGGCGACTCGACCAAGACAGAGTTTAGATACTTTACCTGGATCCTGAATCACGATCCCTCCCTGCTTCTTCCGTCCGGCGACTCGACCAAGACAGAGTTTAGATACTTTACCTGGATCCTGAATCACGATCCCTCCCTGCCTACTCCGTCCGGCGACTCGACCAAGACAGAGGATACTGTACTTGGATTCTGAATCACGATCCCTCCCTGCCTCTTCCGTCCGGCGACTCGACCAAGACAGATGTTAGATAATGTACCTGGATCCTGAATCACGACCCCTCCTGCCTATTCCGTCCGGCGACTCGACCAAGACAGAGTTTAGATACTTTACCTGGATCCTGAATCACGATCCCTCCCTGCCTCTTCCGTCCGGCAACTCGACCAAGACAGAGTTTAGATACTTTACCTGGATCCTGAATCACGATCCCTCCTGCCTCTTCCGTCCGGCGACTAGACCAAGACAGAGTTTAGATACTTTACCTGGATCCTGAATCTCGATCCCTCTCTGCCTCTTCCGTCTGGCGACTCGACCAAGACAGAGTTTAAATACTTTACCTGGATCCTGAATCACGATCCCTCCCTGCCTCTTCCGTCCGGCAACTCGACCAAGACAGAGTTTAGATACTTTACCTGGATCCTGAACCACGATCCCTCCCTGCCTATTCAATCCAGCGACTCGACCAAGACAGAGGATACTGTACTTGGATTCTGAATCACGATCCCTCCCTTCCTCTTCCGTCCGGCGACTAGACCAAGAGAGATATTAGATAAAGTACCTGGATCCTGAATCACGACCCCTCCTGCCTCTTCCGTCTGGCGACTAGACCAAGACAGAGTTTAGATACTGTACCTGGATCCTGAATCACGATCCCTCCCTGCTTCTTCCATCCGGCGACTCGACCAAAACAGAGTTTAGATACTGTACCTGGATCCTGAATCACGATCCCTCCCTGCATCTTCCGTCCGGCGACTCGACAAAGACAGAGTTTAGATACTTTACCTGGATCCTGAATCACGATCCCTCCCTGCCTACTCCGTCCGGCGACTCGACCAAGACAGAGGATACTGTACTTGGATTCTGAATCACGATCCCTCCCTTCCTCTTCCGTCCGGCGACTAGAACAAGAGAGATGTTAGATAAAGTACCTGGATCCTGAATCACGACCCCTCCTGCCTCTTCCGTCTGGCGACTAGACCAAGACAGAGTTTAGATACTGTACCTGGATCCTGAATCACGATCCCTCCCTGCTTCTTCCATCCGGCGACTCGACCAAGACAGAGTTTAGATACTTTACCTGGATCCTGAATCACGATCCCTCTCTGCCTCTTCCGTCCGGCGACTCGGCCAAGACAGAGTTCAGATACTTTACCTGGATCCTGAATCACGATCCCTCCCTGCTTCTTCCGTCCGGCGACTCGACCAAGACAGAGTTTAGATACTTTACCTGGATCCTGAATCACGATCCCTCCCTGCTTCTTCCGTCCGGCGACTCGACCAAGACAGAGTTTAGATACTTTACCTGGATCCTGAATCACGATCCCTCCCTGCCTACTCCATCCGGCGACTCGACCAAGACAGAGGATACTGTACTTGGATTCTGAATCACGATCCCTCCCTGCCTCTTCCGTCCGGCGACTCGACCAAGACAGATGTTAGATAATGTACCTGGATTCTGAATCACGACCCCTCCTGCCTATTCCGTCCGGCGACTCGACCAAGACAGAGTTTAGATACTTTACCTGGATCCTGAATCACGATCCCTCCCTGCCTCTTCCGTCCGGCAACTCGACCAAGACAGAGTTTAGATACTTTACCTGAATCCTGAATCACGATCCCTCCTGCCTCTTCCGTCCGGCGACTAGACCAAGACAGAGTTTAGATACTTTACCTGGATCCTGAATCTCGATCCCTCTCTGCCTCTTCCGTCTGGCGACTCGACCAAGACAGAGTTTAGATACTTTACCTGGATCCTGAATCACGATCCCTCCCTGCCTCTTCCGTCCGGCAACTCGACCAAGACAGAGTTTAGATACTTTACCTGGATCCTGAATCACGATCCCTCCCTTCCTCTTCCGCCCGGCGACTAGACCAGGACAGATGTTAGATAATGTACCTGGATCCTGAATCACGACCCCTCCTGCCTCTTCCGTCCGGCGACTCGACCAAGACAGAGTTTAGATACTTTACCTGGATCCTGAATCTCGATCCCTCTCTGCCTCTTCCGTCTGGCGACTCGACCAAGACAGAGTTTAGATACTTTACCTGGATCCTGAATCACGATCCCTCCCTGCCTATTCCATCCGGCGACTCGACCAAGACAGAGGATACTGTACTTGGATCCTGAATCACGATCCCTCCCTTCCTCTTCCGTCCGGCGACTAGACCAAGATAGATGTTAGATAATGTACCTGGATCCTGAATCACGACACCTCCTGCCTCTTCCGTCCGGCGACTCGACCAAGACAGAGTTTAGATACTGTACCTGGATCCTGAATCACGATCCCTCCCTGCCTCTTCCGTCTCGCGACTCGACCAAGACACATGTTAGATAATGTACCTGGATCCTGAATCACGACCCCTCCTGCCTCTTCCGTCCGGCGACTAGACCAAGACAGAGTTTAGATACTTTACCTGGATCCTGAATCTCGATCCCTCTCTGCCTCTTCCGTCTGGCGACTCGACCAAGACAGAGTTTAGATACTTTACCTGGATCCTGAATCACGATCCCTCCCTGCCTCTTCCGTCCGGCAACTCGACCAAGACAGAGTTTAGATACTTTACCTGGATCCTGAATCACGATCCCTCCCTTCCTCTTCCGCCCGGCGACTAGACCAGGACAGATGTTAGATAATGTACCTGGATCCTGAATCACGACCCCTCCTGCCTCTTCCGTCCGGCGACTCGACCAAGACAGAGTTTAGATACTTTACCTGGATCCTGAATCTCGATCCCTCTCTGCCTCTTCCGTCTGGCGACTCGACCAAGACAGAGTTTAGATACTTTACCTGGATCCTGAATCACGATCCCTCCCTGCCTATTCCATCCGGCGACTCGACCAAGACAGAGGATACTGTACTTGGATCCTGAATCACGATCCCTCCCTTCCTCTTCCGTCCGGCGACTAGACCAAGATAGATGTTAGATAATGTACCTGGATCCTGAATCACGACACCTCCTGCCTCTTCCGTCCGGCGACTCGACCAAGACAGAGTTTAGATACTGTACCTGGATCCTGAATCACGATCCCTCCCTGCCTCTTCCGTCTCGCGACTCGACCAAGACACATGTTAGATAATGTACCTGGATCCTGAATCACGACCCCTCCTGCCTCTTCCGTCCGGCGAATAGACCATGAAAGAGTTTAGATACTGTACCTGGATCCTGAATCACGATCCCTCCCTGCCTCTTCCGTCCGGCGACTCAACCAAAAGAGAGTTTAGATACTGTACCTGGATCCTGAATCACGATCCCTCCCTGCCTCTTCCGTCCGGCGACTCGACCAAGACAGAGTTTAGATACTTTACCTGGATCCTGAATCACGATCCCTCCCTGCCTCTTCCGTCCGGCGACTCGACCAAGACAGAGTTTAGATACTTTACCTGGATCCTGAATCACGATCCCTCCCTGCCTCTTCCGTCCGGCGACTAGACCAAGACAGAGTTTAGATACTTTACCTGGATCCTGAATCACGATCCCTCCCTTCCTCTTCCGTCCGGCGACAAGACCATGACAGAGTTTAGATACTTTACCTGGATCCTGAATCACGATCCCTCTCTGCCTCTTCCGTCCGGCGACTCGACCAAGACAGAGTTTAGATACTGTACCTGGATCCTGAATCACGATCCCTCCCTGTCTCTTCCGTCTCGCGACTCGACCAAGACAGATGTTAGATAATGTACCTGGATCCTGAATCACGATCCCTCCCTGCCTCTTCCGTCCGGCGACTCGACCAAGACAGAGTTTAGATACTTTACCTGGATCCTGAACCACGATCCCTCCCTGCCTATTCAATCCAGCGACTCGACCAAGACAGAGGATACTGTACTTGGATTCTGAATCACGATCCCTGCCTTCCTCTTCCGTCCGGCGACTAGACCAAGACAGATGTTAGATAATGTACCTGGATCCTGAATCACGACCCCTCCTGCCTCTTCCGTCTGGCGACTAGACCAAAGCAGAGTTTAGATACTGTACCTGGATCCTGAATCACGATCCCTCCCTGCCTCTTCCGCCCTGCGACTCGACCAAGACAGAGTTTAGATACTTTACCTGGATCCTGAATCACGATCCCTCTCTGCCTCTTCCGTCCGGCGACTCGGCCAAGACAGAGTTCAGATACTTTACCTGGTTCCTGAATCACGATCCCTCCCTGCTTCTTCCGTCCGGCGGCTCGACCAAGACAGAGTTTAGATACTTTACCTGGATCCTGAATCACGATCCCTCCCTACCTGCTCCGTCCGGCGACTCGACCAAGACAGAAGATACTGTACTTGGATTCTGAATCACGATCCCTCCCTGCCTCTTCCGTCCGGCGACTCGACCAAGACAGATGTTAGATAATGTACCTGGATCCTGAATCACGACCCCTCCTGCCTATTCCGTCCGGCGACTCGACCAAGACAGAGTTTAGATACTTTACCTGGATCCTGAATCACGATCCCTCCCTGCCTCTTCCGTCCGGCAACTCGACCAAGACAGAGTTTTGATACTTTACCTGGATCCTGAATCACGATCCCTCCTGCCTCTTCCGTCCGGCGACTAGACCAAGACAGAGTTTAGATACTTTACCTGGATCCTGAATCTCGATCCCTCTCTGCCTCTTCCGTCTGGCGACTCGACCAAGACAGAGTTTAGATACTTTACCTGGATCCTGAATCACGATCCCTCCCTGCCTCTTCCGTCCGGCAACTCGACCAAGACAGAGTTTAGATACTTTACCTGGATCCTGAATCACGATCCCTCCCTGCCTCTTCCGTCCGGCAACTCGACCAAGACAGAGTTTAGATACTTTACCTGGATCCTGAATCTCGATCCCTCTCTGCCTCTTCCGTCTGGCGACTCGACCAAGACAGAGTTTAGATACTTTACCTGGTTCCTGAATCACGATCCCTCCCTGCCTATTCCATCCGGCGACTCGACCAAGACAGAGGATACTGTACTTGGATCCTGAATCACGATCCCTCCCTTCCTCTTCCGTCCGGCGACTAGACCAAGATAGATGTTAGATAATGTACCTGGATCCTGAATCACGACACCTCCTGCCTCTTCCGTCCGGCGAATAGACCAAGAAAGAGTTTAGATACTGTACCTGGATCCTGAATCACGATCCCTCCCTGCCTCTTCCGTCCGGCGACTCAACCAAAAGAGAGTTTAGATACTGTACCTGGATCCTGAATCACGATCCCTCCCTGCCTCTTCCGTCCGGCGACTCGACCAAGACAGAGTTTAGATACTTTACCTGGATCCTGAATCACGATCCCTCCCTGCCTCTTCAGTCCGGCGACTCGACCAAGACAGAGTTTAGATACTTTACCTGGATCCTGAATCACGATCCCTCCCTGCCTCTTCCGTCCGGCGACTAGACCAAGACAGAGTTTAGATACTGTACCTGGATCCTGAATCACGATCCCTCCCTGCCTCTTCCGTCTCGCGACTCGACCAAGACAGATGTTAGATAATGTACCTGGATCCTGAATCACGATCCCTCCCTGCCTCTTCCGTCCGGCGACTCGACCAAGACAGAGTTTAGATACTTTACCTGGATCCTGAACCACGATCCCTCCCTGCCTATTCAATCCAGCGACTCGACCAAGACAGAGGATACTGTACTTGGATTCTGAATCACGATCCCTCCCTTCCTCTTCCGTCCGGCGACTAGACCAAGAGAGATATTAGATAAAGTACCTGGATCCTGAATCACGACCCCTCCTGCCTCTTCCGTCTGGCGACTAGACCAAGACAGAGTTTAGATACTGTACCTGGATCCTGAATCACGATCCCTCCCTGCTTCTTCCATCCGGCGACTCGACCAAAACAGAGTTTAGATACTGTACCTGGATCCTGAATCACGATCCCTCCCTGCTTCTTCCGTCCGGCAACTCGACCAAGACAGAGTTTAGATACTTTACCTGGATCCTGAATCACGATCCCTCCCTGCTTCTTCCGTCCGGCGACTCGACAAAGACAGAGTTTAGATACTTTACCTGGATCCTGAATCACGATCCCTCCCTGCCTACTCCGTCCGGCGACTCGACCAAGACAGAGGATACTGTACTTGGATTCTGAATCACGATCCCTCCCTTCCTCTTCCGTCCGGCGACTAGAACAAGAGAGATGTTAGATAAAGTACCTGGATCCTGAATCACGACCCCTCCTGCCTCTTCCGTCTGGCGACTAGACCAAGACAGAGTTTAGATACTGTACCTGGATCCTGAATCACGATCCCTCCCTGCTTCTTCCATCCGGCGACTCGACCAAAACAGAGTTTAGATACTGTACCTGGATCCTGAATCACGATCCCTCCCTGCTTCTTCCGTCCGGCGACTCGACCAAGACAGAGTTTAGATACTTTACCTGGATCCTGAATCACGATCCCTCCCTGCTTCTTCCGTCCGGCGACTCGACAAAGACAGAGTTTAGATACTTTACCTGGATCCTGAATCACGATCCCTCCCTGCCTACTCCGTCCGGCGACTCGACCAAGACAGAGGATACTGTACTTGGATTCTGAATCACGATCCCTCCCTTCCTCTTCCGTCCGGCGACTAGAACAAGAGAGATGTTAGATAAAGTACCTGGATCCTGAATCACGACCCCTCCTGCCTCTTCCGTCTGGCGACTAGACCAAGACAGAGTTTAGATACTGTACCTGGATCCTGAATCACGATCCCTCCCTGCTTCTTCCATCCGGCGACTCGACCAAAACAGAGTTTAGATACTGTACCTGGATCCTGAATCACGATCCCTCCCTGCCTCTTCCGCCCGGCGACTCGACCAAGACAGAGTTTAGATACTTTACCTGGATCCTGAATCACGATCCCTCCCTGCCTCTTCCGTCCGGCAACTCGACCAAGACAGAGTTTAGATACTTTACCTGGATCCTGAATCACGATCCCTCCTGCCTCTTCCGTCCGGCGACTAGACCAAGACAGAGTTTAGATACTTTACCTGGATCCTGAATCTCGATCCCTCTCTGCCTCTTCCGTCTGGCGACTCGACCAAGACAGAGTTTAGATACTTTACCTGGATCCTGAATCACGATCCCTCCCTGCCTCTTCCGTCCGGCAACTCGACCAAGACAGAGTTTAGATACTTTACCTGGATCCTGAACCACGATCCCTCCCTGCCTATTCAATCCAGCGACTCGACCAAGACAGAGGATACTGTACTTGGATTCTGAATCACGATCCCTCCCTTCCTCTTCCGTCCGGCAACTCGACCAAGACAGAGTTTAGATACTTTACCTGGATCCTGAACCACGATCCCTCCCTGCCTATTCAATCCAGCGACTCGACCAAGACAGAGGATACTGTACTTGGATTCTGAATCACGATCCCTCCCTTCCTCTTCCGTCCGGCGACTAGACCAAGAGAGATATTAGATAAAGTACCTGGATCCTGAATCACGATCCCTCCCTGCTTCTTCCATCCGGCGACTCGACCAAAACAGAGTTTAGATACTGTACCTGGATCCTGAATCACGATCCCTCCCTGCTTCTTCCGTCCGGCGACACGACAAAGACAGAGTTTAGATACTTTACCTGGATCCTGAATCACGATCCCTCCCTGCCTACTCCGTCCGGCGACTCGACCAAGACAGAGGATACTGTACTTGGATTCTGAATCACGATCCCTCCCTTCCTCTTCCGTCCGGCGACTAGAACAAGAGAGATGTTAGATAAAGTACCTGGATCCTGAATCACGACCCCTCCTGCCTCTTCCGTCTGGCGACAAGACCAAGACAGAGTTTAGATACTGTACCTGGATCCTGAATCACGATCCCTCCCTGCTTCTTCCATCCGGCGACTCGACCAAGACAGAGTTTAGATACTTTACCTGGATCCTGAATCACGATCCCTCTCTGCCTCTTCCGTCCGGCGACTCGGCCAAGACAGAGTTTAGATACTTTACCTGGATCCTGAATCACGATCCCTCCCTGCTTCTTCCGTCCGGCGACTCGACCAAGACAGAGTTTAGATACTTTACCTGGATCCTGAATCACGATCCCTCCCTGCCTACTCCGTCCGGCGACTCGACCAAGACAGAGGATACTGTACTTGGATTCTGAATCACGATCCCTCCCTGCCTCTTCCGTCCGGCGACTCGACCAAGACAGATGTTAGATAATGTACCTGGATCCTGAATCACGACCCCTCCTGCCTATTCCGTCCGGCGACTCGACCAAGACAGAGTTTAGATACTTTACCTGGATCCTGAATCACGATCCCTCCCTGCCTCTTCCGTCCGGCAACTCGACCAAGACAGAGTTTAGATACTTTACCTGGATCCTGAATCACGATCCCTCCTGCCTCTTCCGTCCGGCGACTAGACCAAGACAGAGTTTAGATACTTTACCTGGATCCTGAATCTCGATCCTTCTCTGCCTCTTCCGTCTGGCGACTCGACCAAGACAGAGTTTAGATACTTTACCTGGATCCTGAATCACGATCCCTCCCTGCCTATTCCATCCGGCGACTCGACCAAGACAGAGGATACTGTACTTGGATCCTGAATCACGATCCCTCCCTTCCTCTTCCGTCCGGCGACTAGACCAAGATAGATGTTAGATAATGTACCTGGATCCTGAATCACGACACCTCCTGCCTCTTCCGTCCGGCGACTCGACCAAGACAGAGTTTAGATACTGTACCTGGATCCTGAATCACGATCCCTCCCTGCCTCTTCCGTCTCGCGACTCAACCAAGACACATGTTAGATAATGTACCTGGATCCTGAATCACGACCCCTCCTGCCTTTTCCGTCCGGCGAATAGACCAAGAAAGAGTTTAGATACTGTACCTGGATCCTGAATCACGATCCCTCCCTGCCTCTTCCGTCCGGCGACTCAACCAAAAGAGAATTTAGATACTGTACCTGGATCCTGAATCACGATCCCTCCCTGCCTCTTCCGTCCGGCGACTCGACCAAGACAGAGTTTAGATACTTTACCTGGATCCTGAATCACGATCCCTCCCTGCCTCTTCCGTCCGGCGACTCGACCAAGACAGAGTTTAGATACTTTACCTGGATCCTGAATCACGATCCCTCCCTGCCTCTTCCGTCCGGCGACTAGACCAAGACAGAGTTTAGATACTTTACCTGGATCCTGAATCACGATCCCTCCCTTCCTCTTCCGTCCGGCGACAAGACCATGACAGAGTTTAGATACTTTACCTGGATCCTGAATCACGATCCCTCTCTGCCTCTTCCGTCCGGCGACTCGACCAAGACAGAGTTTAGATACTGTACCTGGATCCTGAATCACGATCCCTCCCTGCCTCTTCCGTCTCGCGACTCGACCAAGACAGATGTTAGATAATGTACCTGGATCCTGAATCACGATCCCTCCCTGCCTCTTCCGTCCGGCGACTCGACCAAGACAGAGTTTAGATACTTTACCTGGATCCTGAACCACGATCCCTCCCTGCCTATTCAATCCAGCGACTCGACCAAGACAGAGGATACTGTACTTGGATTCTGAATCACGATCCCTGCCTTCCTCTTCCGTCCGGCGACTAGACCAAGACAGATGTTAGATAATGTACCTGGATCCTGAATCACGACCCCTCCTGCCTCTTCCGTCTGGCGACTAGACCAAGACAGAGTTTAGATACTGTACCTGGATCCTGAATCACGATCCCTCCCTGCTTCTTCCATCCGGCGACTAGACCAAAGCAGAGTTTAGATACTGTACCTGGATCCTGAATCACGATCCCTCCCTGCCTCTTCCGCCCTGCGACTCGACCAAGACAGAGTTTAGATACTTTACCTGGATCCTGAATCACGATCCCTCTCTGCCTCTTCCGTCCGGCGACTCGGCCAAGACAGAGTTCAGATACTTTACCTGGTTCCTGAATCACGATCCCTCCCTGCTTCTTCCGTCCGGCGACTCGACCAAGACAGAGTTTAGATACTTTACCTGGATCCTGAATCACGATCCCTCCCTACCTACTCCGTCCGGCGACTCGACCAAGACAGAAGATACTGTACTTGGATTCTGAATCACGATCCCTCCCTGCCTCTTCCGTCCGGCGACTCGACCAAGACAGATGTTAGATAATGTACCTGGATCCTGAATCACGACCCCTCCTGCCTATTCCGTCCGGCGACTCGACCAAGACAGAGTTTAGATACTTTACCTGGATCCTGAATCACGATCCCTCCCTGCCTCTTCCGTCCGGCAACTCGACCAAGACAGAGTTTAGATACTTTACCTGGATCCTGAATCACGATCCCTCCCTTCCTCTTCCGCCCGGCGACTAGACCAAGACAGATGTTAGATAATGTACCTGGATCCTGAATCACGACCCCTCCTGCCTCTTCCATCAGCCGACTAGACCAAGACAGAGTTTAGATACTGTACCTGGATCCTGAATCACGATACCTCCCTGCCTTTTCCGTCCGGCGACTCGACCAAGACAGAGTTTAGATACTTTACCTGGATCCTGAATCTCGATCCCTCTCTGCCTCTTCCGTCTGGCGACTCGACCAAGACAGAGTTTAGATACTTTACCTGGATCCTGAATCACGATCCCTCCCTGCTTATTCCATCCGGCGACTCGACCAAGACAGAGGATACTGTACTTGGATCCTGAATCACGATCCCTCCCTTCCTCTTCCGTCCGGCGACTAGACCAAGATAGATGTTAGATAATGTACCTGGATCCTGAATCACGACACCTCCTGCCTCTTCCGTCCGGAGACTCGACCAAGACAGAGTTTAGATACTGTACCTGGATCCTGAATCACGATCCCTCCCTGCCTCTTCCGTCTGGCGACTCGACCAAGACACATGTTAGATAATGTACATGGATCCTGAATCACGACCCCTCCTGCCTCTTCCGTCCGGCGAATAGACCAAGAAAGAGTTTAGATACTGTACCTGGATCCTGAATCACGATCCCTCCCTGCCTCTTCCGTCCGGCGACTCAACCAAAAGAGAGTTTAGATACTGTACCTGGATCCTGAATCATGATCCCTCCCTGCCTCTTCCGTCCGGCGACTCGACAAAGACAGAGTTTAGATACTTTACCTGGATCCTGAATCACGATCCCTCCCTGCCTCTTCAATCCGGCGACTAGACCAAGACAGAGTTTAGAAACTTTACCTGGATCCTGAATCACGATCCCTCCCTTCCTCTTCCGTCCGGCGACTAGACCATGACAGAGTTTAGATACTTTACCTGGATCCTGAATCACGATCCCACTCTGCCTCTTCCGTCCGGCGACTCGACCAAGACAGAGTTTAGATACTTTACCTGGATCCTGAAACACGATCCCTCCCTGCCTACTCCGTCCGGCGACTCGACCAAGACAGAGGATACTGTACTTGGATTCTGAATCACGATCCCTCCCTGCCTCTTCCGTCCGGCGACTCGACCAAGACAGATGTTAGATAATGTACCTGGATCCTGAATCACGACCCCTCCTGACTATTCCGTCCGGCGACTCGACCAAGACAGAGTTTAGATACTTTACCTGGATCCTGAATCACGATCCCTCCCTGCCTCTTCCGTCCGGCAACTCGACCAAGACAGAGTTTAGATACTTTACCTGGATCCTGAAACACGATCCCTCCTGCCTCTTCCGTCCGGCGACTAGACCAAGACAGAGTTTAGATACTTTACCTGGATCCTGAATCTCGATCCCTCTCTGCCTCTTCCGTCTGGCGACTCGACCAAGACAGAGTTTAGATACTTTACCTGGATCCTGAATCACGATCCCTCCCTGCCTCTTCCGTCCGGCAACTCGACCAAAACAGAGTTTAGATACTTTACCTGGATCCTGAATCACGATCCCTCCCTTCCTCTTCCGCCCGGCGACTAGACCAGGACAGATGTTAGATAATGTACCTGGATCCTGAATCCCAACCCCTCCTGCCTCTTCCGTCCGGCGACTTGACCAAGACAGAGTTTAGATACTTTACCTGGATCCTGAATCTCGATCCCTCTCTGCCTCTTCCGTCTGGCGACTCGACCAAGACAGAGTTTAGATACTTTACCTGGATCCTGAATCACGATCCCTCCCTGCCTATTCCATCCGGCGACTCGACCAAGACAGAGGATACTGTACTTGGATCCTGAATCACGATCCCTCCATTCCTCTTCCGTCCGGCGACTCGACCAAGACACATGTTAGATAATGTACCTGGATCCTGAATCACGATCCCTCCCTGCCTCTTCCGTCTGGCGACTCGACCAAGACACATGTTAGATAATGTACCTGGATCCTGAATCACGACCCCTCCTGCCTCTTCCGTCCGGCGAATAGACCAAGAAAGAGTTTAGATACTGTACCTGGATCCTGAATCACGATCCCTCCCTGCCTCTTCCGTCCGGCGACTCAACCAAAAGAGAGTTTAGATACTGTACCTGGATCCTGAATCACGATCCCTCCCTGCCTCTTCCGTCCGGCGACTCGACCAAGACAGAGTTTAGATACTTTACCTGGATCCTGAATCACGATCCCTCCCTGCCTCTTCCGTCCGGCGACTCGATCAAGACAGAGTTTAGATACTTTACCTGGATCCTGAATCACGATCCCTCCCTGCTTATTCCATCCGGCGACTCGACCAAGACAGAGGATACTGTACTTGGATCCTGAATCACGATCCCTCCCTTCCTCTTCCGTCCGGCGACTAGACCAAGATAGATGTTAGATAATGTACCTGGATCCTGAATCACGATCCCTCCCTGCCTCTTCCGTCTGGCGACTCGACCAAGACACATGTTAGATAATGTACCTGGATCCTGAATCACGACCCCTCCTGCCTCTTCCGTCCGGCGAATAGACCAAGAAAGAGTTTAGATACTGTACCTGGATCCTGAATCACGATCCCTCCCTGCCTCTTCCGTCCGGCGACTCGACCAAGACAGAGTTTAGATACTTTACCTGGATCCTGAATCACGACCCCTTCTGCCTCTTCCGTCCGGCGACTCGACCAAGACACATGTTAGATAATGTACCTGGATCCTGAATCACGATCCCTCCCTGCCTCTTCCGTCTGGCGACTCGACCAAGACACATGTTAGATAATGTACCTGGATCCTGAATCACGACCCCTCCTGCCTCTTCCGTCCGGCGAATAGACCAAGAAAGAGTTTAGATACTGTACCTGGATCCTGAATCACGATCCCTCCCTGCCTCTTCCGTCCGGCGACTCAACCAAAAGAGAGTTTAGATACTGTACCTGGATCCTGAATCACGATCCCTCCCTGCCTCTTCCGTCCGGCGACTCGACCAAGACAGAGTTTAGATACTTTACCTGGATCCTGAATCACGATCCCTCCCTGCCTCTTCCGTCCGGCGACTCGATCAAGACAGAGTTTAGATACTTTACCTGGATCCTGAATCACGATCCCTCCCTGCTTATTCCATCCGGCGACTCGACCAAGACAGAGGATACTGTACTTGGATCCTGAATCACGATCCCTCCCTTCCTCTTCCGTCCGGCGACTAGACCAAGATAGATGTTAGATAATGTACCTGGATCCTGAATCACGATCCCTCCCTGCCTCTTCCGTCTGGCGACTCGACCAAGACACATGTTAGATAATGTACCTGGATCCTGAATCACGACCCCTCCTGCCTCTTCCGTCCGGCGAATAGACCAAGAAAGAGTTTAGATACTGTACCTGGATCCTGAATCACGATCCCTCCCTGCCTCTTCCGTCCGGCGACTCGACCAAGACAGAGTTTAGATACTGTACCTGGATCCTGAATCACGATCCCTCCCTGCCTCTTCCGTCTCGCGACTCAACCAAGACAGAGTTTAGATACTTTACCTGGATCCTGAACCACGATCCCTCCCTGCCTATTCAATCCAGCGACTCGACCAAGACAGAGGATACTGTACTTGGATTCTGAATCACGATCCCTGCCTTCCTCTTCCGTCCGGCGACTAGACCAAGACAGATGTTAGATAATGTACCTGGATCCTGAATCACGACCCCTCCTGCCTCTTCCATCTGGCGACTAGACCAAGACAGAGTTTAGATACTGTACCTGGATCCTGAATCACGATCCCTCCCTGCTTCTTCCATCCGGCGACTAGACCAAAGCAGAGTTTAGATACTGTACCTGGATCCTGAATCACGATCCCTCCCTGCCTCTTCCGCCCGGCGACTCGACCAAGACAGAGTTTAGATACTTTACCTGGATCCTGAATCACGATCCCTCTCTGCCTCTTCCGTCCGGCGACTCGGCCAAGACAGAGTTCAGATACTTTACCTGGATCCTGAATCACGATCCCTCCCTGCTTCTTCCGTCCGGCGACTCGACCAAGACAGAGTTTAGATACTTTACCTGGATCCTGAATCACGATCCCTCCCTGCCAACTCCGTCCGGCGACTCGACCAAGACAGAGTATACTGTACTTGGATTCTGAATCACGATCCCTCCCTGCCTCTTCCGTCCGGCGACTTGACCAAGACAGATGTTAGATAATGTACCTGGATCCTGAATCACGACCCCTCCTGCCTATTCCGTCCGGCGACTCGACCAAGACAGAGTTTAGATACTTTACCTGGATCCTGAATCACGATCCCTCCCTGCCTCTTCCGTCCGGCAACTCGACCAAGACAGAGTTTAGATACTTTACCTGGATCCTGAATCACGATCCCTCCCTTCCTCTTCCGCCCGGCGACTAGACCAAGACAGATGTTAGATAATGTACCTGGATCCTGAATCACGACCCCTCCTGCCTCTTCCATCAGCCGACTAGACCAAGACAGAGTTTAGATACTGTACCTGGATCCTGAATCACGATCCCTCCCTGCCTCTTCCGTCCGGCGACTCGACCAAGACAGAGTTTAGATACTTTACCTGGATCCTGAATCTCGATCCCTATCTGCCTCTTCCGTCTGGCGACTCGACCAAGACAGAGTTTAGATACTTTACCTGGATCCTGAATCACGATCCCTCCCTGCTTATTCCATCCGGCGACTCGACCAAGACAGAGGATACTGTACTTGGATCCTGAATCACGATCCCTCCCTTCCTCTTCCGTCCGGCGACTAGACCAAGATAGATGTTAGATAATGTACCTGGATCCTGAATCACGACACCTCCTGCCTCTTCCGTCCGGCGACTCGACCAAGACAGAGTTTAGATACTGTACCTGGATCCTGAATCACGATCCAACCCTGCCTCTTCCGTCTGGCGACTCGACCAAGACACATGTTAGATAATGTACCTGGATCCTGAATCACGACCCCTCCTGCCTCTTACGTCCGGCGAATAGACCAAGAAAGAGTTTAGATACTGTACCTGGATCCTGAATCACGATCCCTCCCTGCCTCTTCCGTCCGGCGACTCAACCAAAAGAGAGTTTAGATACTGTACCTGAATCCTGAATCACGATCCCTCCCTGCCTCTTCCGTCCGGCGACTCGACAAAGACAGAGTTTAGATACTTTACCTGGATCCTGAATCACGATCCCTCCCTGCCTCTTCCATCCAGCGACTAGACCAAGACAGAGTTTAGATACTTTACCTGGATCCTGAATCACGATCCCTCCCTTCCTCTTCCGTCCGGCGACTAGACCATGACAGAGTTTAGATACTTTACCTGGATCCTGAATCACGATCCCTCTCTGCCTCTTCCGTCCGGCGACTCGACCAAGACAGAGTTTAGATACTTTACCTGGATCCTGAATCACGATCCCTCCCTGCCTACTCCGTCCGGCGACTCGACCAAGACAGAGGATACTGTACTTGGATTCTGAATCACGATCCCTCCCTGCCTCTTCCGTCCGGCGACTCGACCAAGACAGATGTTAGATAATGTACCTGGATCCTGAATCACGACCCCTCCTGCCTATTCCTTCCGGCGACTCGACCAAGACAGAGTTTAGATACTTTACCTGGATCCTGAATCACGATCCCTCCCTGCCTCTTCCGTCCGGCAACTCGACCAAGACAGAGTTTAGATACTTTACCTGGATCCTGAATCACGATCCCTCCTGCCTCTTCCGTCCGGCGACTAGACCAAGACAGAGTTTAGATACTTTACCTGGATCCTGAATCACGATCCCTCCCTGCCTCTTCCGTCCGGCAACTCGACCAAGACAGAGTTTAGATACTTTACCTGGATCCTGAATCACGATCCCTCCCTTCCTCTTCCGCCCGGCGACTAGACCAGGACAAATGTTAGATAATGTACCTGGATCCTGAATCACGACCCCTCCTGCCTCTTCCGTCCGGCGACTCGACCAAGACAGAGTTTAGATACTTTACCTGGATCCTGAATCTCGATCCCTCTCTGCCTCTTCCGTCTGGCAACTCGACCAAGACAGAGTTTAGATACTTTACCTGGATCCTGGATCACGATCCCTCCCTGCCTATTCCATCCGGCGACTCGACCAAGACAGAGGATACTGTACTTGGATCCTGAATCACGATCCCTCCCTTCCTCTTCCGTCCGGCGACTAGACCGAGATAGATGTTAGATAATGTACCTGGATCCTGAATCACGACACCTCCTGCCTCTTCCGTCCGGCGACTCGACCAAGACAGAGTTTAGATACTGTACCTGGATCCTGAATCACGACCCCTCCTGCCTCTTCCGTCCGGCGAATAGACCAAGAAAGAGTTTAGATACTGTACCTGGATCCTGAATCACGATCCCTCCCTGCCTCTTCCGTCCGGCGACTCAACAAAAAGAGAGTTTAGATACTGTACCTGGATCCTGAATCACGATCCCTCCCTGCCTCTTCCGTCCGGCGACTCGACCAAGACAGAGTTTAGATACTTTACCTGGATCCTGAATCACGATCCCTCCCTGCCTCTTCCATCCGGCGACTAGACCAAGAGAGAGTTTAGATACTTTACCTGGATCCTGAATCACGATCCCTCCCTTCCTCTTCCGTCCGGCGACAAGACCATGACAGAGTTTAGATACTTTACCTGGATCCTGAATCACGATCCCTCTCTGCCTCTTCCGTCCGGCGACTCGACCAAGACAGAGTTTAGATACTGTACCTGGATCCTGAATCACGATCCCACCCTGCCTCTTCCGTCTCGCGACTCGACCAAGACAGATGTTAGATAATGTACCTGGATCCTGAATCACGATCCCTCCCTGCCTCTTCCGTCCGGCGACTCGACCAAGACAGAGTTTAGATACTTTACCTGGATCCTGAACCACGATCCCTCCCTGCCTATTCAATCCAGCGACTCGACCAAGACAGAGGATACTGTACTTGGATTCTGAATCACGATCCCTGCCTTCCTCTTCCGTCCGGCGACTAGACCAAGACAGATGTTAGATAATGTACCTGGATCCTGAATCACGACCCCTCCTGCCTCTTCCGTCTGGCGACTAGACCAAGACAGAGTTTAGATACTGTACCTGGATCCTGAATCACGATCCCTCCCTGCTTCTTCCATCCGGCGACTAGACCAAAGCAGAGTTTAGATACTGTACCTGGATCCTCAATCACGATCCCTCCCTGCCTCTTCCGCCCGGCGACTCGACCAAGACAGAGTTTAGATACTTTACCTGGATCCTGAATCACGATCCCTCTCTGCCTCTTCCGTCCGGCGACTCGACCAAGACAGAGTTTAGATACTGTACCTGGATCCTGAATCACGATCCCTCCCTTCCTCTTCCGTCCGGCGACAAGACCATGACAGAGTTTAGATACTTTACCTGGATCCTGAATCACGATCCCTCTCTGCCTCTTCCGTCCGGCGACTCGACCAAGACAGAGTTTAGATACTGTACCTGGATCCTGAATCACGATCCCACCCTGCCTCTTCCGTCTCGCGACTCGACCAAGACAGATGTTAGATAATGTACCTGGATCCTGAATCACGATCCCTCCCTGCCTCTTCCGTCCGGCGACTCGACCAAGACAGAGTTTAGATACTTTACCTGGATCCTGAACCACGATCCCTCCCTGCCTATTCAATCCAGCGACTCGACCAAGACAGAGGATACTGTACTTGGATTCTGAATCACGATCCCTGCCTTCCTCTTCCGTCCGGCGACTAGACCAAGACAGATGTTAGATAATGTACCTGGATCCTGAATCACGACCCCTCCTGCCTCTTCCGTCTGGCGACTAGACCAAGACAGAGTTTAGATACTGTACCTGGATCCTGAATCACGATCCCTCCCTGCTTCTTCCATCCGGCGACTAGACCAAAGCAGAGTTTAGATACTGTACCTGGATCCTGAATCACGATCCCTCCCTGCCTCTTCCGCCCGGCGACTCGACCAAGACAGAGTTTAGATACTTTACCTGGATCCTGAATCACGATCCCTCTCTGCCTCTTCCGTCCGGCGACTCGGCCAAGACAGAGTTCAGATACTTTACCTGGATCCTGAATCACGATCCCTCCCTGCTTCTTCCGTCCGGCGACTCGACCAAGACAGAGTTTAGATACTTTACCTGGATCCTGAATCACGATCCCTCCCTGCCTACTCCGTCCGGCGACTAGACCAAGACAGAGGATACTGTACTTGGATTCTGAATCACGATCCCTCCCTGCCTCTTCCGTCCGGCGACTCGACCAAGACAGATGTTAGATAATGTACCTGGATCCTGAATCACGACCCCTCCTGCCTATTCCGTCCGGCGACTAGACCAAGACAGAGTTTAGATACTGTACCTGGATCCTGAATCACGATCCCTCCCTGCCTCTTCCGTCCGGCGACTCGACCAAGACAGAGTTTAGATACTTTACCTGGATCCTGAATCTCGATCCCTCTCTGCCTCTTCCGTCTGGCGACTCGACCAAGACAGAGTTTAGATACTTTACCTGGATCCTGAATCACGATCCCTCCCTGCTTATTCCATCCGGCAACTCGACCAAGACAGAGGATACTGTACTTGGATCCTGAATCACGATCCCTCCCTTCCTCTTCCGTCCGGCGACTAGACCAAGATAGATGTTAGATAATGTACCTGGATCCTGAATCACGACACCTCCTGCCTCTTCCGTCCGGCGACTCGACCAAGACAGAGTTTAGATACTGTACCTGGATCCTGAATCACGATCCCTCCCTGCCTCTTCCGTCTGACGACTCGACCAAGACACATGTTAGATAATGTACCTGGATCCTGAATCACGACCCCTCCTGCCTCTTCCGTCCGGCGAATAGACCAAGAAAGAGTTTAGATACTGTACCTGGATCCTGAATCACGATCCCTCCCTGCCTCTTCCGTCCGGCGACTCAACCAAAAGAGAGTTTAGATACTGTACCTGGATCCTGAATCACGATCCCTCCCTGCCTCTTCCGTCCGGCGACTCGACAAAGACAGAGTTTAGATAATTTACCTGGATCCTGAATCACGATCCCTCCCTGCCTCTTCCGTCCGGCGACTCGACCAAGACAGAGTTTAGATACTTTACCTGGATCCTGAATCACGATCCCTCCCTTCCTCTTCCGTCCGGCGACTAGACCATGACAGAGTTTAGATACTTTACCTGGATCCTGAATCACGATCCCTCTCTGCCTCTTCCGTCCGGCGACTCGACCAAGACAGAGTTTAGATACTGTACCTGGATCCTGAATCACGATCCCTCCCTGCCTCTTCCGTCTCGCGACTCGAACAAGACAGATGTTAGATAATGTACCTGGATCCTGAATCACGATCCCTCCCTGCCTCTTCCGTCCGGCGACTCGACCAAGACAGAGTTTAGATACTTTACCTGGATCCTGAACCACGATCCCTCCCTGCCTATTCAATTCAGCGACTCGACCAAGACAGAGGATACTGTACTTGGATTCTGAATCACGATCCCTGCCTTCCTCTTCCGTCCGGCGACTAGACCAAGACAGATGTTAGATAATGTACCTGGATCCTGAATCACGACCCCTCCTGCCTCTTCCGTCTGGCGACTAGACCAAGACAGAGTTTAGATACTGTACCTGGATCCTGAATCACGATCCCTCCCTGCTTCTTCCATCCGGCGACTAGACCAAAGCAGAGTTTAGATACTGTACCTGGATCCTGAATCACGATCCCTCCCTGCCTCTTCCGCCCGGCGACTCGACCAAGACAGAGTTTAGATACTTTACCTGGATCCTGAATCACGATCCCTCTCTGCCTCTTCCGTCCGGCGACTCGGCCAAGACAGAGTTCAGATACTTTACCTGGATCCTGAATCACGATCCCTCCCTGCTTCTTCCGTCCGGCGACTCGACCAAGACAGAGTTTAGATACTTTACCTGGATCCTGAATCACGATCCCTCCCTGCCTACTCCGTCCGGCGACTCGACCAAGACAGAGGATACTGTACTTGGATTCTGAATCACGATCCCTCCCTGCCTCTTCCGTCCGGCGACTCGACCAAGACAGATGTTAGATAATGTACCTGGATCCTGAATCACGACCCCTCCTGCCTATTCCGTCCGGCGACTCGACCAAGACAGAGTTTAGATACTTTACCTGGATCCTGAATCACGATCCCTCCCTTCCTCTTCCGCCCAGCGACTAGACCAAGACAGATGTTAGATAATGTACCTGGATCCTGAATCACGACCCCTCCTGCCTCTTCCGTCAGCCGACTAGACCAAGACAGAGTTTAGATACTGTACCTGGATCCTGAATCACGACCCCTCCCTGCCTCTTCCGTCCGGCGACTCGACCAAGACAGAGTTTAGATACTTTACCTGGATCCTGAATCTCGATCCCTCTCTGCCTCTTCCGTCTGGCGACTCGACCAAGACAGAGTTTAGATACTTTACCTGGATCCTGAATCACGATCCCTCCCTGCTTATTCCATCCGGCGACTCGACCAAGACAGAGGATACTGTACTTGGATCCTGAATCACGATCCCTCCCTTCCTCTTCCGTCCGGCGACTAGACCAAGATAGATGTTAGATAATGTACCTGGATCCTGAATCACGACACCTCCTGCCTCTTCCGTCCGGCGACTCGACCAAGACAGAGTTTAGATACTGTACCTGGATCCTGAATCACGATCCAACCCTGCCTCTTCCGTCTGGCGACTCGACCAAGACACATGTTAGATAATGTACCTGGATCCTGAATCACGACCCTTCCTGCCTCTTCCGTCCGGCGAATAGACCAAGAAAGAGTTTAGATACTGTACCTGGATCCTGAATCACGATCCCTCCCTGCCTCTTCCGTCCGGCGACTCAACCAAAAGAGAGTTTAGATACTGTACCTGGATCCTGAATCACGATCCCTCCCTGCCTCTTCCGTCCGGCGACTCGACCAAGACAGAGTTTAGATACTTTACCTGGATCCTGAATCACGATCCCTCCCTGCCTCTTCCGTCCGGCGACTCGACCAAGACAGAGTTTAGATACTTTACCTGGATCCTGAATCACGATCCCTCCCTGCCTCTTCCGTCTGGCGACTAGACCAAGACAGAGTTTAGATACTTTACCTGGATCCTGAATCACGATCCCTCCCTGCCTCTTCCGTCCGGCGACTCAACCAAAAGAGAGTTTAGATACTGTACCTGGATCCTGAATCACGATCCCTCTCTGCCTCTTCCGTCCGGCGACTCGACAAAGACAGAGTTTAGACAATTTACCTGGATCCTGAATCACGATCCCTCCCTGCCTCTTCCGTCCGGCGACTCGACCAAGACAGAGTTTAGATACTTTACCTGGATCCTGAATCACGATCCCTCCCTTGGTCTTCCGTCCGGCGACTAGACCATGACAGAGTTTAGATACTTTACCTGGATCCTGAATCACGATCCCTCTCTGCCTCTTCCGTCCGGCGACTCGACCAAGACAGAGTTTAGATACTGTACCTGGATCCTGAATCACGATCCCTCCCTGCCTCTTCCGTCCGGCGACTCGACCAAGACAGAGTTTAGATACTTTACCTGGATCCTGAACCACGATCCCTCCCTGCCTATTCAATCCAGCGACTCGACCAAGACAGAGGATACTGTACTTGGATTCTGAATCACGATCCCTCCCTTCCTCTTCCGTCCGGCGACTAGACCAAGACAGATGTTAGATAATGTACCTGGATCCTGAATCACGACCCCTCCTGCCTCTTCCGTCTGGCGACTAGACCAAGACAGAGTTTAGATACTGTACCTGGATCCTGAATCACGATCCCTCCCTGCTTCTTCCGTCCGGCGACTCGACCAAAACAGAGTTTAGATACTGTACCTGGATCCTGAATCACGATCCCTCCCTGCCTCTTCCGCCCGGCGACTCGACCAAGACAGCGTTTAGATACTTTACCTGGATCCTGAATCACGATCCCTCTCTGCCTCTTCCGTCCGGCGACTCGGCCAAGACAGAGTTCAGATACTTTACCTGGATCCTGAATCACGATCCCTCCCTGCTTCTTCCGTCCGGCGACTCGACCAAGACAGAGTTTAGATACTTTACCTGGATCCTGAATCACATCCCTCCCTGCTTCTTCCGTCCGGCGACTCGACCAAGACAGAGTTTAGATACTTTACCTGGATCCTGAATCACGATCCCTCCCTGCCTACTCCGTCCGGCGACTCGACCAAGACAGAGGATACTGTACTTGGATTCTGAATCACGATCCCTCCCTGCCTCTTCCGTCCGGCGACTCGACCAAGACAGATGTTAGATAATGTACCTGGATCCTGAATCACGACCCCTCCTGCCTAATCCGTCCGGCGACTCGACCAAGACAGAGTTTAGATACTTTACCTCGATCCTGAATCACGATCCCTCCCTGCCTCTTCCGTCCGGCAACTCGACCAAGACAGAGTTTAGATACTTTACCTGGATCCTGAATCACGATCCCTCCCTTCCTCTTCCGCCCGGCGACTAGACCAAGACAGATGTTAGATAATGTACCTGGATCCTGAATCACGACCCCTCCTGCCTCTTCCGTCAGCCGACTAGACCAAGACAGAGTTTAGATACTGTACCTGGATCCTGAATCACGATCCCTCCCTGCCTCTTCCGTCCGGCGACTCGACCAAAACAGAGTTTAGATACTGTACCTGGATCCTGAATCACGATCCGTCCCTGCCTCTTCCGTCCGGCAACTCGACCAAGACAGAGTTTAGATACTGTACCTGGATCCTGAATCACGATCCCTCCCTGCCTCTTCCGCCCGGCGACTCGACCAAGACAGCGTTTAGATACTTTACCTGGATCCTGAATCACGATCCCTCTCTGCCTCTTCCGTCCGGCGACTCGGCCAAGACAGAGTTCAGATACTTTACCTGGATCCTGAATCACGATCCCTCCCTGCTTCTTCCGTCCGGCGACTCGACCAAGACAGAGTTTAGATACTTTACCTGGATCCTGAATAACATCCCTCCCTGCTTCTTCCGTCCGGCGACTCGACCAAGACAGAGTTTAGATACTTTACCTGGATCCTGAATCACGATCCCTCCCTGCCTACTCCGTCCGGCGACTCGACCAAGACAGAGGATACTGTACTTGGATTCTGAATCACGATCCCTCCCTGCCTCTTCCGTCCGGCGACTCGACCAAGACAGATGTTAGATAATGTACCTGGATCCTGAATCAGGACCCCTCCTGCCTCTTCCGTCAGCCGACTAGACCAAGACAGAGTTTAGATACTGTACCTGGATCCTGAATCACGATCCCTCCCTGCCTCTTCCGTCCGGCGACTCGACCAAAACAGAGTTTAGATACTGTACCTGGATCCTGAATCACGATCCCTCCCTGCCTCTTCCGTCCGGCAACTCGACCAAGACAGAGTTTAGATACTTTACCTGGATCCTGAATCACGATCCCTCCCTTCCTCTTCCGCCCGGCGACTAGACCAAGACAGATGTTACTGTAGATAATGTATCTGGATCCTGAATCACGACCCCTCCTGCCTCTTCCGTCAGCCGACTAGACCAAGACAGAGTTTAGATACTGTACCTGGATCCTGAATCACGATCCCTCCCTGCCTCTTCCGTCCGGCTACTCGACCAAGACAGAGGATAATGTACTTGGATCCTGAATCACGATACCTCCCTTCCTCTTCCGTCCGGCGACTAGACCAAGACAGATGTTAGATAATGTACCTGGATCCTGAATCACGATTCCTCCCTGCCTCTTCCGTCTCGCGACTCGACCAAGACAGAGTTTAGATACTTTACCTGGATCCTGAAACACGATCCCTCCCTGCCTCTTCCGTCCGGCGACTCGACCAAGACAGAGTTTAGATACTTTACCTGGATCCTGAACCACGATCCCTCCCTGCCTATTCAATCCAGCGACTCGACCAAGACAGAGGATACTGTACTTGGATTCTGAATCACGATCCCTCCCTTCCTCTTCCGTCCGGCGACTAGACCAAGACAGATGTTAGATAATGTACCTGGATCCTGAATCACGACCCCTCCTGCCTCTTCCGTCTGGCGACTAGACCAAGACAGAGTTTAGATACTGTACCTGGATCCTGAATCACGATCCCTCCCTGCTTCTTCCGTCCGGCGACTCGACCAAAACAGAGTTTAGATACTGTACCTGGATCCTGAATCACGATCCCTCCCTGCCTCTTCCGGCCGGCGACTCGACCAAGACAGCGTTTAGATACTTTACCTGGATCCTGAATCACGATCCCTCTCTGCCTCTTCCGTCCGGCGACTCGGCCAAGACAGAGTTCAGATACTTTACCTGGATCCTGAATCACGATCCCTCCCTGCTTCTTCCGTCCGGCGACTCGACCAAGACAGAGTTTAGATACTTTACCTGGATCCTGAATCACGATCCCTCCCTGCTTCTTCCGTCCGGTGACTCGACCAAGACAGAGTTTAGATACTTTACCTGGATCCTGAATCACGATCCCTCCCTGCCTACTCCGTCCGGCGACTCGACCAAGACAGAGGATACTGTACTTGGATTCTGAATCACGATCCCTCCCTGCCTCTTCCGTCCGGCGACTCGACCAAGACAGATGGTAGATAATGTACCTGGATCCTGAATCACGACCCCTCCTGCTTATTCCGTCCGGCGACTCGACCAAGACAGAGTTTAGATACTTTACCTGGATCCTGAATCACGATCCCTCCCTGCCTACTCCGTCCGGCGACTCGACCAAGACAGAGGATACTGTACTTGGATTCTGAATCACGATCCCTCCCTGCCTCTTCCGTCCGGCGACTCGACCAAGACAGATGTTAGATAATGTACCTGGATTCTGAATCACGACCCCTCCTGCCTCTTCCGTCCGGCGACTCGACCAAGACAGAGTTTAGATACTTTACCTGGATTCTGAATCACGATCCCTCCCTGCCTCTTCCGTCCGGCGACTCGACCAAGACAGAGTTTAGATACTGTACCTGGATCCTGAATCACGATCCCTCCCTGCCTCTTCCGTCCGGCGACTCGACCAAGACAGAGTTTAGATACTGTACCTGGATCCTGAATCACGATCCCTCCCTGCCTCTTCCGTCCGGCGACTTGACCAAGACAGAGTTTAGATACTTAACCTGGATACTGAATCACGATCCCTCCCTGCCTCTTCCGTCCGGCGACTCGACCAAGACAGAGGATACTGTACTTGGATCCTGAATCACGATCCCTCCCTTCCTCTTCCGTCCGGCGACTAGACCAAGACAGATGTTAGATAATGTACCTGGATCCTGAATCACTACCCCTCCTGCCTCTTCCGTCCGGCGACTCGACCAAGACAGACTTTAGATACTGTACCTGGATCCTGAATCACGATCCCTCCCTGCCTCTTCCGTCCGGGGACTCGACCAAGACACATGTTAGATAATGTACCTGGATCCTGAATCACGATCCCTCCCTAGCTCTTCCGTCCGGCGACTCGACCAAGACAGAGTTTAGATACTTTACCTGGATCCTGAATCACGATCCCTCCCTGCCTCTTCCGTCCGGCGACTCAACCACGACAGAGTTTAGATACTTTACCTGGATCCTGAATCACGATCCCTCCCTGCCTCTTCCGTCCGGCGACTCGACCAAGACAGAGGATACTGTACTTGGATCCTGAATCACGATCCCTCCCTTCCTCTTCCGTCTGGCGACTAGACCAAGACAGAGTTTAGATACTTTACCTGGATCCTGAACCACGATCCCTCCCTGCCTATTCAATCCAGCGACTTGACCAAGACAGAGGATACTGTACTTGGATTCTGAATCACGATCCCTCCCTTCCTCTTCCGTCCGGCGACTAGACCAAGACAGATGTTAGATAATGTACCTGGATCCTGAATCACGACCCCTCCTGCCTCTTCTGTCTGGCGACTAGACCAAGACAGAGTTTAGATACTGTACCTGGATCCTGAATCACGATCCCTCCCTGCTTCTTCCATCCGGCGACTCGACCAAAACAGAGTTTAGATACTGTACCTGGATCCTGAATCACGATCCCTCCCTGCCTCTTCCGCCCGGCGACTCGACCAAGACAGAGTTTAGATACTTTACATGGATCCTGAATCACGATCCCTCTCTGCCTCTTCCGTCCGGCGACTCGGCCAAGACAGAGTTCAGATACTTTACCTGGATCCTGAATCACGATCCCTCCCTGCTTCTTCCGTCCGGCGACCCGACCAAGACAGAGTTTAGATACTTTACCTGGATCCTGAATCACGATCCCTCCCTGCCTACTCCGTCCGGCGACTCGACCAAGACAGAGGATACTGTACTTGGATTCTGAATCACGATCCCTCCCTGCCTCTTCCGTCCGGCGACTCGACCAAGACAGATGTTAGATAATGTACCTGGATCCTGAATCACGACCCCTCCTGCCTATTCCGTCTGGCGACTCGACCAAGACAGAGTTTAGATACTTTACCTGGATCCTGAATCACGATCCCTCCCTGCCTCTTCCGTCCGGCAACTCGACCAAGACAGAGTTTAGATACTTTACCTGGATCCTGAATCACGATCCCTCCCTTCCTCTTCCGCCCGGCGACTAGACCAAGACAGATGTTAGATAATGTACCTGGATCCTGAATCACGACCCCTCCTGCCTCTTCCGTCAGCCGACTAGACCAAGACAGAGTTTAGATACTGTACCTGGATCCTGAATCACGATCCCTCCCTGCCTCTTCCGTCCGGCGACTCGACCAAGACAGAGTTTAGATACTTTACCTGGATCCTGAATCACGATCCCTCCCTGCCAATTCCATCCGGCGACTCGACCAAGACAGAGGATACTGTACTTGGATCCTGAATCACGATCCCTCCCTTCCTCTTCCGTCCGGCAACTAGACCAAGATAGATGTTAGATAATGTACCTGGATCCTGAATCACGACACCTCCTGCCTCTTCCGTCCGGCGACTCGACCAAGACAGAGTTTAGATACTGTACCTGGATCCTGAATCACGATCCCTCCCTGCCTCTTCCGTCCGGCGAATAGACCAAGAAAGAGTTTAGATACTGTACCTGGATCCTGAATCACGATCCCTCCCTGCCTCTTCCGTCCGGCGACTCAACCAAAAGAGAGTTTAGATACTGTACCTGGATCCTGAATCACGATCCCTCCTGCCTCTTCCGTCCGGCGAATAGACCAAGAAAGAGTTTAGATACTGTACCTGGATCCTGAATCACGATCCCTCCCTGCCTCTTCCGTCCGGCGACTCAACCAAAAGAGAGTTTAGATACTGTACCTGGATCCTGAATCACGATCCCTCCCTGCCTCTTCCGTCCGGCGACTCGACCAAGACAGAGTTTAGATACTTTACCTGGATCCTGAATCACGATCCCTCCCTGCCTCTTCCGTCCGGCGACTCGACCAAGACAGAGTTTAGATACTTTACCTGGATCCTGAATCACGATCCCTCCCTGCCTCTTCCGTCTGGCGACTAGACCAAGACAGAGTTTAGATACTTTACCTGGATCCTGAATCACGATCCCTCCCTGCCTATTCCATCCGGCGACTCGACCAAGACAGAGGATACTGTACTTGGATCCTGAATCACGATCCCTCCCTTCCTCTTCCGTCCGGCGACTAGACCAAGATAGATGTTAGATAATGTACCTGGATCCTGAATCACGACACCTCCTGCCTCTTCCGTCCGGCGACTCGACCAAGACAGAGTTTAGATACTGTACCTGGATCCTGAATCACGATCCCTCCCTGCCTCTTCTGTCTGGCGACTCGACCAAGACACATGTTAGATAATGTACCTGGATCCTGAATCACGACCCCTCCTGCCTCTTCCGTCCGGCGAATAGACCAAGAAAGAGTTTAGATACTGTACCTGGATCCTTAATCACGATCCCTCCCTGCCTCTTCCGTCCGGCGACTCAACCAAAAGAGAGTTTAGAAACTGTACCTGGATCCTGAATCACGATCCTTCCCTGCCTCTTCCGTCCGGCGACTCGACCAAGACAGAGTTTAGATACTTTACCTGGATCCTGAATCACGATCCCTCCCTGCCTCTTCCGTCCGGCGACTCGACCAAGACAGAGTTTAGATACTTTACCTGGATCCTGAATCACGATCCCTCCCTGCCTCTTCCGTCCGGCGACTAGACCAAGACAGAGTTTAGATACTTTACCTGGATCCTGAATCACGATCCCTCCCTTCCTCTTCCGTCCGGCGACTAGACCATGACAGAGTTTAGATACTTTACCTGGATCCTGAATCACGATCCCTCTCTGCCTCTTCCGTCCGGCGACTTGACCAAGACAGAGTTTAGATACTGTACCTGGATCCTGAATCACGATCCCTCCCTGCCTCTTCCGTCTCGCGACTCGACCAAGACAGATGTTAGATAATGTACCTGGATCCTGAATCACGATCCCTCCCTGCCTCTTCCGTCCGGCGACTCGACCAAGACAGAGTTTAGATACTTTACCTGGATCCTGAACCACGATCCCTCCCTGCCTATTCAATCCAGCGACTCGACCAAGACAGAGGATACTGTACTTGGATTCTGAATCACGATCCCTCCCTTCCTCTTCCGTCCGGCGACTAGACCAAGACAGATGTTAGATAATGTACCTGGATCCTGAATCACGACCCCTCCTGCCTCTTCCGTCTGGCGACTAGACCAAGACAGAGATTAGATACTGTACCTGGATCCTGAATCACGATCCCTCCCTGCTTCTTCCGCCCGGCGACTCGGCCAAGACAGAGTTCAGATACTTTACCTGGATCCTGAATCACGATCCCTCCCTGCTTCTTCCGTCCGGTGACTTGACCAAGACAGAGTTTAGATACTTTACCTGGATCCTGAATCACGATCCCTCCCTGCTTCTTCCGTCCGGCGACTCGACCAAGACAGGGTTTAGATACTTTACCTGGATCCTGAATCACGATCCCTCCCTGCCTACTCCGTCCGGCGACTCGACCAAGACAGAGGATACTGTACTTGGATTCTGAATCACGATCCCTCTCTGCCTCTTCCGTCCGGCGACTCGACCAAGACAGATGTTAGATAATGTACCTGGATCCTGAATCACGACCCCTCCTGCCTATTCCGTCCGGCGACTCGACCAAGACAGAGTTTAGATACTTTACCTGGATCCTGAATCACGATCCCTCCCTGCCTCTTCCGTCCGGCAACTCGACCAAGATAGAGTTTAGATACTTTACCTGGATCCTGAATCACGATCCCTCCCTTCCTCTTCCGCCCGGCGACTAGACCAAGACAGATGTTAGATAATGTACCTGGATCCTGAATCACGACCCCTCCTGCCTCTTCCGTCAGCCGACTAGACCAAGACAGAGTTTAGATACTGTACCTGGATCCTGAATCACGATCCCTCCCTGCCTCTTCCGTCCGGCGACTCGACCAAAACAGAGTTTAGATACTGTACCTGGATCCTGAATCACGATCCCTCCCTGCCTCTTCCGTCCGGCAACTTGACCAAGACAGAGTTTAAATACTTTACCTGGATCCTGAATCACGATCCCTCCCTGCCTATTCCGTCCGGCTACTCGACCAAAACAGAGGATAATGTACTTGGATCCTGAATCACGATCCCTCCCTTCCTCTTCCGTCCGGCGACTAGACCAAGACAGATGTTAGATAATGTACCTGGATCCTGAATCACGATCCCTCCCTGCCTCTTCCGTCCGTCGACCCGACCAAGACAGAGTTTAGATACTTTACCTGGATCCTGAAACACGATCCCTCCCTGCCTCTTCCGTCCGGCGACTCGACCAAGACAGAGTTTAGATACTTTACCTGGATCCTGAATCACGTTCCCTCCTGCCTCTTCCGTCCGGCGACTCGACCAAGACTGACTTTAGATACTGTACCTGGATCCTGAATCATGATCCCTCCCTGCCTCTTCCGTCCGGCGACTCGACCAAGACACATGTTAGATAATGTACCTGGATCCTGAATCACGATCCCTCCCTAGCTCTTCCGTCCGGCGACTCGACCAAGACAGAGTTTAGATACTTTACCTGGATCCTGAATCACGATTCCTCCCTGCCTCTTCCGTCCAGCGACTCAACCACGACAGAGTTTAGATACTTTACCTGGATCCTGAATCACGATCCCTCCCTTCCTCTTCCGTCCGGCGACTCGACCAAAACAGAGGATACTGTACTTGGATCCTGAATCACGATCCCTCCCTTCCTCTTCCGTCCGGCGACTCGACCAAGACAGACTTTAGATACTGTACCTGGATCCTGAATCATGATCCCTCCCTGCCTCTTCCGTCCGGCGACTCGACCAAGACACATGTTAGATAATGTACCTGGATCCTGAATCACGATCCCTCCCTAGCTCTTCCGTCCGGCGACTCGACCAAGACAGAGTTTAGATACTTTACCTGGATCCTGAATCACGATCCCTCCCTGCCTCTTCCGTCCAGCGACTCAACCACGACAGAGTTTAGATACTTTACCTGGATCCTGAATCACGATCCCTCCCTTCCTCTTCCGTCCGGCGACTCGACCAAAACAGAGGATACTGTACTTGGATCCTGAATCACGATCCCTCCCTTCCTCTTCCGTCTGGCGACTAGACCAAGACAGATGTTAGATAATGTACCTGGATCCTGAATCACGACCCCTCCTGCCTCTTCCGTCCGGCGACTCGACCAAGACAGAGTTTAGATACTTTACCTGGATCCTGAATCACGATCCCTCCCTGCCTCTTCCGTCCGGCGACTCGACCAAGACAGAGTTTAGATACTGTACCTGGATCCTGAATCACGATCCCTCCCTGCCTCTTCCGTCCGGCGACTCGACCAAGACAGAGTTTAGATATTTTACCTGGATCCTGAATCACGATCCCTCCCTGCCTCTTCCATCCGGCGACTCGACCAAGACAGAGTTTAGATACTTTACCTGGATCCTGAATCACGATACCTCCCTGCCTCTTCCGTCCGGCGACTCGACCAAGACAGAGGATACTGTACTTGGATCCTGAATCACGATCCCTCCCTTCCTCTTCCGTCCGGCGACTAGACCAAGACAGATGTTAGATAATGTACCTAGATCCTGAATCACTACCCCTCCTGCCTCTTCCGTCCGGCGACTCGACCAAGACAGACTTTAGATACTGTACCTGGATCCTGAATCACGATCCCTCCCTGCCTCTTCCGTCCGGCGACTCGACCAAGACACATGTTAGATAATGTACCTGGATCCTGAATCACGATCCCTCCCTAGCTCTTCCGTCCGGCGACTCGACCAAGACAGAGTTTAGATACTTTACCTGGATCCTGAATCACAATCCCTCCCTGCCTATTCCATCCGGCGATTCGACCAAGACAGAGGATACTGTACTTGGATCCTGAATCACGATTCCTCCCTTCCTCTTCCGTCTGGCGACTAGACCAAGACAGAGTTTAATTACTTTACCTGGATCCTGAATCACGATCCCTCCCTGCCTCTTCCGTCCGGCAACTCGACCAAGATAGAGTTTAGATACTTTACCTGGATCCTGAATCACGATCCCTCCCTTCCTCTTCCGCCCGGCGACTAGACCAAGACAGATGTTAGATAATGTATCTGGATCCTGAATCACGACCCCTCCTGCCTCTTCCGTCAGCCGACTAGACCAAGACAGAGTTTAGATACTGTACCTGGATCCTGAATCACGATCCCTCCCTGCCTCTTCCGTCCGGCGACTCGACCAAAACAGAGTTTAAATACTTTACCTGGATCCTGAATCACGATCCCTCCCTTCCTCTTCCGCCCGGCGACAAGACCAAGACAGATGTTAGATAATGTACCTGGATCCTGAATCACGACCCCTCCTGCCTCTTCCGTCAGCCGACTAGACCAAGATAGAGTTTAGATACTGTACCTGGATCCTGAATCACGATCCCTCCCTGCCTCTTCCGTCCGGCGACTCGACCAAAACAGAGTTTAGATACTGTACCTGGATCCTGAATCACGATCCCTCCCTGCCTATTCCGTCCGGCTACTCGACCAAGACAGAGGATAATGTACTTGGATCCTGAATCACGATCCCTCCCTTCCTCTTCCGTCCGGCGACTAGACCAAGACAGATGTTAGATAATGTACCTGGATCCTGAATCACGATCCCTCCCTGCCTCTTCCGTCC